>NC_058132.1:476015200-476193262 GCF_016433145.1 Gracilinanus agilis
CTCTTTCACTTCCTCTCTCTCCCTCTCCCTCTCTCTTTCACTTCCTCTCTCTCTCTGTCTCTCTCTCCCACTCTTCTCTTTCTCTCTGTCTGTCTGTCTCTCTCTCCATCTCTCCATCTCTCTCCCTTTCTGTCTCTGTCTCTGTCATTCTCAATATTATATATATATATATAATGTGTGCATGTGTTTATATTACATTTTGGGGGAACATACTCAAACTTTTTTTTTTACTGATGAAGGACACTCTCCATTACTCTGTCTAGTGGATAACAATTTTGTACAGAGAGTAAGTAATTCAATCTCTAAGCTTCCTTCAGTACAAGCTGGGGGAAGAGAAGTTCCAGGAATTTGGGGAGAGTATCTATTGGCTCTGTAAGAAAGATATGAGAATGAGAAGAAATGTAGCAGAAAACAGGGTTGTCTTGGGAGGGTATTCACAAAAGTAGTGGATGCGTGTGGCGTAGAGGAAAGAATGATAGATTTGGAGTTAGAAGGCTACAGTTCAAATCCTGACTTTTCAGTTACTTCTCCTTGGACAAATCGCTTATACAATGATAGGTTTATAGATTCAAGTATAGGAAAGACCTTAAGGGACATTGAGTTAAGTTTCTCATTTTGTAGGTGAGGAAATGGTGGCACATAGAGATGGGCATTATTCTTATTTTCATTTTACCGATGAAGAGACTGAATCTGAGAGGTTAAATAACTTGCCCACAGTCACACACTTAGGAAGAATCTGAGAAATTGAACTCGTGTTTTTCTAAATCCAAGTTCAGCATTCTATTCACCACACCATCTACTCACCTTAAACCACTTCAAGACTTCAGTTTCCTTCCCTGTAGAAAAATAGTGCTGAACTAGATGACATCTAAGGCACAAGCTCTAAAATCTCTGTGTATGTGTTTAGCTCTTTGTGTGTGTGTGTGTGTGTGTGTGTGTGTGTGTGTGTGTGTGTGTGTGTGTGTGTGTGTCCTTAACTGTGTGCATAGAGACTGAAGTCAATGTGCTCAACCTTCAGCAGACTAGTAAAGCTGCTAGGTGGCAAAGCAGATAGAAGGTTGTACTTGAAGATAGGAAGATCTCAACTTGAATATCCTCAAGTACCATCTCATACCTATCATATTGGTTAACATGGAAGAAAAGGAAATTGACAAATACTGGAGAGGAAGTGGAAAGTTTTGGGCACTAATGCACTGTTTTTGGAATTGTGAAATGCTCAAAGCATTCTGGAGAATAATTTGGAACTATACCCAAAGGATTATAAAGTCATGTGTACCCTTGGACCCAGCAATATCACTACTAAGTCTGTGCCCCAAAGAGATTAAAGGAAAAGGGAGAAGGACCTGTATGTACACAAATATTTATAGCAGCTCTTCTTGTAGTGGCAAAGAACTGGAAGTTGAAATAATACTCATCAACTGGGGAAAAGGCTGTAATATGAGTTTAATGGAATATTAATGTGTTATAAGGAAATATAAAGGGGATGGTTTCTGAAAAACCTGAGAAGAATTATATGAACATATGCAAATCCAGGAGAACATTATACACAGTAATAAGAATATTCATATATCAATTAGATAATCAGTTATAAAAGACTTTATTGCTCTGATTAATACAATGATGCAAGAAAGTTCTGAAGGATTCATGATGAAAAATTGTATCCTCCTTCCAAGATAGAACAAATGAAATCTGGGTGTGGGTTGAAGTATAATTTTTTAAACTTTCCTTATTTTTGTTCCTTTTCTTTTTAAACATGATTAATATGTAATGTTTTGTGTGATTTCACATATATAATTGATATCACATTGCTTGCCTTCTCAATGGGTGGGAGAAAGATAAGAGGAGGGAAAATATTTTGGAACTCAAATTTTTTTAAAATACATGTCAAAAATAAATAATAAATATATTTTAAAAATAAAATGTAAAAATGTAGAATGTGGAAAAATAAAATGAAAAGTTTTGACTAGAAAAAAGACTACTTCAGATATTTACTAATTGTGCTGATCCTAGTCAAATCACTTAATTTCTCTTAACTTCTATTTCCCCATATGTGAAATAAGGAGGCATTGGGGAAAATAATATTGGGACTTGCCTCATAGGATTTCTATAAAAAATCAATGAAATAATATTTGCAAAGGGCTTTGCAAACCTCAAAACACTATTTGAATGTTGATTTTATTAGCTAGCTATTAGCTGACCAATTCCTTAAAAATAATTCATCTTGACACTTCAGATAACAGAATCTGTTTGTCCTTTTCTAATCTCTCAAGTTTTCCCTTAGATCAGTTCTTTCTATTCAATTCAATAAGCAATTATTTTGTGTCTACTATTGTACTGTGTGCTGAGAATATAAAGACCAAACTCCTCTCCAAAAATGCTGTTTTCAAGGAAAGGACATTCTATCGAATCTTTCCTTACATGTAAAATCAATTTGAGAAATTACATTTTTTCTGCAATGTTGTGGAGATAAATCAGGTAAAAGCACTTAGGGTCATATCTTTATCCTACTCTCCTTACCTTAATGTTGTATGAGCTGTCATAGGCAGGAGATAAGAAAAAGATGAAGAAATAACAGAAGCCATCTCATTTTAATCACTTCAAGAAAACTTCGCTGGGATCCTGCATACTGATATATCTTCTACCAGGAAGAATGGATGTCCCACAATTATTGCAGTCAATTAAGAAGAACATATCCTTTTGATGATGATTATAATGATGATTGGCAATTAGATAACATAGTACAGAGTGATAGGTCTGGAATCAGAAAGACATGAGTACTTACTAACTGTGAAATCCAAGGCAATTCACTTAACTTCTGCCTGTCTCAGTTTCCTCATGTGTAAAATGAGGATAATCATAGTTCCTACAGTCCTGTTATTATGAAGGCAAAAATGATAAAATATCTATAACATGTTAAATAAGTATTAGCTATGATTATAAAATACTTTTAAGATTTCCAAAGTCCCATGACTGTCCTTTAAATGTAAGGGATCAGGCATTTATTCTTTTAAAGAGGAACATTTGAGAAGGAGTATCTTTCTTTAACATAAATGAAGAAAACAAAATTTGAACATCAGGAGTATTTCATACGTAAATGGATAGAGATTGAGGGGAAAATCTGATATGAATTGGGACAATTAGATAATCATCACTGCAAAATTTTAAAATGTGGCTTTTTTGAGGACAAGGGTAAATAATCTATTTTTGGCAATAAATACAATAATGCCAAGAATAACACTAGGACTTATCTTTATTCTTCTGTTCCACAGAATGTGGTCTATATTTTCTATTACTGGAGAAAGATGGAGCCAAGTAGTACTCACTTCAAAAGTTAAGACCATCTCTTCTTGACTTGCTATGTTTTACATAAAGGATTAAAGAAATGTTATTAAATGTGGTTTCATTTAATGTAATCTGCTACTTTTCAAAAGTCGACAAGAATGAAAAAGTGAAGAAAAATGGTTGGGTATCTAAGGAGATGAATCTTGTAATTATGGCACTTCATTACCGAGGACCAATCATTAAACCCTCTGTAAAAGTGTCTGATATGTAATTTAAAATAATTAACTACCTTGCCACCCTTATGGCCTCATTTTGTAAAACAAGAAGGAAATTGGAAGAAATTAGTTTCAAACTTGACATCTGTAAAAACCTTTGTCTTTTGTTTCATTCTGGCATCTCTAGACAAGAAATTATCTTAGAGAATCCATCATGAAAAGAAAGTGGATTCCTTGAGGAGAAATGAATATTTTTTAACTGTGAAAACCTCAGTCCTACACAAATCTCCAATCTCTTTCCTTTTAAAATTTCTCTGGAAAGCAATCATGGTCTAAATGGGAGCCAAGCTTTTATAGGTTCTGTTCCTAATACCACTAGGCATGTTAGTTTTTAAAACTATAACTCTTGATTTTCCCATTTCTAAAGTGACTACACTAACGGTTAAAGCTAAAAACCTTAAAGGGATAGGGAAACAAAAGTTAATATCTGCAAAAGACTTTGAACTCTTCAGATCATAGTGTTAATGAATATATGAGAAGAAAATAAACCCTGGCAATCATAGAAGTTCATTAAAGACTAAGTGTAGGTAATTTTGTGCCAAATTAGCTTATTAGGGAAAATGGTTCTTTGTCAGCACCATGGTGCTTAATTGCCTGTTGGCCCAGTTTTTTAAACTTGACCTTTGCCAAATAGGTTTATTGCTTAAAAGTTTTCCCTAGTACCTGCCACATTTTCCTTCCTTAAAAGCCTTTTTAAAATACAACTTGGACCCAATGTGTTTTCCTTTCGTCCCCAAATTTTCTGGATCTTTGTATGGCTTGCTTTAAGAAAATCAGACATAAGTAACCTAACTTTGAAAAGTGTTCAGAGTGTGATTGCAATTAACAAAGCAGATTCTTTGCTTTTCAAAAATTTATGACAGAATACCTTTAATTATATTAGCTAGTGATTTACAAATTATTTTATACATCATCTCATTTTATCCTGATAATACCACGGGAGGGTATATACTATTGTTATCCTTATTTTATTTTTTATTTTTATTTTATTTTACTTTTATTAATAGAATTGTTTTACAAATGCCTCAGTTCTCTACTCTCCTTCCCACATCATAGAAGGTATCATTTGACACACAGATATATATTCTTTCTCATGGCACAATAGTATTCCATCACAATCATATACCACAATTTGTTTAGCCGTTCCCCAATTGATGGATAACCCCTCAATTTCCATTTCTTTGCCACTTCAAAGAGAATTCTATTAATATTTTGGAATATATAGGTTCTTTTCTTTTCCCCCTTATTATCCTCATTTGATGAAGAGAAAAATTGTGGCAGACAGAGGTTGTGACTTGCCCAAAAATCAGCTAGCAAATATGACACAGGATTTGAACTCACATCTTCCTTACTCCAAATTCCATACTCTTTCTACTATATCTGACCTATGATTGATCCCCCTCATCCTGAAAATTTTGAATTTACAAATACTTGATTCACTCACTTTCCAGAAATACATCTGTTGTATTCCTGACATCAACAGATATAACACTCATATCATATGGATGACTTTGGTAGATAAGAATTTATTGACAGTAACTGAATCATTTCAAGTATAAAAAGAAAGGCCCCTGTGGTGAGTTAAAATATTTTAACCCAAAAGAGATCAGTTAAGAGTTTTTAAACTTTCTTTTTATCAACCAACATGAACATTTCAGACTACAACTAACAAAAATACTATATATGAAACTTTGAACTTCTATCATTTATTTTTTGGTTAAACATATATTAAATTTAACAGTGGTAACACATTGTCCTTTTTGTATTGTTTTCTAAATAATTATTTTCTTAGGTGTATTTTTACATGTTTCTCTAATATGCTGGAACCTTTCTCTATCACTACTCACTATTACTATAATACAACTGCCACCATATCCCAATAGAAGCCCTTCTTTGAAACAAATGAGAATAAGTAAGCAAAATTTCAATGTATTGAGCACATCTGAAAATATGTGTCTGTTTCCATCTCTAGACCCTCACTTTTCTGCCAAAAATGGAGAAGCATGTTTCATCATTAGTTGTCTGAAATCTTGAATTTGTCACTGTATTAACTGAATTCTGCAGTTTGAAAGAAATCTTTAAAGCGATTTTCCTTTACATAAGTATGTGTAATATATAAATTGTTCTCTTGGTTCTGCTTACTTCACTCCAAATCAGTGTTATGTGTCTTCTTCAGTTTCTCTAAATTCATCATATTTACCATTTCTTATGAAGCGCAAATTACATTGCATTACATACTACTACAACTTGTTCAGTCATTTCCAAACCGATGAGGCAAAAAAGTTTTTCAAGGAGCTTCTTGCTTATTGACATCTTGGATATGGCCTTGTAATTCTCAATATTTCTTTAATTTTCTTTTTACTGTGAACTTTACATCATTAAACATGGTCATTTCAATATACAATGAAGGGAAAGGGAAACTATACATGAAACTAAAATTTTTATATAGCTTGGTTTTAAAATAAGTGTATATTGAATTTGACATGGTAGTGAGAACTGTCCAGCTTGTCTGTATTCCTTCCTGACTCATTTTCTCTCTTTTCTACATATTTTTAAAAATCCATTGATGTTCTTTTCTCTTTTAATGTTCAATAATTTTATGAGCATATTTTTAACAGATTTTTTTAGATGACACAATAATAGAAGGAGGTATTTAATAAACTGGCTAACAGAATCAGGATCTAAAGGGATTGTATATTAATGTGATAAAACTTGATATGAATAAATGTAAGATCTTATACATAGTTTAAAATGAAGAAATACAAGGTGGGGAGATCATTACCAGTAGGCCACTTGGACAAAAATAATAATTAGGGAATATGAGTTGACTACCAATTCTTGTCTACAGTGACAACACAGTAACTGTGTTATTTAGTTGTGGAACAAGGCAATCCAATTAATTTGCTTTAAGAGAAGTAGGTCTTCAGAACAAAGGACAGAATCATTTCAATGAATTCAACTAGTCAGACAACATCTGATGTTCTTTTATGGGCATTAGTTCATAGAAGGCACATTGGTAAACTGGTAGTCATCACTGGAGGAAAAATGTGACAGTGAAAGGTGTCACATAACACATTAAGTAGTTGAGGAAACTAAGCATAAATTAGTCTGGAAGTAAGATGATATGAGAACTTTCAAAGTAAATAGGAAATATTTTCATAATTATTGAAAAAACTTTATAACTCAGCAAAGTACTCCATTAGCACTCCAAAAATTTATTTCTGGGGAAAGAACTGATGAAATGAACTATTTGTATACAATTCTTCTGTCCATGTAGTTTTCTACAGAGACTTCTGCCAAAAGAACAATTTAATGTGAAATATTCTCTGACATTAAGTACAAACTACTGCTGTTTGTATAAATTCTATTTGTTTGGTTTTTTTTAAACCCTTAATTTCTGTGTATTGGCTCCTACGTGGAAGAGAGGTAAGGGTGGGCAATGAGGGTCAAGTGACTTGCCCAGGGTCACACAGCTGGGAAGTGTCTGAGGCCGGATTTGAACCTAGAACCTCCTGTCTCTAGGCCTGATTCTCAATCCATTGAGCTACCCAGATGCCCCCTTATAAATTCTATTAATTGAGACAATTACTCCTTGCCAAAGTTCTGATTTGTTAACAGTGATTCCATAGTTCTGTCCTCTCTGTTTCTGTTTAAATGAAAAGGATATTTATAAGTATCGTATAAATGCAGTGTGATTGTTATAAAACAAATCAATAACACCCACACATTTACCAAATGGGAATTTTTTTATTAAAAATGATATGGTCTAGTCAGATATTACTTACAGATTCACACCTGGGAAAAGATACAATTAAAGTCCAAGCTTTGCAGAAACTTTAAAATTTGGATTGTTTGATATCAGTCATCCATAGATAAGTAACATTTTTGTTAGCTAAGTGCTGAGGCAAACTGATGTTGAAGATGTTACTTAATGTTAGGACACTGACTTTCAATGTGGTTGATGACAAATCATACTTGATGTTAATAAATAATAATTCTCATTTATTTTTCCTGTTTCTGATATTTTAAAATTATGAACTTATATAGAATGTGGAAGAAATAATTCAAATGCAAAAAGAATACTTCTCATCATGAATGCCTGGAAAATGAACTTCCTTCACATACACATTCAGTAGCAATTACTCAAAACTAGGTCTACTGGAAGTGTATGGATGATTCTAGTCAGATCTTGGCTGTAGGAAAGCATCTTAAATGGGAACGTCCTCATAAAAAATTCAACTATATCAAGTGGCCTAATAACAGCAAAAGCTTATGAATTTATCAGGAATATGGAGTGGGAGAGCTCTGGAACTAAAACCAACATACACGCTTATCCACTGGTCTCCTCCTAAGAGAAGATGAAATATTAAATGATTTATCCAACATCATGCAACAAGTAAATAGCAAAGCCAAGACAAGATGCATGTTTAGACCTTTGGATTCCACATCCATTCCTCTTTCCACCATACTATGCTACTACCTATAGATCTGATTATAAGACATTTATATTCACATAAGAAGGATGTAGGTGAATTGTACTGGTAATATTTTACATGGCGTAACATTAAAAACGTTAACCCTCCGTAGTGACGTTCTTATACACACTGGAATCATACTTCATCTGGATGGCATTATAAGAACTACACATTAGGTTGATCCTACCAGGAACATGGTAAAAAAAGCAATAATACACTGAAAAAATCCTCATTTTTTTCCAAATGTAGAAAAGTTAATTGACCCTGGCAATTAAAAAAAATAGACCATTAAGATTCACTTGAAAATTTTCATTGATCATCCTAAAATATACATTTAAAGCTCTGTTCTATATGAATAACCCTGGAGTACTGAATTTTAGTGTTCACAAGCTTATATTTAGCAAAGGGGTAAATACTAAGAAGTTCAATTTATCCCATACTGTTGGAAAGCTTTAAAAGGGGTACTCTATGACATAAAGCATATTTGTAAACAACTTCATCTGGTACTCAACCATTCATGTTGAATGATTAGCTCATTTTGTAAAACTGCATATAAGTTCATCAAACTTTTTAACATTTACTGAGGACATACCTTATGAGAATTATATACCTACAAAGCAACGTATTTTTATAGACTGGCCCAATTACACTTAAAGAATAAAGGAAAATAAAGAGGGAAAGGAAAGGAAAATAGAGAAGGGGGAAGAATAATTATAAGCTTTTATGCCTGGAACTCTGCTAAGCACTAAGGATTCAAAGAGAAGTAAAACTACTCCCTACCCTCCAGTAGGGAGACAATATGTAAATAACCAATTGTGTCCAAACTTTGTGAGAGAAAAAGGGAGGGGGCCAAGAAGGCCTTCTCAGAGGGTGAGTTGAGTGCTGAAGGAAACCAAGAACACAAAGAGGGGAGTTGAAGAAGGTGGACATTCCAGTCACTAGGAAAGCCAGTTGTGGGATGCAAGGGCAAGAAGAGCAAATAGTGCAAAGACAAAGAGGTGGGAGATGGAGTGTTGCATAAGGGACCACAAAGCTGGACATGATAGGCAGATCATAGAGTGACTGGAGGGGAATAAAGTATAAAAACTAGAGAGGAAAGGAACAGTTTATCAAGATCTCAAAGAGAATTTAATATTTGATCCTGGAGGTATTAGGGAGCCACTAGAAATTAGTGGGGGGTGTGTGTGTGTGTGTGTGTGTGTGTGTGTGTGAGAGAGAGAGAGAGAGAGAGACAGAGACAGAGACAGAGACAGAAAGAGGCACAGAGAGAGAGAGACAGAGAGAGAGGCAGAGAGAGATTCAGTCAGGCCCACCTGTTAGGAAAATGGTGGGTTAAAATGAGGAAACAGAAAATAGAGCAGTTAGAAGATAATTCCAATAATCTAGATGAGAGGCAATAAAAGTATGGATTAGGATGGTGGTGTAAGCGAGGAGAAAAATATGAATATGAGATTTTAAAAAATTGGAAATGGTCAGGATATTTTGGGATAAGTGAGGGAAATAATAAACCTGGTTGAGAAGACAGTAGTGCCTTCAACAGTAATAGGAAAATTTGGAAATGGGGAGAATTTGAGAGGAAAGACAATGAGTTCTGTTTTGGACATACTTAATTTGAAATGTCTATGGAACATTCAGTTCAAGATGTCCAAAAACAGTTTTGGGAATGTGGCTCTTTATATACCTAAAAATCATTAGCATAGAGACAATTTAACTCATGGGAAATGATGAGCTTACCAAATTCTTCATTTCTCTCAAAGATAAAGAAGGAAAAGTGGAATTTAGGATATTAACTCCCCAAATTATTCTAAATCCATCTTCCAAGTAACTAAACTAGAGGTAATTCAAGCAAAATGGCATGTTTTCTTATTTGTGTAATACTCTGATATCAAAATGAATTCTGAAGGAATATCTTAGAGATTTATCTCACAAATTTATCACTGAGTTCCTTATTTATTGATATGGCTAATTGCTATATAATTTTAAAATAATAATGAACATATGGTATAAACAGAAGGTAATAATTTCCTGATTTCCTTATTTCAATATGGGGAAGTAAGAATCATTAAAATCCTGATATGTTTACATGTATTAAAAGTCACCATATTGGGCAAAAGGTTCAATTTTTTATTTTTACTATTTATTTTTTTAAACCCTTAACTTCTGTGTATTGGCTCCTAGGGGGAAGAGTGGTAAGGGTGGGCAATGGGAGTCAAGTGACTTGCCCAGGTTTACACAGCTAGGAAGTGTCTGAGGTTGGATTTGAACCTAGGACCTCCCATCTCTAGGCCTGACTCTCAATCCACTGAGCTACCCAGCTGCCCCAAAAAGGTTCGATTTCACTTTGAAATTTTTTTCCTCATTGTTCAAATAGGAAAATTTTAAGTGAGAGCTTATCAATCACATGTAGAACAGGACATACCACTTTCCAAGATGTGGTTTCAAATTCCATATTTGTAAAACACCCAAAAGAATCAATTTTCATGCAACTTTGTAACCTCTGCCCTGTAAGGAGCGTTGTTTTGGACAGAGAAGAAGTTTAATCCAGTTTTGTTCATCTTTATTTTCTCATTCAGGGTAAGACTATTTCTGCAGAAGTATTTGTTGCACTAGAAAAAAAAAAGACAAAGACTTTTATTGCCATCTCCCAAAACACATAATACACACATTATCTTCACTATATTATTTATAAAACATCTTCTAGAAAAAATGAGAGACATTGATAGATGAGCAAAATATGCAAAAGAAGGAAATTAAAACCAATAAGTCAAAAAGACAGCTCAGTTAACGTTAAGACAAAATGAGGTTAGAGATCTAGTGTAGAATGGAAGGGAAGAGGGGTGAACCAATCACAAAGCATTCATCTTAGCACTAGTTATAAAAGTGAAAAACAGAAGTCTGTTTTTAATATATTTTTCTTGAATAAATAATAACTGAAAAAAGCATTTACTTAGATATTATATTTTTTCAGTTTTTAAAAGCTTGAATTTAAAAACGTTATTGGGTTGCATCTTAATTCTTGAGCTATTGTAATTACACGATATTCAATTTCACTCAAAATTACAGATAAAAATTAAAATGATGCAGAAAATTATCATTACAACAGAATAGACTATTAGGGCTTGTCAGTATACTAGTGGTTATGATGTCTTGCCTCTATACCCCAGTATTTTAAAGATACAGAAATTAAAACTTGGAGAATTTAAGTAACTTGTCAAAGAGATAGTAAGTGGCAGAAATAAGATCTCATCTTAGGTTTCTTTACCACTATTCCACTAATTAATTCATTTATTTGTGCCATGTTGTCAACAATGGGAACCTGATAAAGGAACTAAGATTTATGTTTATTTCCTTATAACTCAAAGTAAAAATGAAAACATAACTCAAGAAAACTCTCAGTATACAAAAAAAACTATATGTATGTATATATATATATATGTATAAAACTGATACTATCCACAATTGAATGGGATTATCAACAAAGAAGATGATGGGACCTATCTGAGAAGATAAAATATTCAGAACTTTAAACATTATAACAGCCTATTATAAAAGGTAGAAGAAATTAAAATTAAAGACAGTGAATCAAGAAAGATAATTCTGTCTGTCTATCTATCTATCTATCTATCTATCTATCTATCTATCTATCTATCTNATTCTGTCTGTCTATCTATCTATCTATCTATCTATCTATCTATCTATCTATCTATCTATGTGTGTGTGCATAGTAAATTAGAAGTAATCTCAAAGGGAAGGCACTATAGTGAGAGAGTTCAGGAAAGAACTCACAAAGTGTACAATTTGAGCTTAGTCTTGAAGGAAATACATTCTGAAGCTTAGAACCAATAATGGTGATTCTAACTGAACATTTAATTTAAATGTTGTGTATTAGGTCTATTTTTTTCAACTTGGTTGATTTCAGCATATGAGCTTGAAAATATATGTGCTAATAATCATTAATTTTTTTAGTAATGTAATGCCATTGACAGTGAGATGTAGTGGTGAATAATTAACTCGTCTCTTTTAAAAATTATATATCATTTTCCTCCAATTATAGGAAAAAACAGTTTCCAATAATTTTTAAAGAATATTGAGTCTTGAATTCTCTCCCTCTTTCCCTTTCCACCCTTGCCCGGAGATGGTAAGCAATCTCATATAGGTTGTACATATGCAATCATGTAAAACATTTTTTTCAATACTAATCCTGTTGTAGAAGGAAAAAAAATAAAAATATTAAGAAAGTGACAAAAGATTGCTTTGGAATGGATTCAGATTTTATTAATTCTTTTTCTCTGGAAACAAGATTTTTTATCACAAATCCCTTAGGAAAGTTTTGGATCATTATTGCTGAGAATAGCTGAGTTATTCATGGTTGTTCATTATACAGTATTCCTGTCACTGTGTACAATGTTCTTCTATTTCTGGTTATTTCACTGTTCTTCAGTTCATGTAAGTCTTTGCAGGCTTTTCTGAGTTCCTCAGTACACACTTGAAATCTATTATAATCACATACTATTTTCCAATTGATTGGTATTCCCTCACTTTCCAATTCTTTACCCTATAAAAAGAGCTACTTTAAATATTTTTATACATATGCTACTTCCCTTTTTTTATCTCTTTGGGATACAAACTTGGTAATGGTATTACTGAGTGAGCTTTAATTACTTTGTTTGAAAACTGTCTGTTCATATCCTGTGACCATTTATCATTTATGGAATAACATATAATCAACTCTATATATTTGAGAAATGAGGTCTTTATGAGAGATTTGTAAAAAAAAATGGTCTTATTTTGATTGCTGTGCATTCCTCCATCCTATTTTTTCCTGTTTAGTGTCTGACTACCACCTCCCCCAATTTACCCTCTTTTCTATCAGTCCCACCCCACCTCATCCCCTTCCCTTCCTATTTCCCAGTAGGATAAGATAGATTTCTTTATCCTATTAATTATGTATGTTCTTCCTTCATTGAGCTAATTCTGATGACAGTAATATTCACATGTTCTTCCCCTCCACTGTAAAGCTCTTTCACACCTCTTTTAAGTGAGATAATTCATCTCACTTTATTTTCCCCTTCTCCTTCCTCTTTCTCATGCCTTAATTTAATTTAATTTTATATCGTCCTATCATATTCAACTCGCATCTTTGCCCTCTGTCTATGTATACTCCTTCTGATTGCCCTAATAATGAAAAAGTTTTTCAGAGTTACAACAATCATCTCCACATGTAAGGATATACAAAGTTTAACCTTATTGAATGTCTTTTTATTTCTCTTTCCTGTTTACTTTTCTATGCTTCTCTTGAGCCTTGTATTTGTGTCAAATTTTCCATTCAGCTCTGGTCTTTTCATCAGGAATGTTTTAAAGTCCTCTATTTCATTGAATATCCATTTCCCTCTGAAGGCTTATGATCAGTTTTGCTGGATGACACTTGGTTGAAGCCCTAACTCCTTTGCCCTCTGAAATATATTCCAGGCCCTCCAATCTTTTAATGTAGAAGCTTCTAAACCTTTGGCTATCCTGACTGTGGTGCTATGATATTTGAATTTTTTTGGGGGGTTGCTTGCAATATTTTCACCTTGACCTGGGAGTTCTGCAGCTTTGGCTATAATATTCCTGGGACTTATCCTTTGGGGATGTCTTTCAGGAGGTGATTGATGGATTCTTTTAATTTCTATTTTGCCTGTTGGTTCTAGAACATCAGGGCAGTTTTCCTTAATAATTTATTGAAAGATAATATCTAAGCTCTTTTTTTGATGATTGCTTTCAGGTAGTCTGATAATTCTTAAATTATTTCTTCTGTATTTATTTTCCAATATTGTTTTTCCAATGATATATTTCACATTTTCTTCTATTTTTTCATTCTTTTGTCTTTGTTTGATTGTTTCTTGATGCCTCATGGAGTCATTAGCTTCCATTTGCTCAACATGATTTTCTTAAGTGAGCTTTTGCACCTCCTTTCCATTTGGCCAATTCCACTTTGTAAAAAGTTCTTTTCCTCAGTGAATTTTTGTATTCTTTTTCTATATGGCTAATTCTGCCTTTTAAGAAGTTCTTCTCTTTCATTTATTTTTAGTATCTTTTTCCATTTGGCCAATTCTGCTTTTTAAGAATTTCTCTTCATTGGATTTTTGTCCCTCTTTTACTAATTGATCAATTCTATTTTTTAAGATATTAATTTCTTCATTATATTTTTGCCTTCTTTATCAAAATATTGACTCTTTTTTTCCCCATTTATTTTCCCAAATTTTCTTCTACTTCACTTATTTGATTTATTAAAATCCTATTTGAGCTCCTCTATTAATTCTTTTGGGACTTGAGATCAATTCCTATTTTTCTTGGTGGTTTTGGATATAGCAATGTTGACTTAGTTGCCCTTCTTCTGAATTTGTGTTTTGGTTTTCCCTGTCACTGAAGTAATTTTCTATGATGAGTTTCCATTTTTGTTGTTTACTCATTTTCCAGGCTTTTTTTTTCTTTTAATTTAAAAAAAAACCTTAAAATTGGACCTGTAACTATGGCAAAGGGAGCAGTATTCCAAGATTCAGGGTTTTTGTGCAGCTCCCTTCAGAATTGGCCAAGGGGATCTATCTTCTTTCAGGTCTTCTAAGGTAATATAATATAAGGAGAGGTGTGTTTAATATTCTCCTGACTGTGTTCTGGTCTGTGAGTAAGCACGAGCACTCATTTATTCCTTGGAATTGTGACCAGGTCCCCTGCTCCTCTATAGTTATAAGTTCTTTTGTGTCCTAATGCTCCTGTTCACCCTGAAATCTTGCCCCAGGATTGTTACCTGGATCTGCATATGGGTAATGCATCAGGAATCTTGCACCTAGAGCCAGCAAAGGGAACCCTGCAATCTATTGAGTAGCTGCCCAACCCCCCTTACCATTGGTGACTGAGAGCTTTAGAAGCCTCTGCTGCTCCTTCAGCTGTGTCCAGAACCTGTTGCCATGGTGTGGCCTACCCTGGCACTCTACTTTGCTCTCTACCTCCACCTCAGGGCACTAGATGCCTCAGGTCAGCCTTCTAAGTTGTTTTGGGCTGAAAAATTACTTCACACCATCTTTTTGTGGGCTATGCTACTCCTAAATTTGTCCTAAGCCATTATGTCAGTTTTTTGGATAATAGGTAGGAATCAGATGGGTTGGTGTAACTTCTCTGCCTTGGCTCTGCCCAAATGGTTTCTTCTTAGTCATATTTTTAACAAAAGGGAATTTTTAAGCATGAAAAGATATCTGCATGCATAATTTTACTAACAGAAAATAAAGGTAGACAGTGAGAGTTTAGCGTTTCATTTTGTCAAAAATCCACTAAAACTACATAATTTTTATCTCTTATATAAACAAGCAATCAAATGATACCTGGGCTCAGCTAAGTAGAGCAGTGTATAGAGCTCTAGGGCCTGGAGTCAGGAAGATCTAAGTTCAAGCCCAGGCTCAGACTACTACCGACCTTGGACAAGTCATTTAATGTTTGCTCCAGTTTCCTCAGCTTTCAAATGGAGATGATAGCACCCATCTTTTAGGTGTGTTGTAAGGATCAAATGAAATAGTATTTCTAAGGCACTTAGCACAATACTTGGCACAGAGTAGGTGTGATATAAACGCTAGTTATTATTATTACTGTTATGATTGCTGCTGGTGTTGCTACTACTGTTAGGATCGTTGAGGGACTTGATAGAAATGATGTAATTTGTTAGGAAGAGTAAAGCAAAGAGCTCTATATGGTAGAGGAGCTTTAAACCTTCCTTTGGTATAAATAGGAAATCAGATAATACAACTAAACTTCCTGTAGAATCCCCTCACAAATCACAACATGGTTCTTCAGGAAGACTAGGCTCCTGGTATCAATTGATGTTTAACTGATGTTAACTAAATCAATATTATTAGGACATCAATGATGATCAATAATGCATCTGACTATTAATATTGATGATGGTACTTAATTTCAGCCTCAGAGTAAAGCTGTATCCCTCTCTATCCCTTCAAATTCCCTAAAACTCCTTTGAAGCTGCCTTGTTGCCAGACCAACCAACAAAGGTCAGTAACTGGTCTGAGTTTTATAAACAAAGATTTTACTTGAGGTAATCAAACAACCAGGGAAACTGAGAGAAGGAAAGAGGGTTTTAGGAATCCCTAAATCAAATCGAATCTTAGCTCAAAGTATATAATTTAACAGCTTCAGAATGTTGATAGCTGAGCTGAGCCAGTCAGGCTCACTGGTTGACTTGGCCTGCCTATAGACAAATTAGATTGCAGCTTGATTGAAGATAAATAGATGGATAAATCTTCTGTGGCAATTTGTTGAATAGTGTTAATTGACCCTAAAGCTCAGTGGTGATCCTGTAACTTTCAGGTATGCTGGTTGATACTTGACTAGACCAATAAATTGTGGAGAGAAAGGTTTGACTCCAACCACCCTGGATCTCCAGCTCCAGAATGAGTCAGTGGGTCCAGTTTCTCTCTCCCTTATATAGGGCATGGCCCAACTGATGATTGGTCTCATGCCCTTCATGGCATCAGGAATCTCCCAAGATTCCAAGTGTCCAACTGGAAATCCTGCCCAAAGACATGGCTTCTTGCAAATCCTTGCAAAACGTAACTTACACTACTACAATGATGACTATTACAATGACTACAATGACTACTATGACTATTACCACTACGACAACTGGTACTACTACAATGACAATGATGACTTTTACTGCCTATTATTAGCATATTTAGGGCACTGTTCTAAATATCATTAAAAATTTTAAGTCGTCCAATGCCTCAGTAATCAATTTTCCTATCTGAATTGACTTGCCATATTAGGAATTCTTTCATTTCAGTTACGTCTCTTTGAAAGCCTTGAGAATACAGCAATAAAATGATCTGGGACAATTCTGAAGGACTTATGACAAAGAAGGCTCTCCACCTCCAGAGAAAGAACTGTTGGTCTCTGAATGCAGTTTTGGTTTCATACAAGTATTCTCTTGAAACAATGGTCATTATAGAAGTATATTTTGCATAATAATAATAGGTATAACCCAGATCAAATTGCTAACCAGGTCCAAGAGGGGCAAGTGAAGGAAGGGAAGGAGACAATTTGGATCTTATAATTTGGGGAAAACATTGAAAATTTTTTTATTACATGTAACTGGAAAAATAAAATACCTCAATTAAGGAAAGACTTGAGAATATTAACTACTTAAAATTAGGACTTTTTTTTCCATTATAATTTTGGGAAAACATTGAAAATTTTTTCATTACATGTAACTAGAAAAATAAAATATCTCAATCAAGGAAAGACTTGAGGGTATCAACTCCTTACAATTAGGACTTTTTTTCATTCTTTTCATTTGTCTCTCTAATCAATTAATTAATAAGTGGTTATTAATTGCTTGTTGCTTGATTAATGGATGATCTTCACAAAAAGCAACAAACAGGATAAATTTTAGAGGAGCAATAACTATCATCCATTTGGTAACTATCTTTTCCAGGATTATTTTTAAAATTTAGTTACATGTAGCAGTGAATTCAATAAATATTTGTTGATATAGATTAAGTGCCTCTTATGAGCAGGCAATCTAGAAAAATAGAAAGCAATCTCTCATAAATCACAAGAAGTACTTTTCTCATCTGTAAAAAGAAAGAATGCTACCATATAGTCTCTAATATCTCTTTACTTCTTTAAAACCCTATGATTGCTACTGGCAAATTAATGTGCTAGCTTCAGGGAGCATAAAGGTAAAAAATTATAGTCCTTAGCTTCAAGGAGTTTATAACCTAGCAATAGTATGAGATGTATAAGAATTACTTTAAATAGCACAAAAGAAAAGGAACCAAGGGAGAGTAGAAAGATAAAATGAAATTACTTTCTTATCCACAGAATCAAGATAGACAATTTTATATATGGTAAACTTTAAAAGGAAGGAGGGAGAGTACAGAATACTCAACAAATTCTCCAAATTTTTTTTTCTCTTACCAGGTGGTTCTTTGTTTACTCCATATTGACTCTCCATATTAATGTTCTCTGGATCTTCTGAAAGAATCAACACATGAGGCAGTCAATTAAAACCAGTCTCAAAACCATTGTCTTTCTTAACATGCATAATTGGTTTTAGTGTTATTAGGAAGGAGTCTTTTATTTGTGAATTTATTTTAAAAGTCATTTTTATTAAATACAGCTTAAATTCCTTTCCCACAGATAAAACTTTTCTGAATGGACTTCAAAAATTGAAACTACTTGGCAGGGATGACAGGCTATATTAATGAAGAACTTAAAATTTTAACATATATTATGTATGTATGTATGTATACATATATATTAAAAACCGGGGACAATGTTTTCAAGTATACATACAGGAGGCTAATAAAAGGCAACTTTGCAAATCGAAGTCTCTGTATTAACACTACTATTAGATGAGAATAAATCATGCAGCATATGCAGAAAGCAAACATCTGCTTTATATAAGGTAATATTCTCTGTAGTTTAAATTAATCATGCTCCTATAATTTGACCCTCAGATTTTTTAAGTTGAAATAGAAAAACTTTAGTCTTCTGCCTGACTGAATTACATCAAATTCTTAATTAATATCATCTGAATTAATTTGACTGCTTATAGCATCACGACACCATAATATAGTGGATAGAGAGCTGGGTTTTGTAACTAGGAAAAAGATATATACTAGTTTGTGATCCTGGACAGGTCATTTAACCTCTCAAAATCTCCAGGCAACATTCTAAGACTATATGTTTCAAAGAAAGTACCAACCTACATTTGGGGAGGGAGTGCTCTCACTTTGGAGTTCCTCACATGAATAAAATCACAGAACTAATCCAGGTCCCAGTTATTATTGTTTTTATGTGCATAGAATTCCTTTCCCCAAAAAGTTTCTATTACTTCTATAAAGGAACCTATTGGATGCAATGCACTTAAAACAGCTACCCAATCACATGTTCAGATTGTGTTCACCACCTAAATTCTAGATTTTATCAGACAACAACTGGATGAAAATTCAGCAAGGGAATAGGGTCTGGGAAGTAAATTTTGGTCTTTCTATCTACTTCATGTATAACCCACCTTCTAAGAGAACTGCTACAGTGGAAAATCATAAGAGATAATCAATTCTCTCCTCCTCAGGTGTTTTGTCAAATCAAACTCACAAGTTTCTTAAGATGCAATAGAGAATAGGTCCCCAAACCAACTTCTTTTACAATTAAATGTACAATTTTCAAAAAGGTGGAAGCCATAGAGAAATATATACATACAACAATGTTAAATCAATAAAAACATTATTTCAGAGAAAATTTCAATTGATTAGAAATCAATAGAACTAAATATTTAGTAGTTAAAATACTTTAGTAACTTCTCTGACACAAGATTAAATATTTACGAGCACCAATTCAACTTTTAACCGAAATACAAAGATAATTCATGGAAGGGTCATCAACTTAGAGCTGAAAGCAGGACTTTATGGATCATCTATCCAAACACCTTCATTTTATGGAGGGCTAGACTAAGGATCAAAGACCTACAAATTATGTATGTGTGTATACATGCATGTATGTCATGTATCTATACAGCACACATATGTGTACAGACATGTATACATATGAACACACATGCACACACTTCTGAAATTCTTAGGAAAAGCCATGGGGATTACATATTGTGTAAATATGTATATATATATATATATATATATATGAATGACCTTTATAAAGTCAGGCTCCTGCCACTAAAGATGAAAAAAAATTAACAACGTTCACTTATGTAGCAGTTGAATGTTTCTCAAGTACTTTCCTTCTAACAAACTTGGGAAGTAAACTATATAAGTACTATGCGTCATATTACAGATGAAGAATGAGATTCAGAGGAGTTAAGTGATTTGCCCTTGATTATTAACCTAGTAACCACTGGAACTGGAATTTGAACTCAGGTCTCAACTCCAAATCTGGCATATTACTATACTACTTTTCCTAACTATATACCACATGTCCCTAAAATGAATACAAATAAGTAAAAGGTATTGCTCAATATTTTAAATGCATGAAGGTCTGCAGAAGAAATGGAAAATGTAAAGATGACAGAATAAAGAAATATAGAGATTTTATTTCTGATATATTTTATTTGAAGATAAAATGTCCTACAAGTAAAATGGAATATTTGGAAAGATTGGGCAAGGAAGTGAAATTAAAAAAAAACTTTCAGAAAAACCTTTAAGTTTTTCCCATTTTTTTTCCGTCCAAATACATGGTAAAAAATTTTTTTTCAATAAACTTCCAAGCTTTATCTCTCACTTTAAACCTTAAAATTTAAGGGAAACATTCTAAGGGACCTATGAGAAAGAATGCTATCCACATCAAGAGAAAGAATTGTGGGAGCAGAAACACAGAAGAAAAACAACTGCTTGATCACATGGATCAATGGGGACTTGATTGGGGATGTAGAATCTAAACAATCACTCAGAACGAATATCAATAATATGGAAATAGGTCCTGATCAATAACACTTGTAAAACCCAGTGGAATTGCACGTTGGCTATGGAAGGGGGTGGGAGAAGTGGAGGGAAAGAACATAAGTCATGTAACCATAGAAAAATTTTCTTAATCAATAAAAAAATAAAAGATAAAATAATTTAAGGGAAACAGGATCTATCTATCTAGTGATACATATACATACAAAAAATAAGTCATAAAGGTCTAAATTTCAGAGGAAGAGAGTAGACTGAACTACATCTGTCAAATGGAAAGGAGCTTTTAATGATCTTAAAACTCCTTCCTGAGAGAAGAAAAAAATATTTTAAGCATTATTCTGCAAACTATGGATCCCTATAATAGGGATAGTTGACATTAATATAATGCTTTAAGGATTGTAAAGCATTTTACAAAATACTCTCTCATTTGATCCTCTTGACAATCCTGGGAAGTAAGTACTAGTTTATCTCCATTTCATGGAAGGAGAAATTGAGACAGACAGAGGTTAAGTGACTTCCCTAAAGTCACACTGCTAGTAAGAATCTGAAGGCATATTTGACACAAAAGATGACTGAAATGGCAAAGTAGAAATGAATGCTGAGCATATTATCCATGATGAATTCTACTCACAAGGTCGTATAAATAACAATCAATAAATATGTTATCAAACAAGAAGAAGGGACAGACAGTAACAAGGAATAAAAGAAGTCTATTCAGAGGATTTCAGTGTTACCCAAAGACTTAGAAAGAGGTCTCTAGGATCATGAAAATATCTTTTAAAGAGGAGTTATGAGAGGAAATGTGAAAACATCACACAACATGACAAGAGTGTGAATAAAAAATATATATGTATGATGTACTTATGTTATAGCTAATATGATTATAATTTAAATTAAACATAAATTATATATTTTATAAATTGCATACATAACATGTAAATATATTATAAAATATATTGCATATATAAATATAATAAATATTATATAATATATTAATGGAGCACTTATACCAATAAGAGCAAATATTCTCTAAAATTTTGGAATTGGGGTGGTAGCATCAAAAGATATATACCATATTACTGGTTCCCATATATTGGTTTGGCAAACTACTTGGGAGTTCACCAATAATCCAAGGAGTTTACATGAAAAATTCTTTGGTGGAGCCTTAAGCAGTACATTGTAAAGAATATTATGAGTAAAAATTTGAGATATCTTGGGTTTCACAAAACGTTTTTTGGGGAAAGAGGGAAAGATGAAAGGGGCTGTGGAATAATAGACATTGGGAATCACTATACTAAATGCATCCAGAATAACCTAATTTCCAACTTATAGTATAGTTTAATAGTACTCCAATATGCAAAAGAATGTAAAATCTTTGATAATTTCTTAATAATTTTGTGTGTATATGTGTATTTAGCAGTTTGATAGTGTAGTAAATAGGGTAAAGGTCCTAAAGTCAGGAAAATTCATCTTCTTGAATTCAAATCTAGCCTCAGACACTTTCTGGCTGTGTGCTCCTGTACAAGTCACTTAACTTTGTATGCCTCAGTTTCCTCATCTGTAAAATGAGCTGGAAAAGGAATGGCAAACCACTCTAGAATCTTTGTCCCCCCCCCAAAAGACCCCCAAACAAACCCAAATGGGGTCATGAAGATTTGGACACAACTGAAATGACTGAACAACAACAAATTTGTTAAATGAAAATACAAGCCAAACTTCTTTATTAACTATATATGAAAGTAATCTTAACAAATACACCAAGTCAGTAATTTAACATTATGTCAAAGAGAATTCCAATTAAGTATAAGCTAGTAGAACTAAACATTTAGTGGTTAAAATATTTTAGTAATACTTCCTTCACAAGATTAAGCATTCATAGAATATCAATGCACCTCTTAAATACAAATATAATTCAAGGGGTCATAGACTTAAGAGCTGGAAGACAAACATTAGGGGTCATCTAATCCAATAGCTTCATTTCAAAGAGAGCCAAACTAAGGTGCAAAGAGGTGAACCATTAAGTGTCATTTTGTGTACTCATAGCCACTAAATGACTTCTATGCTAAATGTTACATAGTCTCTGGAAAAATAACATGAAGATGCAGAAATGTAATACATTTGTAAAAATTTGCAGGAAGTTATTTCTTTTGTTGGTCTTGGTGGCTCGTAGTTTTTTAAAAGGCATAAAGCTACAGGGTACATAAATGGGAAATTGAATTCTAAACCTGTGCAAACATTGCCAAAACTGCTCATAACAATTATCACATGTGTTGTGCACCCAAGACTAGACTAACTGGCCTATAACAAAGCTTCATCACAGAGAACTCATTTATATTTAAGGGAAATGTTAATGTTAATTTCTATGTTCAAGACATCAGGTAAACGGAAATCATGCACTTGTGATTTCTTCTACTCATCTTCACAAAAAAATAACTACAGGAAATACAATTTGGTTAAATATTAAGATTCAGGAATAAAAACCTAACGGATAATGTTAGCATATAGTATTTTAATACTTTTAATTCTGAACTGACCAAGGCAAAGAGAGCATAATGTTACCAAAAGAGGCTTAAAATAAGAGACTATGTTAGAAATAAAAGAGAATTAATTCTGGAGTTATTGGAGGGTTGTTATTTTTTTTTAAATAGCATCTGGCATTTACATAGTATCTTAAGGTTTACAAAGTACTTCTTATAATCATCCCTTTTGATCTGCTGTGAGACATGATTCAAAGCTGCTAAAAAACTGTATAAAGCTTTAAAATGTTCCATAACCTTAATATTTGTAGTTGTCATACTATACCACCTCGTTCATGCTCTGTAATGGCACAGCAAATGACTCCAGCTACCACCTATCCCTACCTGCTCCAACTTTCTACCGCAATAACAAAAAATAAAAATAAAAAGACTATGTCACCGTATTTTTTAAGTGCTAATTTTTGTTGAGGCTTTTGAAATATAGGTTTGAATATGAAGTGTAAAATCATTTGATAAACTTTTTTGCATAACTTGAATTTTTGAAATGCCTTTAATTTACCTTGTCAAGACAAATGCTGAACAACACACCACATTTTGAGAATCACTAACTTAGGTTATTAAGAATGAAATTAAAATTCCTGTAAATGATTTGGTTTAATCAGAAATTAAAAGTCTACCAAGCATATCACTAATATGTTTCCACATAGCAAAAATGGAAAAGGGTACAGAGAATTTGATTCAGGAAACTATTGTTCCCAAACTAATACTGCAAAAAGGTAAAATTCTGCACTAAAAGAACACTCTCCCTACTTTACCTCAACCTTCATTAGGACAAGATATTTGTTAGTCCACATCACTATCAAATAATTTTCAACTTCAAAGACACCTTCATTCCACAAGGAAAGATAATAACCTTTAATTTCCAAGAATATAAAAATGAAACAGATGACCCTTGTGGTCCTTGGCAAAGTCTTTTGTAAAACTAATACAGCCCCTTACTTCATTTTGTTTGTTAATTTGGAAGAAGGCAAGGAGTGGAAGAGAAAACCAAGAACAACTATCAATTAAGAAAGCAGCTAAGGAAAATGTTCCTTAAGAAAGATATTCCTAAAGAAAGAAATCAAGTGAAAGCTCTGGAAGGATCTGGTCTAAGATATCAAGTATAATCTGATTTCAGTCTTTTGTAAAACTGACCATCATTATAATTCATAAAATCTGTTGCTAAACAAATAAAACCTTCTTCAGAGAATTGGTGAGTTCAAAGATATAAAATTTAACTCAGAAGAATAAACCATTTCCAAGAAAACATTTTTAATGATAACAACTGAAGAAGAAAGAACAGAGAAGAAAATCCTTTACAGCTAGGTAAAAGGCTCATTCCTTTCAGTCTTTTTTTTTTTTAAATGTCTAAGATAATCAAAGGAAGGAATAGCTCAATCTCCTGATCCTGTTGCCAAATCTATAAGCAGAAGTGGTTTGGTAGAGGTGAAAAACACCTCACCATGTTTTCTGGGAGTTAGGCTCTTGGCCTTATAATAATATAGAGTAAATTGATTTTTTAAAAAAATATATAACAGTGATTTGTAAATGAAAAGATACTAGAAAAGAGGCTTCACTTCTAGTTTCACAAAGTCAGAGACAAGAGCAAACTCTCAGCCTCTTCTTGATCTTTTGGATTTGCTATAACATATCAATTGGAGAGAAGAAAAAGTAGGCGGATTTTTAGGAGAATTCTGGCTTTCTTCCACAGTATATAAGAAATCTACTAGAGTATAAAGGCAATGTTCTTTCAATGCTCATTTTGGTTTTGTGGGACGAGAGGCTTTATTTTCATGGTTAAATGGAGAGAGGGAAGAAGCCTCTGAATCTTATTTGAAAAATAATTTTGTCTGGTTGATCTTGTAGTCATCACTTGAAAGTTGTTCTCTCCTCATTCCTAGATCTTCGGCTCATCTGAAATGGAAGGTTAAAAAAGAAAAAAATATTCAAAATTTCTGACAGAGTTGCCTAAGATTTTTACTTTTCCACAATTCAACAAAAATAGAGCCTGTGGCTTAAAAAGTTGTAATTTGGGGCTTAAAAGAAAAAATGCATGTATACATATTGATTAAAAATATTTAGCAGGAATCAGAAGTTTTTTTTTAGTAAAAACCAAAACACAGGTGCATGCACAAAAAAATTAAAAAATGAAAATGAAATAAAAAGGCCAACAGCTTTAAGCTAGCAATAGATGTCTGAAATTAGAGTAAGAAACTTTCTTAGGAAATCTAATGGATGATAGTAAATTCATTAGTTTTGAATAGAAAAAAATAATTTATTCCTGACAGTGGGAAAGCAATGCAAATGCCAAATGCCAATAACTTCAATGCTACAAAAGTTGAGTTGTCAGTAAAGAATCTACTACAAAGGGAAATCTCAATGTCACCAAAAGCAAATATTCCTGATATCAGCTGCACAGAAGTCATCATAGAGACAGCAAATGAAGACCAAAAGGGTAGTATGGAAAAATATTAATAGCTAAAATACTCAAAATATATATTATTTAACTCTATTAACATGTACAAGGCACTGATGTTCTAAATTCATTTTAAGGTATTAGCACAAAACAGTAATATGTTAAAGCAGAGAAAATTTTGTACATTTATATTAAAACTAACTTTAACCTTGTGTTAGAAATTATGTCACTTCCATTCAAACTTTTTCTGAACTATAATTCTTTTTTTGTAAATGTAATAAATTAATGCAAAGTTTTATAATTAGTGAATTATCTTGATGTAAGCCCTAACAATAAACTTCCTGGATTTGTGTGATCATACTCTTCAGAGTATCAAGCAAGCTACATAGGATAACTCTTCTGAAACCATAGGACAGTGATGGCGAACCTTTTTAGAAATAGAGTACCAGGCCCCGCCCAGACTGAGTGCCTTGACTGCCCCTCCTGGGCCACATGCTTAACCCCCGCCCCACCACCACATGCTATTATTATTTTGAATATACAGATAAGGAAAGTAAGATTGAAAGTATGATTTGCCCAAGGTTACATAGTTGATTAAGCATCTGTGGTAGAATTTGGACTCAGATCTTCTTGACTGTAGGTCCTGTGTTCTATACATTATACTACCTAGCTGATGCATAACCCTCTATAGGTGACTTGCTAGGAGTTTTTTTAATGTTTATGGTTTATTAATAAATTATTATAACAATGCTTATCCCAGAAAAATAAATTCTCACATTGGCTATGTCCAAAAATCTCTTTCTCATTCTTTATTTTTCCCATCCTTCCAAACTCCTCCTCTCTTCCCCAAAAGGCAAGTAATATGATAGAGGTAGTTTCTTTAATTTTTTCCTAATAATCTATTTATTTATTTAGAATATTTTTCCATGGTTACATGATTCATGATTTTTCACATCCCTCTTCCTTCCCTTCCTCCTGGAGCTAACAAGCAATTCCACTGGGTTATGCATGCATCATTGTTTAAAACCTATTTATATATTATTCATATTTGCAATAGAGCGATCTTTTAATGCCAATTAGGTGTTTCTTTTTAAGGATTTAGTTAATGTGGCTAAAAGTATCACATTTTTTCTATTTCTGGTCAAGTTTATCTTTACTTCTGATTCAATTCTCAGATATGTCACTATAAAAGGGCTTACCTCATTATAGGATAATAAAATCTTTGAAAATTAAAAAATACTTAATATTCAGAATATTACTCAAAATTAGGACTATACTCTAGGCTAATTTAGCTGAAGAGTAAGGTTTTTAGAAAACTACCTGAAGAAAATGAGCAGACCAGAATTTCTGAAGAGCCCTTTTACTCTTTGTAATTACTAAGTAAGTAGTTCTCTATCAGAACTATCCTTTAATTAGCCCTTTCCTTGCCCCAGTACAAATGCTGCATGAGAAACACCTTTGTTCTTTTCAATCTATTCCTCTAATAAATTCTTTTTTTCCAAAGTTTAGGGAAAAGAATAAAACTACCTCAATTTCAAACAATCAAGTATCTAATTATGCATAAGCCACTTAGAATCTGAGACATTTTCACAAATTTCTTTGTCTTAGAGAATTTCAAGAAATGTCCCTGCAACATCCAAAGGTCAATATATTACTTTCAAAAGGCTTTTTTTTTTCCTTTTTTGGAAACAAATTTTAGCTCCTCTACATATTTTTCCAAACTAAAGATAGGAAGGCTTCTCTATATAGCAGTATACATCTTTCACTGTTGTCTGAAGTCTTTTTTTTTTTTAATTAAAGTAAAGTATATGTTATGATGGGGTTGGGGGAGAACTATTTTAAGAGCTTCTGTGTTCTCAATAACATTTCTTGTTTTCTCAATGATGGGCCATCCAATTTTCTTATATTCGCAGAGTCATCACCCTTTGGTTAGTGAAACAATTCACCAAAGATAGGGAGGGGGTGAGGGATGATTTCTAGCAAGCTGTTTACTTCAATTAAATTCCTAAGGAACCCAAGCTATCAGCTTTTACAATGACAAGAAGCTTTGTCATCTCTCCTCAGGGATGCGATATTTCCTAAAACACATATCTGCAACCTCCCCAACCCTGACAAAGGAGAAAGGGAGAAAAAAGTTCTTTCAAGGAGCTTTGTTCAAGAGTTCAGTAATCTGGATGGTTAATATTTTAATGTTTCAAAGGAATCAGAACAAAGTTCTACATTCATGAGATTGAGACAAACTCATCTTAAAGCATGATCTGCATGTTATTTTTATACCAATGATCAATAATAATATATTTTTTTCTTTGTGTGTTCTACCTGCAGAAACTGTTTGTTAACTCCATAGTTCAAATCTTTTTCCATGTGGGATTTCAAGTACAGCTATTATAGGAAGCCAATGTTGTAAACATTTCCTTTAGCTGACGAATTAAGCACGTCTATCAGTGGGGTTTGTTATGTAGAGAAATTATCTGTTATTATCATCATAACAGGTTTCATGGTCATCTCACTAAGAGATAATAGATTAGGCAGGGAGAGAAAAGACTGAGGGAAAACAAGGATGGGAATGTTCAATTATTTTATTGAATTACAGAATTAAGACATGATTACAAATTAAATAGCAACAGACTAACAACTGTCCTATTCAACATCATGATTCTTTTCATTCTGCCTTGACAGCCTGTTTCCAGTTGAAAATGTGTAAGGTTAGTTTCAGTCTAGGCCAAGTCACTAATAAATGATCTATGTAACTCGGAACAAGTCATTTGAACTCTTTGAAGTTTGCTTTGTTCATCTATAAAACCAGGGGACTGAGATGGTCTCCCAACTCTAATATGATTCTATGCTCACTGTAAGGCAAAGTAGTTAGTACTTTTCCCAAAGATTAAGATTGTCACCTGAAGGACACTTGATTTTCAGGCTGAGGACAAAACTCTGGCTGGCCTTGAAAAACACTTTAGATGAGTCATACATTAATTGGTTTTACAGGAAATAAAAACACTCTGATCCAAAAAAATATTTTAAAACGTTCCAATGGAAGGACAAAAACTGATTTCATCTCTTTTCTGAGAGGGGGAAGAACACATGGCCACAGAGTATGTCAAGGGAAACAGGCCCCACCACTGAAGGAATAGAGATCTTTCCTAAATTTGACATTCAGTACCTTCATTTGAACACAAATAACTTAGATGAATGGTGGGTATTAGTAGTACACCAAAAATGGGCACTACCTAGAATGAGTTTTTTTTTTAATTCCATTGTCTATAGGAAAACAACAAAAATTTTAGAAAAGACTTGGAAGCACAGTACTTTTAGCAAGCTGTGATTTCCTCTGTATGGCTTTCATTTTATGCTTTTTTCACAGTGTCCAGCACTATACTGCTTGATAATAATAACAGATGACATCTAATGTAACACTTAAAGGCTTCCCAAACATTTTTACATTTTCTTTTATTCAATCCCCACAACAACCTTGTGAGGTAGGTAATATAGATAATATAATTTCCCCTACTTTATGGGAAGGAAGATGAAGAAACTGAGGCTGAAATAAGTTAAATGGCTTAAGCGACTTGCCCACAGGTCACAAAGCTAATGAAGAGTTGAGGCAGGATTCAAATTCTGGATTCTTGATTCTAGGTCCTGTACTACATAGAGTATGCCATATAGCTGCCATTGATTGGCATTTTTATGGATGAAAAAAATAGCCAAGGACAAGTTTCTTTTTTGTATACAAAACAGGAATTTCCATTAGTAAACTCACCATTTCCTTTAAAGCAGAATTTCTTCTTATGGTAAGCAATAAAACTGGATACAGCTCCTGCCAGTGCTACAACCACAGCACTTACAATTCCAGGTATTAATCCAGGAGAATCTTCTACAAAAAGTAAGAAAAAATAAACTTATGGAATTCTATTATAAATTCAAGGTTGACCTAAAAGGCAATGGAGAGAAAAAAGCATGATGGATCCAAACCAGCTATAGTATATTTCCAATGGTGACTTATGCACAAGAAATTTAAAAAAATAATCATCAAGGAAATAAATATGTAAGAAAAGGAGAAAGGTCAGTCATGGGATAACAAACAGCTCAAGTATTGTTCTGTACCTATGAAATATAAAAAGATCTAGAGAATGACCTCCAGAATGTTAGACAGATTCTCTGTGAGGTATCTATGGAAAAAAAATGCTAACAAGAAATCACTTAAGGTGATTGTATCTGTACTAATAACGGGAAGACCTACATTGACAAGATCTCATTTTGCATTGAGGATTATTGACTCAACAGGAGAAAATTGGTTGAGACATGTACAAAGAAGCCCCTATTTTAGAGACAATTAAAAAATAACTTTCCTTTTATGTTTTAATTAATAACACTACAATTTATATAATAATTATAATTAAAAACATTACATTCTAAGTCATGACTAATTAAGGAGAAAAAGAAAACAGAAGAGAGGTTGAGGAAAGAAATTTGGAATCAATAGAAAAGGGCACAAAAAGAAAGAGAAACAAAATAAAGAAAGAAAAAGAAAGAGAAGGGAGCCAACAGACAAAAAGTCCAAAAGTGACAACGGAAAATACAGGGAAAATGAAAAACGGAAACAGTAGGTACACAGGTGATGGGAGGCATTGGTATAAATTAAACTACTTTTGTCATGCCATCCTATTCACTGAAGGTGCCCATTTATTAAGTTTTTCTTTTTCTTCTCAGTGACATCTTAATTAGCTTTCCAAGCATTTTAAATAGTCCTTTTTCCATTAAAAACTTGTCTTTTTTTAATTTTACAATTTCAAAGTTGTCTTTTTTTAAAATAAAGCTTCATTTTTACATGGAATTTTTAAGATTTAACACTTGTCTAAATTAGTTACATAAGTTTTGAAAATTGAATTTAGAATCCCAAAAGGCAAATCTAGACTTGATTGCAAGAGAAAATTAACAATTGGAGCTATCCAAATGTGCAGTGGGATGCCTTGAGAGATGCTGGCTCTCTCCTTCTCAGAGGTCTTAAGTCAAAGGGTGGTTGAATACTTTGGGACAAAGCGCAATGTAATTAATTATTTTATGGAATAAGGAAAGAATAGAGAAATAGACTAAACCCATTCAGTTTGACCATTTTGCCTCCTTTGTCTCACATAAGATGATAAGAACTCTAAGGCATTTGAAACTAAGCATACTCACCAGCTTTATCCTCATTATTATGCCTATCATCCTGACCTATAAAACATTAAAATACACACATTAGTTTCTGGCAAAAAATTAATCAGGAAAAAAAACTTGTGTAAAATGTTAATCAACTACTAGAAAGTTAAAAGTTAGTTTTATACTTATACTTATGGCATACCCTCTCAAAATGAATGAGTAAATAGACCTATATATCCAAAAGATAAACAGAATAAAAGCCTACATTTATTTACACAGTCCTTTGTAAAACTCTTTAAAAAAACTTTCCTTTTTAATTTATTTTTTACATTAAAATCCATAGGTATCTCCCTTCCTCCTTCCTTTCCCCATACTAGAGAAGGCATCATTTGAAAAACATATATTTGTATGTATGTGCATATGTATGTATAAAACAATGTCTTCCTTGTTTCTATTCATCAGTTTTTTCTCTGAAGATGGCTATACATAAATTATTCTTCAAACAATATTTCTGCTGCTGCATATAATATTCTCTTGGTTCTGATCATTTCACTAGCCATAATTTATTGTATGTCTTTCCATTTTTAAAATTAAACTGCTTATCATTTCTTACAAGGTAGCAATATTCCATCCAATCATTTGCCACAACTTATTTAACCATTCCTCAAATGATGGGAATGTCCTGATTTTCCAGTTTTTTGCCACTACAATGAGAGCTTCTATAAATATTTTAGAATGTATAGGTTCTTTTTCTTCTTCTTTTGATTTCCTTAGCAAAGAAACCTGATAGTGATATTGCTGGATCAAAAGGTATACATAGTATTATAACTCTTTTGGCATAATTGCAGATTGCTCTCAAAATGATTAAATAATTTCATAGTTCCATCAACAGTGTATCAGTGTCACCACTTTTCCACAACCCCTCCAACATTTGTCATTTTGTCTTTTTATTATTTTAGCCAATCTGATAATTTTGAGCTGATATCTCAGTTATTTTGATTTGTATTGGAAATCATGAAGAATATAAAAGCTATGTTATCCATAAAAATATTCTAAATCATTATCGATTAGAGAAATTCAAAGCACTTTCTTCACAATAGCCCCCAAAAATAGGTGGCATAAATATTATACCCATTTTGCCAATGAAAAAACAGAAGCTCATTGTTCATGACATACCCAATCACACAGCTATTCATCTCTCATATAACTTTTTTTTTAAAACCTTTGTACTTCGGTGTATTGTCTCATAGGTGGAAGAGTGGTAAGGGTAGGCAATGGGGGTCAAGTGACTTGCCCAGGGTCACACAGCTGGGAAGTGGCTGAGGCTGGGTTTGAACCTAGGACCTCCTGTCTCTAGGCCTGACTCTCACTCCACTGAGCTACCCTGCTGCCCCTCTCCTATAACTTTTGAAAATTACCCATATAAAATGTAAGAGATAATAAAATATTTATTTACCCTAATTTATGAATTTCTATCGATTATGTTTTTAGTGTTACTAAAGCAAATTAATGAATTTTTATACTCTAAGAAGAAACTAATGAGAAATTTTTTTCACCTCCATTTCTGCAGTTCAACTTTTTAAAAAATGCCATAACTGGATTGACATATAAATAAAAGAGGCTAAACTGGGTGGAATGGATTACTACTAATATAAAAACAAGCCTTTTCTTTAAGTCACAGGTCAGCCTTGTCTGTGCCAACATTTCTGTCAATGTACTTGAATCTCCAATTCTCTCTCCATCCATACCTATGTCCTACAATCATGAAAAAGAAGGTAGTGCCTTACCAGCAGTAAGTTAACAAATCAAAGGCAGTATTTAAAATGGAAAGAAAACTTGGTAAAATTCAAGAGACTTGAATTCTGATCTATGATTTCTCAATAACTAGTTATGTAACCTCTCTGAGCTTGTGTCTTTGTCAATAAATGAAGGAGCTTAACTACATAAATCCAAAGGTCTCTTCCATTTCCAAAAGACTGTGATATGAAGAAAACTATCAAAGGAATTATTAAAGTAAGAAAATTTTTTTATAAAACTCAGAATGTTTAAATTGATTGATGAGCATTATCTCTCTGAAGAACTTCCTTGATTAAAATTAATACAATGATTTTAACACTATTCCAAGATTTAAAAAAATAAATTACTAAAGTACATCAAGGCCTTTGCAAAAACAGTCATTTAAAAGACGTATCAACTATGACAGGAAGGTAAAATGAAAAAGTCAACACAGCAGAGAATGAGTGGCTATATTTTCTTCAGGTCACATACAATTAACAGTGAAACAATGAGAATTAAGATATCGCATAATCATCATTAAATAAGTTTAATATATGAGACCACTGCTTTTTAATCATTCAAAATTTTAGATTTCCCATTAACTCTATACTGTATGCTCAGGTCTTCCATGGGAGAAAATATGAGAAGGTAAAAAAGCCACTTGTCTACTCAATTCAATCTTTAGATTATAATCAAAGACCATTCCCATCCAAAAGGATTCCAAAGAAAAAGAATCAGTTTCCACCTAAGATCCACCTAAGGCAGTTTAAGTTTGCCCCCAACCTATCCCTTCTTGATGAGATATAGGGTCCAACAACAGTCTTTTTTCACCTCAGGGTCTGGATTTGTAAAAATCAGGGCTAAATTTTCTTTGTGCTCCCCAGATTGAAAGATAAGCAACACATGAATTACTGGTATGGAACAGAGAGTATAAATGGTTTTATACCTTGAAATACTTCTTACTACATGTTTTTTTCCTAGGGTTAAAACATTATTCAATTCATCTTAATATCTGATGTCATCACACTAATTTGTATAGAATTTCACGGTTCTAAAAAATGATGTCATACAACTGTTTATTTCAACAAGCCAGGTATAGAACTTTTAAAATATATTATTTAATAAGCAATTCAACTGGCCAACAAAACATTTTTAATAGTCTACTGTGAGAAAAACACTATATAAGCGACAGAGTACAGAGTAAAGCCCTTGCCCTCCAAGAAACTACATTCTAAATTGAAAATACTAAATATATGATAGAAAAGTGGCAGAAACAAAGATCTATAGATATCCATCAACAGATTGTAATGATATATAAATCAGAGAAGTAAAATTGTGGAATCTCAGCATCCAAAGGGACATAAAAGACCATTTAATCCAGCTCATATCAGAACAAACACCTCACTACAACACATCTCACAAATGGTAATCCAGACATTTCCTTGAAGATTCTGGGGTAGGCAGGGAAGAACCTACTACTTCCCAAGGAAACAACTCATTCCATTTTGGATGCATCTTACTGTTAGGAAATTTTGCCTTATGTCTTTGGGAATTCTACCTGTTCTCCCAAGTTTTGCCCTCTGGTCCCAAGTACAACAGGTTTAATCCATACTTTACAATGACAGTCCTTCAGAGATTTGAAGACAACTATCATGTAGAATCGAGGTATTTACTGAAATTCCTGAAGCATGGGATTATCTTCTACATCATATTATAATTTCCTAAAGGGCAGAGAATTATCCTCATAGAGGATTTTGGCCAGTGCTATGAAAGATGATATAGGGCAGTCAGGGGTGCAGTAGGTAGAGCACCAGGTCTGGAGTCAAAACCTGAGTTCAAATCCAGCTTCTGACACCTACTCACTAGGCATGTCATTGAACCCTATGTGCCTCAGTTTCCTGATCTGTAAAATGAGCAAGAGAAGGAAACAACAAATCACTCCAGTATCTTTTCCATAAACACTCCAAATGGGGAAACAAAAAGTCAATGTGACTGAAACAACTGAACACCAACACATGAAAGATGACCTCGCTGACTATGGAGGAAAAGCATTGTAAACAGATGAAATGGAGAATGAAATGACTTGGATGCAAAACAGAATGAACGTTTAGCATACATAATGACAATGACTTTTCCTGTGATAATTTATGTAGATACATACTATATTTTGGAAATAATTTGCCTTTAATAACCCCAAACCCAATAGCTATCAAAAATTTAAAATTCTAAAAAAAAAGTTTAAAAAAATATTCATATCCTAAGAAGCAAATTCTGACTTTTTAAATGGTGTGTCCATATCTGTTTAGGAAGTCATTATATAATTTGTCTAGAGCTATTTGTTATATTTAAATATATTCTAATTTTCAGAGGAAATTAAAATATTTGACCCTTTAAGAATAAGCTTGACCTAAAGCAATTATAAAGCTTAAGGCTTAGCAAAGAAGTAATTCATTGTTAAGCACAGTAGCTGGCACACAACAGCACTGATAGACAACAGCTTTAAATGAATGAGTTGGTAACTTAATTACCAATGCAGCATTTTCTTAATTAGAAGAAAATTATAGATTTAGATATTGGTTTTATATAGGGAATGATACAAAATGTCATCTTCTTCTCTTACTATATTTTTTCTAACTTCGAAGATGTAAGAATGCAGAAACAGAACTATAAAACAGAAGTGTTTTAAAGCTTTCCCTGAGTTTTTTTACATTCTCACGATGTAGTGAGTAAAGTGCTAACATTAAAATCAGGATTTGGGTTCAAATCCACCTCCAATATTTAATACTCATATGACCACTGACATGTCACAGTATTTCTAGATTTTAGATAGCTAAAATAATATTTTATGAAATATTAATAAGATGATTTCCATAGTATCTTCCTCATAGGAAGTTTGTGAAACTCAAATGAAATGAATTTGAAATGTTTGCAAACTTTAAAGAATTATAACAATGTCAACTATACATGTTATGATTACATGAAGGGAACAGACTATTTAGTGAAAGGTGGCTAGCTGAGAACAACTGAGTACTATCAAGAGCAAGGGTCGGCAACCTTTTTGGCCGTGAGAGCCATAAACGCGTATGGAAGGAGTAGGATGGAGGTAGAAGGTGCTGGAATATGGGGGCGGGGGGGGGGGGGGGGGGGGCTGAGGGGCCCCGCCTGGGGCACATCCTGGGGCTCTGCCCTGACTGGCCAGTCAGGAGGTGGAGCCAGATATGGCTCGAGAGCCAACATTGCCAACCCCTGATCAAGAGTAAAGACAATTTCCAGTGTCAAGAGCAATGGATAACATTGAATGAATTAACACTAAAGCTACTGGTGCATTTGCCTGATGGCCATGGACAGGATTAGGTTCCAGAGTTTTCAGATACTCCAGAAGCACTTCAAGTCATAAAAAATTAAAAAATTTTCTAAAAATATAAAGAAAATGCTAACACAGTGAATAAAAATAAGTAGGTTTAGTGAGAGATAATGCTTAATTTGTACCAAATTGCATTCCTTGCAATTATATGCTTAATTATATTTCTTCCTGTTTCAGTCTGTTACATCTTTACTTATTCTTATAACAGAGATCATAATTACAAATTAAAGGTGAATTATGCTGGTTGTTTTATTATATTTGTTTAGGAAGAAAACATTATTCAGAGAATATGTTATTCTTCCTATTAAAAATATTTTTACTTTAAGTTCCAAATTCTCCCCTTTCCTCCAACCCATCCTGCACCCATTAAGTAAGCAAGAAATGTGATATTCATATATATAAAAATATATATGAAGTCATGAAAAGTATTTTTATAGTAAAGTTGTGGCAGGGCAAGAAAAATAAGGTGGAAAAATGCCCTTCAATCTAACCTCTGGAGGAGGATTGCATTTTTCATCTTTAGTCCTTTGGAATTGTCATAAATCACTGTATTAATCAGAGTAGCTAAGTCTTTCACAGTTATAGCTGTTACTACAAACAATGTGCTCCTAGTTCTGTTCACTTCATTTTGCAACCATTCCTATAAGTTGCAGGGTTTTTTTTTTTTCTAAAACCATCCCTTTCTCCATTTTAACAGCATAAAAATATTACATCACAACCTGTTTAATCATTCCTCAAATGATGTGTATTTCCTCTAATCTCCTGGATATGAAGTGGTACCTCAGAGTTGTTTTAATTTGCACATCTCTAATTACTTGTGACAGAACTTTTTTTTTTTAAATGATGATAACTTTGATTTCTTTTTCTGAAAACTGTAGGTTCATATCCAATTATCAATTGGGTAATGTTTTTTTCATTTAAATAAAGTTTGCTCAGTTCCCTATATATTTGAGAAAGAAGATATTTATTATAAAAATTACTGTAAATAATGTTTTCCCAGTTTCCTTTGTTCATTTTACATTTAGCCACAATGATTTTGGGTAAAATCTTTAAAATATAGTATAATAAAATTTATCTATTTTACTCTTCATGATTCTCTCTATCTCTTGTTTGGCCATAAAACTCTTCCCTTTTCTATATGCCTGACAGGTAATTTTTCCATGCTCCTCTAATTTGCTTGAGACATCATCCTTTATGCCTAAATTACATACATACTTTCAGTTTATCTTGATATACTGTGTGAGTATACACCTATAGTTTCTGTCAGACTGCTTTCCAGTTTTCCCAGTAGTCTTTGTAGAATAGAGATCTTGCACCAACAGCTGGGATCTTTGGGTTTGTCAAACATTACGTTACTTCTGTGTTTTGTGCTAATCTACTCCATTGATTTAATCTAATCTATTGATCAACCATTCTACTTTTTATCCAATGCCAGGTTGTTTTGATGATTACTCCTTGAGAGTATAGTTTGAGATCTGTCACTGAAGGCCACATTCATAATAAAAAATTTATCCCCTTGATATTTTTACCTATTTTTTCTCCAGTTAAATTTTATTACCTTTCTTGCTCTATAAAAATATTCTTTAGGTAGTTTAATTGGTATAGTACTAAATAAATTAATGCGGGTAGTATTATTTTTTATTATGTTGGTTCAGCCTACTCATGAACAATTAATGCTTCTCTAATATGTCTGACTTTATTTCTGTGAATAATGTTTTATAACTGTGTACATACAATTCCTGTGTGTATCTTGGTAGACTCCTAAATATTTTATACTGTCTGAAGTTATTTTAAATGGAATTTCTCTTTCTATCTCTCCTTTCTGGGTTTTGTTGACAATATATACAAACACTGATGATTTATGTAGGTTTATTTTATACCATGCAATTTTGCTATATTTGTTAATGATTTTGACTAGTTTATTATTTTTTTTTTAGTTTTTCTCTGGCATTCTCTTAAGTATACTATCATATCATCTGAAAAAGTGATAGTTTTGCTTCCTGATTACCTATTCTTATTGCTTCTACTTCTTTTTCTTTCTTCCTATTATTTGTGCCCAAAAAGCACCTACCAGTCCTAAATATAAAGTCTTTTTTTTAATAGGCAATGGGGGTCAAGTGACTTGCCCAGGGTCACACAGCTAGGAAGTGTCTGAGGCTAGATTTGAACCTAGGACTTCCCATCTCTAAGGCTGGCTCTCAATCCACTGAGCTACCCAGCTGACCCCCTAAATATAAAGTCTTATGCATGGGACTTACACCTTATTAATAGTCACTAACTGGTAATTTATGGGAATGAATGATTAAGAACTTTTTAAAAATAGCAAGCAACTACATGATTAGCTTTGTATTTCCAAATCTAGCAAATGTCTGAATCCTAGATAAATAATAGTCTATGATTTGGCATGTTACCCTCCAAGTATCAGACTATATAAATTCACTTAAGGACAAAAACTATCTTCTCTTTTATTTGTAGTTTCCCAAAATGCTTTACAAATAAGAGGTGCTCAAATGTTGACTGACAAAAAAAATTAAAGTTATAATAAATGATATTCATGATACCTCCTGAGTGAGTATGCCCTTTGAGATCATCATCTGAAAAGTCACCTACAAAAGGGAAAAAAATAACATTAGAATTGCTAAGCAAATTTGATATTGTATTCATCAGTGTGCTATTCTATGTTCTGCAAGGCATACAGCCATAACAGAAAAGTAAGTATGCAATTACCCACATTTTAATTTTTCACTATCTTCTGAAAAATATATCAACAATGATGTTAAGATAGGCTTAAAAGAAACTCACCTAATCAAGGCTAAGCCACATTAGCAGAGTGTCTTGCCAGGGGATAAACTGCAGCCCCTGTGACTGATAAGACAGGTAAGTGGGACCAAGTAAGCTGTAGTTAGGTCTGCAGGGGAAGGCAGATCAGAGTTAGTACTAGGGGATATATAAATGGCAAAGTCAAATGGAGACATAAGTGGCAAAGACAGGATAAGCCATGAGTTAGAGCCAGATAGGTAAATGAAAAGTCAAAGTAAACAGAGTATGATGGGATCAAGCATTTAAAAAAAAGCAAACTGAGAAGACAGAGGATTAAGCATGAAGAAGGCTGAAAATATAGAGGTCTAGAATGAGGTTTTGAATAGCTCTTGCATTTGGATAGCTTTTCCCTCCCTCACAAAGGCAAACAAAAGCCTCATGTTAGAATCAGGGACCAGGAGGTTGACTAGAGTTATCTTGGTCTCAATTCCCTTACATGGAAAATGAAGTTTAGATTAGGAGATTTTCAACTCCAAATCACAGTTGCTATCATCTTAGCACTAATTACTAAATAACTTTCTTTGGTAACTTAAATGTGTCAGTGTTATGGTAGGTTGTAGTAAATGAGCCAGTCTAAAGAGTAAAGAGGCCCCCACTTACCTTGTGCAAAGGGTGATTCTATGATATATCCCTGGGGTCCATCTTAAGAGAGATTCCAGGCACCCCATGGATCTGAGCTAAAGAGGTGGACACACATCCACGTTACACCAGGATTATAGCATTACATAAATCACCAGAGGATTCTTCCATTTCATTTTTCTTCTGGAGTTCTTATTCTTGATTTCTTCCCTTCACAAGATACTCCAAGTAAAAGGTTTGATTAATGCTGAATTGTTTGTTTTGTTCTTTGTATTGTTTTGACTTCTTATGTTATCTTAGTCTTTTGACTTTTTATTTTGATTAAAGGAATCTAGAATTTATGTGTTTTCTGGATTTATTTGCTTGTGTTTATTTAATTTCCTTTAATTGGGCAATCTGATGTTCAAACAACTACTGTGCTTATTGGCTAGACCATGATGCAATCTTCTAGTGCTTTTCTTCAGATATTAGACAGGTCTTACAACTACCTTTTGTCATGATGATGTTTAATGCTTCCATTAGGGATATTTCTTGATAGCACCAACTTTCCTCCACTGGTTCTCATGATAGCACTGGCTTTTGTTTATTCTGTTTCTATGAATAAGGTTTCAATCCTTCCTTTTGCCACCTTTTTTGCTATTCTCATGTATCCCCTCTTCTTCCCAAGATATTATGGTAATTATTTTCCCTTCATTATTTACCCATTGAGTTCATTAGAATATGTTTATTTCCCTTTAACTTCTTTGCCTCACCCTTTGTTGTAATCTCATATTCTGTAGTTCAGCTCTATAAAAATAAATCAAAACAGAACAAAAACAACTAACAGATTTATCTGCCGGTATGGTATTCTAAGATTTAGTTCAGAATATTTCAGGACCTGTTCTTCCACCTTTATATCAATTTAAAATTTACACTCATCAGAGTATTCTTGTGTACTTTAAGAAAGAAATCTCTGAATTATCCCTCTATTATTATTTAAAACTCATGGAAGTCATCCTGTTTCTTTTTTCTTTTTTATATTTTTATATATTTTTTCCAGGCTATATAGCAATATAATTTCTTTTTGTTTTCAGATATTTTAGAATCAATATTCTCTCTCTCCCTCCCCACCTGTCCTTCCTCACCAAAAAGTCAGGTAATATGAAAAAAGTTGTACATATATTATTATGTAATACATATTTCCATGTTCGACATGTTGTTAAAGAAGACATATATTGCTTACACTAAACAAAAAATTCATGGAGGAAATTAAGTAAAGAATGGTGTATTTTGATTTGCATTCAGGCCCTATCTATGGTAGTAGATATCCCTTTTTTGCAATGAATCTCTTGGAGTAGTCCAAGATGCTTACTTTGTCAATAAGAGTTGTCTTTCACAGTTGATCATCATACATTGTTGTTGTTACTATGTACCACATTTTCCTTGTTCTGCTCATTTCACTTTGCATTATTCATATAAGCCTTTCCAGGACTTTTTGTGATGATCTCATTTGTCATTTCTTTTAACACAATAGTATTCCATTACAAGAATATTCCACAACTTGCTTAGCCATTCCCCAATTGATGGACATCCCTTCCTGTTTCCAGTTCTTTGCTACCGAATATTTTTGTACAGGTAGGTCTTTTCTGCCTATTTTTAATCTCTATGGCTACAAACTGAGTAGTGGTATTAGTGTATTAGTTCTGATTTTTCCACATTCTCTATAATATTTATCACTTTCCTTCATATTAGCCAGTCTGGTGGGTGTGAGATGATATCTCACAGTTACTTTAATTTACATTTCTTGAATGAATAGCTATTTGCAGAATTTTTCATGTGACAAAATATAGTTAAATTTCATCATGTGAGAATTATTTCTTGCTTGGAAAATATTTCATTCTCTTCTACAGTCTAGTGGGCTTAAGAATAGTCTTATATTATAGGATTTCCCTTTCTTCATATTCATTCTTCCTTTTTGCTTGCAGAATTTGTTTGTCATTAGAAGTGTTAAATTTAACCACTGTGTGTCTTAGAGTTAACAGTATAGTGTCGTCTTCTTCTCTTTTTCCCCTCTCTCCATCCTCTCACCTCCTGAGATGATCTGTGGATTCATTTGATTGGTACTTTGTTTTCTGGATTTAGTTCTGGGCAGTTTTCTTACATTATGATATCATGTCCTTACATTATGAACCTTATATTGTCTCTATAATCCTATCTTCAATATTTATGTTTTACTTACATAAAGAACTTATGTGTATGTTTTAATGTTATTGTTCTTTCTTTTTCTTAAATTGTTCTTCTCTTCTGTGTATTGGCATTCTTAATCTGTTTATCACTCTTGCTTCTTCAGAAAGACTTGCCATCATGGATTCAAGTTCTTTTCTACCAATTATTCCTGCTATTTGAGCTACACATTCTGCTTTCAGAACTCTTAAATCTCTCTTGGACCATTGCTTTCTTGGGAATCAACAAATCCCTCTGGATCATCAGATGGTGATATTTACTGAAATATACATTTAGACATTTAGATATTTGGACTCATTTAGATTTCCTAGAAGACATTCTCCCTTCTGTTATTAATATCTTCTCTTCTGATTTATCTATTTCTGTTCAAAGAATTCAAATGAATTTTCTTCCTCCTGAGACCTTTGATCATTTCAATCTTTTCCCCCCATTTAATTTTCCTACTGCTCAGTTTTGGATTTCCTTTTTTTATGGCAGATCCTTGATGGTAAGACTTCAAAGTTCACTCAGGCTCCTTTCATATTGTAGAATTCACTTTTTGTCCCCCTTCAGTCCTTGTCTCAAGTAACTGCAAGAGAGGCAGAACTAGCCTAAATTGGATGCCAGTTCCTTTCACTTATGCTTACTGCAGTCCTAACATACATACTAATCTTTTCCTACTGCTGAGTTTTGGATTCCCCTTTTTTTTTTGCTCCAATCCTTTACTTCTCTTGTTGAGCATTACTGCAGTTTATGACACTTCCCAAGAGAAAAAGAAAAGCTTCCTCTTTTCTATACCATCACTTCCTCTGTGTGGAGAGAGAAAGGACAGTAGTAAGGTATAACTGAGTTGAGTTCTTTTGCTTTTTGCCATAGTATGGTGAAATGAAAGCAGAAATATTGAGGGTATGTTGACAGACTGTAGTAGCAGTAGGGAAATATTGAATGGATCCTAGAACATCTCATTATGTGGCCAAGTCAGGGCTTGGATGCTGGTGAAGAAAGGAGTGCTACTTGTCCACTTAAGAAATAAGAGATTCACTTTCTCTGCCATTAATTCATCAGGTTGTTGACCTCTCTGAAGACTTGGTTTCTTAGCCTATGGAGACAGCTGCAATAATTTTACATCTTGCAAATAATTCCCATTTTGGAGAATTCTGAGAGGTTATAAAGATCAGTTGAAAATATCTATTCTTCTATTATGTTGCTCAGATCTACTCCATCTTTTTCTTGGCTCTTAGATATTTACATCACACTGACCAGGATACTATCAGTAATCAGTATTATAGAAGTCCAATTAACTAATGTTTCAAGGTTTCTGAAAGTTTTTCTTAGCTACTGTGTTAGTATACAGATGTCCGTGCTGTTTATCTTTTTAGTTGTTATTCCTTCATCTTGCCTTTCTTCCCCTCTGTCCTTCCTACCTTTTATTTTGAAAATTGTAATAAAATCAAAACTACAGTTGCCTCTGAAAGGACCAAATCAATTGATCATCCTATTCCACTAACCATCTTTATTACTTTCTAGACCACAACTCCCTTGCCTGATCACCATTCTACTACATTTTTTCTCTTTTTTTAAGGGCACCAAATATCTCATTTTTTATTTGTTTCCACCAAATTTAACATGGTACTCCTAAATACTTAAACATTTTATCTCTTAATAATTGATTTTCATTCATTGCTGCTTTAATAAAATCTAGGTAGCCACTATCTACAGGATCCTCCCTCTACCAACTTATTATCAATCAAAAAATAAAGTTAACTTGGTATGACCTGGCTTTTCCTTTTTGTCTTCATTTCTTTAAACTTTTTTTCTTATTTTTTTTTGTTTTTATAACTCTGGCTATAATGCCTCTTCCTCTCACTGGCAGTAACTCAAGAGAATTCCCCTTGCTGCTAAGGAAAGCAGTTAAGAAAAAACACCCAACATAGTGGCTATAAATGGCTCCCTTCTCTGTCTTCAATAGAAATAAGCTAAATACATTTAGAGATCACTTCAAAAAACTTTTAAAGATCATAATGAAGCCATACAGGTTGGTAGTTCCTAATGTCCTCTTGTTGCTATCTCAGTAAAAAATCTATCTATCTATCCATCCATCTATGTATCTCTATGTCTTTATCTATATTTTAACCATTTCATTTAACATTTCCCCCCTTAGCCCTCAAGACATTCTGAAACTTAATCCCTTGGTGCCTGAAAAACTATTTTGTCTCATCTCTTCTGTATGCCTCTGGTTCAAACTTTCTGATGACTCCAATGTCATTTCTATTCCTCCACATATAATACTGCTCACTGAAGTATTGTGTCCACATATGGTACCTCTACCACTACCAATAATAAGACATTGCTTTGGAATGAGTCTGTCGGTGTTTCTATTTTTTATTTTTTTTCTTTGTTATTTTTCTCAGTTTCACATATCTTCATATATCTTTGGCAGTAGATATCGATGCAGGGACATGACTCCATGTCATCATAAGGTATCAGAATGAGATATTTCCTATACTAATCAGAAATTAACCATTTTAAACTTTAAATATAAAGGCCAGACTTGAAAAATATTTAGCACATGAAAGGGGAATTATCCTACCTGAATCTCTATGGTCTGGTTTGGGTTTGGGTTTGGGTGGGTTAGGCTTCACAGAGTCATCTGTAGAAAAAAAAGGATGAGAGATCTAACTTTTCAAACTGTAGTAGTATTTGAAGGAGTAATTCACACTAATATACTGTTTATTCTTTAATTGGCATAAATGTTAATAGATTACTTGAATTAAGTTAGGTGTATAATTTCATTCACTTATAAAATATATATAATGTACCTTACCTTACCTATAGCCAATGCCATCTCACTCTCAATCAGCTATAATATTTCAAAATTTTCCCCATGATTGACCTTACCTCAATTTACCAAAAACTTAATAAGTTATATATTTTAAATGCTTATAATCTACCTATTCTCCAGGCTTTGGGGCAATAACATTTTCATGGTACTATAGTAATTATAAATGCAGTCTAAAAGAATCATCTTTCTCACTCCAATAGGAAACAATTTGTAATTAACAGGGTAAAGGCTAGTGAAGAGAAATAATGGACTTTTCTTTCCTCATTAATAAAGTCAGAATGCTAAATTAGATGGTCTTTGAGGCCTCTTCTAGCATTAGAAATATCCTATATCTCTATAATTTTACATTAAGGCTAATCTTTTATGACATAAACTCTTTATTTTATGTCATAAAAGATTAGCTTTAATTTTCTCTTAATGAGAAAAACACTGGTTTCAACATTAAGTAGGATGAACATTGTTACCAATTTTTGGAAAGATAAGTGACATTATGGAAGAATATTAAAGCAGTAACAAAAAGTGCTTAAACTTGATAAAAGACCTAAAATGATTTAGCTAGTAACTTTTTATAGTTTTTTTTAATAATATTTGAAAATAACCCCACAATCAAAGATGAAATTCTAGTTCTGTGATGGCGAACCTATGGCATGCCTGCCAAAAAAGGCATGCAGAGTACTCTCTATGGGCATGCCTCCAGGTGCCCTCCAGAGTTCATTACTAAAAAGCTAGAGGGACTTGAGGTAGAGTTGTTCCCCTCCCCTTCTCCATGCCCCTGAGGACATTCCTTACTTCACCCACCCCTCTGTCCATCAGCTGAATGGGAGTACTTCCTTTTTCCCATGTCTGGGGTAAGGTGCGGGGGGATGGAGAGGACTCACATGCTGCATGAGGGATGGTAGCCTGTTGAGTCTGTGGTGAAAGTGATTCATGTGGTGAGGTTGGGGAGGAGCTAGTTTTGAGGGAAGCATAGCTCACAGCATGACACATAGCTGGAGGGGAGCAGAGTTGGAGGGGAGGGGAGTGCTGGAGTCATTCTCCTCCACATGTGCCTCTCATTACCTGCCCCTCTGCCCAGTGGGAGCACTTCCTCTGTCCCCTGTCTGGGGTAACAAGGGGAGGTAGAGCCTGAGGAGAGGGGCTGGGGAGTAGGGGTGGCATTTGGTCTCGTGGGTAGTATGGGGGCAGGGCCCAGCACTTCATCTTTAAAAGGTTTGCCATCACTGTTCTAGCTAATGCCCTTAACAATGAATAATTTAAAAGTTCATGATCTTTGTTTTAAGTGTTAAAAGTTTTTGTTGTTACTATCTTTAGGTCTCTATTAAATGTTTACATTTTCCCAACTATGTTTAAATTTCACAAACTTTTTAGCAGGTCATGTTCAGCAAGTGTGTTTTCATGTTCTTATCTCTCTAGTTAAAAAGAAAAACACATGTGGATGAGAAAAGATAGCTAGGTGGTAGCTGTGTGACTCTAGGCAAGTCACTTGTCCCTATTTGTCTGCTTTCCCATCTGTAAAATGAGCTGCAGAAGGAAAAAGCAAAGCACTCTAGAATCTTTGTCAAGAAAACCCTAAATTCAATCACAAAGTCAGATATTTCTGAAAAGTAACTGAACAACAACTATATATATATGTGTGTTTATGTGTATATATGTATGTATACATATACATACATGTAGGTTTATAAACTATACTTAAGGGAAGTGGTCTCATATAATTGTCTTCCATTTCTTTGTTCAACATATCAATAGACAAATTGAAAAATCTGTTGATTATTAAGATCAAAGTACAAAAACAAATCTTTAAAAATCAATGTTTTTGTCAACTGATGTCACCTTGTAGAAATAAGAGTTTTATCTCAAACCACAACCTGGAATCAGAAATAAGAGGTGATCATATTAGTACTCATCTACTAATAGTCAGCACATTTACTACACATTTAATGGCTAAAATCTACTGAATAAAAATAAACAATTATTGATATATAACTATAAAAACTTCATCCTAGGAATATAAATTCTTCTGTGATTATTATATTATAGAACTTGAATTTTGTATAAGCCATCTAAAAAAATCTGAGTCATCATACAAAATGAAAAAAGTTCTGAATCAGCCTTTTGTGTCAAAATCATATTAAGTGGTTACCATGACCCGATTATGCATTTTTATAAAAAATGTCTATGTCTACACATATATGTATACTATACAGATTTATGTGCCTATATATACATATATACACATACACTCAAATATATATTATGTAAGTATAGCTATATAGATTTGGGGTTTTTTTGCATTTCTTTTGTAAATCTTAAGAGATTTGCAAAGTTTCTAGAGGTGACATTGATCAAGTTTTATTCAGAAATTTCTTTTTCATTTAGGTAACTTGGCCTAGATATTTTTTTAAGAGTTAGTCAACATTGACCTATCAAATCTGTCCAAGTCCTTAACTTTAGTTTTAGGCCTTCATTCCAAAAAAAAGCAGTATGAGATGAAAGATACAATCTTAAAAAATCATAGGGGTGCAAGGATCTAAAAGTATAGTTTGAAAATCTACACTTTTTTTGCTTCTGCATAGGTATGGATCTAAATGAGAAGGAAGGAGAGTTAGGCTTGTTTGATGTGAAGAAAAAGTAACCAAGTATCTGAGACTTTGATAATTTTATTCTTTTAGAGGATCTATTTATGGGCTTCAGTGTGTAACTAGATTTCTTTCTTACCAGTATCCTTTAATTACCATAAAGGAAATCTCCCCATCTCTAGAAATATTATTCTATTTTTCTTCAAATAGAAATGGTACTTACCACTCCCTCCATTAAAAATAGCATCTTCTAAATTCAAGTCAGTGTCTACAAAGAAAGTAACAAATAATAAATAAAAGCAATATAACCAACACAAAGAAATAAATGAAAAACTTTACTAAGTAATTGGACATGGAAAATATTCATCTCATTCTAGTTTTTGTTGTAAATTTATATTGCACAACATTTTTCTTGGGAATTTGAATTAGAATTTTTAACTTTGCTCCTAGTCACACCGGAAGCATTAGAAGAAAATAAATAAATAGTTTATAACTCATTTAAGATAATTCACTAATTATCATTATTACTATCATCAGGCTGCAATGTATTTTTTAAAAATATAATATGCTGAATGTTGAGGTAAAGCTCAATCTAATTTGTAGCTTTCTGAGAATTAACCTTCTATGTTTGTATTCCTTCAAATTCCCAATAAGTATAAAACAACGTATTTACACATCTGAACCCCTAGCATTATGTTTAATAAGTTTCATGCAAGAGGGAATCACTTTAGCAGTAATATGAGAGTAGATTTGTCATCAGTCAATATAGGTCCCATCACACACTTTCTAGCTTAGACTAGAACAAGTGACTTAATCTCTTTAAGCCTCAGGCTCTTCATTTATGAAATGGGACTAATATTTGTAGGTGTTCCCTAACAGCGTTATTGTGAGGATCAAATAAGATAAGGTATGTAAAATGATTTTCATATATTAAAATATTAAATCGCTGCTAATAGTATTAATATTATAATCCCTGGTGACAACTAATAGTATGAATGAAACATCTGATAATCACCAAGTAGGATATACGAATAAGAAGCCAAGATGGATTGCCAGAGAACAAGAAAAAATTATTTACTATTATTTACTATTATTCAGATATTACACTATTATTTCACTATCCAAATTAGGCTATAAAGGAAGATAGAAACATGAGGACAAGATTTTTTTTAAGTGCAGAAAAAAATAGTCAAATAAATTATTAAAACACACCAGAATATGCAAATATCCAAATGAGGGTTGTCCTTACCAGAACAATTTTGAAGATCTATTTTGGGGGTTACAAAAAAAAGAGTTCAAGGGAGAACCACAGACTAAGCATATCTGGATTTCTGTAAGTCATCTGCAGTGAAAATAATATTCAAAATGCCCTCCCTCTATTAATAAGCTAATTCTTCCTTAGAAGGTTTAAAATCATTAAGTAACTAATGGCTCAGGATGCTGAAATGAATTGCTCATCACTGGAGTACATAATAGTCATAAGGACCCCCACATGCTGCTTGAAGGTAGCCTATGACGAGGAACTAAGAGACAGAGGGAGTTTCCCTGAGATGAATCAACTGGAGATGATTCCCCAATGAACATCCATGTTGGCTATCTTTCTCCTGCTGTGTTTGTTATTCTCTTTTTGTTAATTGTCTATAACCCAAGAATTTTTCATTTCACTTCAATACTGAACATAAACTATGAAGACTTGAGTCAGGCCCAGTCAAGAAAAGCAAATTTTCAATGATGAATTATTATGAACAAGATGAAAAAAAATGGGGGCTGGAGGATCATGACCACTGTAGCCAACTCTATGAAGACTTAATATTTCAATTTTAAAAGTTTCTTTAAAAAGGATACAAAATATAACTATTAGCTTTTCAGAGTGTATTTGAATTAAGAGGTTAACAGGAATTTATTTAATTGTGAAATCCATTTTCTAGATTCTCTGGTAGCGAATTACTGAAAGCTCCAGTCTCTAACAGATTTGAGTAGAGCATCCTCAAGAACAGTTAACTATGCCTCTTCAGAAGTATCCCTTTTTAGGGGAAGCTGGGTAGCTCAGTGGATTGAGAGCCAGGTCTGGAGACGGGAGGTCCTAGGTTCAAATCTGGTCTCAGACACTTCCCAGCTGTGTGATCCTGGGCAAGTCATTTGACCCCCATTGCCTACCCTTACCATTCTTCCACCTAAGAGCCAATACACAGTATTGACTCCAAGATGGAAGGGAAGGGTTTAAAAAAAAAAAGAAGTATCCTTCTTCTAGAAGGTTCAAAAAATACTGAATAATATATAAGAGAAAATTTCTCTACAAATCTCCTAATATTTAAGAATATCAGCTGCCTGGATTATTTCAATTGTGAATCACTTAAGTCACAGCATAAGCAGTCCTACTGTTGACAATTTTTGACCCAAACTTTCTCACTGTGCTTACTCTCAAGAAAATAGGTACAATCCACTGAAAACATTAATAATATTCTATTACATAATTAATAAAAATTAACCTGATTACTCACCAGAACCTGGCTTTTTGGTAACTGGATTTGGTTTCCTTGTTGGTTTCACTATGGGGAAAATAAATACAAATCAACAAAAAATATGAAATAAATGAACATAAATCAAAAGTCAGATGTGAAACACTATTACCAGGAAACATTATATTTTGGCAAAGTATGCTTGAAGCCAATCTATTCAGTTGACCCTGAAAACACAGCCAAATCTGTTTTTACAGATTAAAATTTTAACTTAATCAAAATTTGACTGGATTCTGAGCATGCCCCATTAATTTCAATGTTCCATGGGGTTTAAGATAAAAAAATGAGTAAGTCATACATTAAGAGTGAACTTGAAGAAAAGAGTAAAGTAGGTAGAGAGAATCAGGAGAAAATGTAGGTATCCTAACAAAATGCTACCAACATACTTAGACTTTCTTTTTTTTCCCTTCCTTTCTTTTTTGATTCATTTCACAGAAGGTTTTTACTTTTTAAAATAATTCTTAGTGAAATTTTTCCTTCAATAATTCTAAATTTACTTCTTTGTAGCTTTTACTCATTGCTCTTAGAAAACATGTCCCTAAACCTCTAAAACTATTTCTGGAAGCTCAAGTTACCATACCAGATCAGTATATAATCATTATCATTCCCCCCAAAGGAGAGGAAGGTATACACTTAGAGGTTAAGTATTTGGAGTTAAATCCATTCCCAGCTTTCCATTACCCTCCAAAGAAGCTCTTCAGAGGAAACCAAAACCAAGAAAGGATTTTGGTCCCAAATTAATAAAGACTGTTCATTGGCTTTTCTATTCTTTTAGCAAATAAGGATAGGCTTAGCTCTCCTGTGAATTTGGAGAAACATTTCACTGCTACAAAATGTAATACCAGCTAAACCCAAGTAAAAAGTCTCTTGCTCAAGCCCATTTTTTTCTGTCATATGGACAAAGAAATTAGGTCAGGTGTTCTGAAACTAAGGTTTTAACTGAAAGATAGAAAAGAACTAGAATATGTCACCTCATCCACCCCAAGTACATCTTTTCTTATCTTTTCTCCATAAACCCTAGCCTTCATCACAGAGTCACAATACCACAGCCATCTCCAACTTAGGATGAAAGAGAAAAGGGGAAAAGGAAGAATTGAGAGATGTAGATAAGAAGAAAAACAAATGCTTTTTATGTTTATAAGTATAATAATGCAATAAGCAAATAAATAAATGATGAATAACAAATAAATAATATAATATAATATAATAAAGAGCTATTAAAAGCAGAACTTGGAGTATTGCTCCTTTTTATTTCCCTGTACTTTAAATAGCATTTGATGCTGATAACTCTACATGGATTTTGTGTATATGCACTGGTGCAGTATGATTATGGCAAATTACTAAGTGTCCAGTCATTTATTTTGATATCATTCACAACTACAAAGGATCATGACAGATTCCATGACATATGGTTTATTTTTCTATTAAGAAGAAATTTTACTTATATTAAACAGGGTAAACAGCTTAAAATGCTGAGTTTATCTGTTACTCACCATCATCTTCAAGGGCTTCAGACAAGTCAAAGTCTTGCCCTAGGGGAAAAAATACTCCTGTTACACATATAAATTAGGATGGGAAGTATAAATCCGTTAATAAGTATTCACTAAGCCTCTACTATGTGCCAGGTATTGTGCTAGGTACTGATGATATAAATATAATGAATGAAACAGTGCCTCAACTACTTGAGTGGATTATATGACCTATCAAACACACACACACACACACACACACACACACACACACACACACACACACACACAAGCTACAAGGTTGGGGCAGAAAAAAGTGATGGTGATGAGATGAAAGTAAAAGCTCTAGTGGTACCAGAGCTAAGATTTAGGGAAAACTAAGGTTTCTAGGAAGGTAGCTAGGTAGCACAGTATCTAAGAGTATAGGATCTCGAGTCAAGAAGAATAGAGTTCAAATCTAGCCTCAGACATTTGCTTTGTGATCCTTGACAAATCATTTAACCTCATTTGCCTCAGTTTCCTCATCTATAAAGTGAGCTAGAGAAGGAAATGGCAAACAATTCCAATATCCTTGCCAAGAAAACGCCAAATGGGGTCACAAAGAGTAAGGCATAACTCAAACACCTGAATGACACCAACAATTCCAAGAGCCAAGGAGAAGAACACATTCTAACCATGGAGGTCAGTTAGCATTTGAGAACAGATTCTTCTTTTTTTATTTCTAAAGTGATTTTTAAATGTCCTGGAGCTTAAGAAGACCAGTGGTGATGAGGATTAAACACGATTTAGAATGTGCAACATCCTCAGTGTATTTGTATAAGGTCTCCCAAAACAAATCACAAATATCACTTTCAATGCTCCCATTGATACAGCACAGCTTCCAAATTCCAACCCACGAAATGCTCAAGAAAAAACTATCTGGAAGGCAGATTTGAAAAAGTGGGTATCAGTAGGATCAAGGCTATATGAGGATGTATCCATAAAGGAAAACAGCACTCTAAATATACTCTTTAGAAACCTGGTTTAAACATAGAAAGATTCTATTAATAATGCAAAATGATGATTTTTACTATATTCTTTCATGACTTTGAAGAGGCATGAACATGCTCCTTAAGGTCCCAAGACGCTATAATGTTAAAGAGCAACCTACTGTAATTACAAATTAATGACCAATATGAATTTGTCTCTGAAAAAGTATTGAGAAACTGCACATTTCTCCCTTCTTTATAGCTTATATAATGGGTATAGAACTTTGCATCTAATGTCAGGCACAATTGATATGTTGCTGGTTTCTACTGAAATGTTTCCCCCTGCCTCTTTCTTTTTAGAAATCTTTTCTAATTACAAGAAATGGCTCACTGGATAGAGGAAATGAAAGGAATATATTTTAAAATAAATATCATGTGACAATAAAAAGTATCATTCTTTTTCAAAGAAAAAGGTAGCTATTAAGTCAAGTAGAACTCTATATAGTTAATTCTCATTTTTTATAGATGAAGAAACAGAGGATCAGAAAGGTAAAGTGATTTGCTTAAGTACATATAGTAGCATAGCAGGTCTGAAACTGGAGCCTGACTGATGTCCAGGTTAAAACTCTACTACCTCATGCTGTCCACCATTTAGTACAAGATATAACAAAAAATGATAACTTCAATATTCCAAGAAGTGTGTTTTTGTGAATAAAGATACTACTTCCACCATGTTTGCTTAAGAAGGTAAAATTTCCCAAGTCCAAAATGGAAAATAACTGAATAACAGACTATAGTTGTCTTTAAATAATAATACTTATAAGATCATGAGCTCTTAAACCTAGAATTAGAAGAGATCCTAGAGGCTATTTGTCCGAGCCTTTTATTTTGTAGATAAGAGAACAGAGGCCCATGGAAATATGGAGACTTTCCCTAGATTACAAAAATATTAGGCAACAGAGTTGAGATTTGAACCCAATCCTCTGATTCCAGAGTAAGGGCTCTTTCCATAGAACTACAATATAGCACTATTGTAAAAATAATAACTCAATGAATTGATTATGGTTTGCTGTGGTTACAAAGTATCTTCAGTTTATATAAGTGAAGTGAAGTTCATAAATAAACTTCTCTTCAGGGCCAAGCACAAGGACACTAAGGAGACTCTTGTTATACAAAAATAAACTATTTATTAAGAATATAAGGATTAAAAAAAAGGATAAAAAAAGGATTCCTAATTATAAGAGATTCTAACTCCACCCAAATAAAACTCCCTGGTTCCACAAGGAACCACTTCTGTTTCCACAGGCTACACTGATCCTTCCTGATCTGACTAACCCCAATTTTTCCTATTCTACAATAAACTAACACTATTATCCTTATAAGAAGTGTGTAATTCTTAAGTTTGTCTCCAAATTATAAAAATAACAAAGGCTAGCTGGCTGAGCCTCAGCAAGAACCAAGTTAGGACTCTGAGCCTTAGCAGACTCAGAGTCCAAACCAAAGACTAGGTCTTTCTTTGATCTTCTCAGAGATAAAACAATTTATTAAACAGCAATAGAGTCACTACTGTTTCCCAAGTTGGAAAAGGAAATCACTTAGCTCCTTCAGGTTTTTCCCTCCTTTCCTTTTACCTCAGACAATGAGGAGAGAGAAAAGAAGATGTCACCTGCTCCCAGCACTCAGAGGGAGAGAGAAACTGCCATTCCCAGAGACTAACTGCCACACTCAGAGAGAGTAACTGCCACAGAAAAACCATTACACTATCAACATTTGAAACTGATACTCTGTCTCAGATGTTTCAAACTCCAATTCTTTCTCAAGCCAGCTTCTCTACTTATCTCATCTCTAAACTAATATAACAAGACAATTTCTAATATCATCCTTATACCATAAGGATTTCAAACTTAGTTTATCACAACAACCTTTTACAATAGCTAATTTAAGTATGGCAATGATCATTTTACAAATGAGAAAACTGAGGCTTGGAATGTTTAAATGACTTGCTACTTGCTCATCTTGAGATTTTAATACAGATCTCTCCAGACTCCATTTATTTGCTATATGAAGATATCTCTGACAACAATACAATTGTAAACAAATTAAATAGAAGTAGTATGGGGGCAGCTGGGTAGCTCAGTGGATTGAGAGTCAGGCCTAAAGACAGGAGGTCCTAGGTTCAAATCTGGCCTCAGACACTTCCCAGCTGTGTGACCCTGGGCAAGTCACTTGACCCCCATTGCCCACCTTTACCACTCTTCCACCAAGGAGCCAATACACAGAAATTAAGGGTTAAAAATAAATAAACAAACTAATAAATAAACAAATAAACCAATAAACCAATAAATAAATAAATAAATTGAAGTAGTGTTTCTATTGATTAATCCAAAGGTTCAATTCAATGAACATTAAGTGCCTACTCTACATAGAAGACTATGATAAGTAATGGATGAAGTTAAAAGTTTAAAAGAAAAACACAATATGATCACTGACCTTCTAGACCTTATAAACTTACATAGATAAGATACAGATATATAGATATGTAGATATATTTGATACACAAAGGCTATTAAGATAATACAGAAGGATATTAAAAAGATGTAAGTAAGGGCAGCTGGGTAGCTCAGTGGATTGAGAGTCAGGCCTAGAGATGGGAGGTCCTAGGTTCAAATCTGACCTCAGACACTTCCTAGCTGTGTGACCCTGGGCAAGTCACTTGACCCCCCCATTGCCCACCCTTACCACTCTTCCACCTAGGAGCCAATACACAGAAGTTAAGGGTTTAAAAAATAAAATTAAAAAAATATTTAAAAATTATAAAAAGATGTAAGTCAATGATACATGAGTTCCAAGGAGAGGAAGGTCATTGTATTTATTAAGTACCTACCTCTTTTAAGGTACTTTGAAAACTTTCAGGGATATAAAGCTGAAAAACAATAATCTCCCTCCTCAGCAATATGGGAAAAGGGATGAAAAAAGAACTGAAATGAGATCACAGATTTAGGTATTTTAGGTTAGAATTGTCAGGGACAATCAGAGTTCAATTGGTTCAACTTCTTTAATATGGGGACAGTGACTTGAAGCAGAGAAATGTGCAATTTGCAGAGCCCAGATTTGAACTGAGATTCAAAGATCTTTCATGCATACATACATGTATACACACATACATATTTGAGTGGAAGTGTGTATACACATATATACGAATACATGCATATGTAATACACACATATTCTTCTCACTTTGCTTGTCCCAACTTAGTCCAGCTATAGTCAGTTTCCCATTTTGTTTTTTGTTTTTTAATTTTTTATTAAAGTATATGTTGGTACAATTTTTAATAATTATTGTCTAAAATTTTTAAATCCATGTTCTCTCCCTCCCTCCCACCCTTACTAATTCCTAAAGACAGCAGGTAATATAATGTAGGTTGTACATGTGTTATTATGTAATGCACAATTCTACGATCATCATTTTGTGAAAGAATAAAAATATTGCTTACGCTGAAGAAAAATTCATGAAGGAACAAAGAATAAAAAAGGGGGAGAGGGGAAAAGCAGTTCATCAAAACCAAGTAATAGAGCAACCATGTCTGTAGCAAATGCAATATTACACACTCATAGGCCCCATCTCTATAAAGAAGGGGGGAAACATCATTTTCTGAAATCTTTTTTTAATTTTTATTTAGAATATTTTGCCATGTTACATGACTCATGATCCTGCCCCCTTCCCATGTTTTCTCCTCCCCCCTACCAAAGCCAAGAAGTCATTTCACTGGGTTAAACATGTATCATTGTTCAAAACCCATTTTCATGTTATTCATATTTGCAGTAGAGTGATCCTTTAACATCAAAACCTTAATCACATCCCTGTCGCATTACATGATCAATCATATGTTTTTCTAATGCATTTCTGCTCCCACAGTTCTTTCTCTGGATAGCATTCTTTCTCCTAAGTTCTTCTGGACTGTCCTGGCTCTGCTCCTTTCACTCTGCATCAATTCCTGGAGGTTGTTCTGTTTCACAATGGAATTCCTCCATTTCTTTACGAAATCATCTTTAGGTCCAGACTTGGTTGTCATAATTATAGTGTTCAGTCCCTTTTTTTAATTAAGATTTATCCATTCTATTAATGGTGCTGTAGTTATTGCATATTTAAATTATATCCCTGGAAAGAAATGTATAATCTATATCACATTACCTGCTGTCTTGGGGAGGGGAAAGGTTGGGAAGGAAGGAAAGAATATGGATCAAAAAACGTCAGAAGGCAATTAATTAAATTGTTAAAAATTGTATCGGCACATAATCTGGAAAAAAGTTAAAAATAAAATAAAATTTATCCCCATTCCTAAGTGAAGAGTTTGGCAGCTGAAAGGGGCAGAAAAAGAATATTTGTGTATGGATAACAGATAAAATCTAATTATGAAGAAATAGTCTTTCATATAAACACTTGAAGAAAGACTCAAACTGTCATAACTGTCCCTCATATAAATGTACTGAGGGGGGATTTATTTGTGGGGAAGGACTGAGATAATAATAAATCAGGGTATTGTAGTCCATTAGCTGATTTGCAAAAAATTGCCTGTCTTAAGACTCTCATTGGGATAAGACTAGGAAGACCTGAGGTCATAATAAATTTGTTGTTCTGTGGAGTTCAATTCTTTGTGATCCTTTTGGGGTTTTCTTGGTGAATAAACTGGAGTGCGTTGACATTTCCTTCTCCATTTCATTTCACAGATGAGGAAATTGAGGTAACCAGTGTTAAGTGACTTACTCATGGTCACATAGCTAATAAGTTTCTGAGGTCAAATTCAGGCCGTTCTGAATGTAGGCCAGGCATTCTATTCACTGTACCACCTACCTGATATAATGAATTTAGTGTTGGAATAATATTAAGAGCTCAAGGATGGGGGAAGGGGCTGAGGGTTTGGGAGAATATCACTTGAAAAGAAGTTGAACTTCTAGGCAGCAATGTATCTGATGAGGTGAAGGGAAGGAAAATTACTTAGACAAACAGGAGGAAATAAAGGAAAAGACCAAAGAGCACATTTATGTGCTTTTAAGTGGTTTTTAGTGTCATGAAAATCCTTGCAAAAATGATCAAAATTGAACTGGGTTTGGAGAAGAGAATGCCTTACTCTCCTTTGGTCAACTATATATTATTTCAATTGCCTTTTGTATCATGCAAGGAAAGAAACTTTGCCTGCCTTCCAGAAACTTATTATTCAACCCAGGGGTTAATGGGTAGGACATTCAACATATACATAAATAAATACATAAACCAGACAGACAGATAAATGATATATATTTATATAAACATGCATGAATATATATTACATATTTATATATTCATACAAAGTAATTTCAAGAAATTGAGAGCTGGTTCAAATCATAACATCCCTTGAGACTATGATTATAGAAAGAAGGGAACAAGGACTAAGAATAACCTTCAAAATTCACCTTGTTTCAAAGTAGAGCTCCACCTATACCAATGATGGCAAACCTATGGCACAGGTGCCAACGATGGCACACAGAGTACTCTCTGTGGGCACTTGGTCATCCTTCCCCCCTCCAGAGTTCTGTACTAGAAAGGCAGGACAACTCGGGAAGAGCTGCTCCCCTTCCCCCTCTCCACTGTGCCTGGCAACATTTTTTCACATCACCTGCCCCTCCGCCCAGCAGTCCAATGGGAGTACATGGGGGTAAGATGGGCAGCTCACAGGCAGGACAGCTAGAGGGGAGCAGAGTGTTCCAGCCCCTTGCTACCCCCTCTCCACACATGCTGAGGACATTCCTCACTTCACCCACCCCTCCGCCCAGCAACCCAATGGGAGCACTTCCTCCCTCTGTGTGAGGTAAGAGGGGGGCACAGCACATGGTCTCTGGGGGACAGGGCAGCATGGACACTTCATCTGGGGTGGGATGGGGGCGCAGCTCGACACTCCATCTCTAAAAGGTTCACCATCACTGACCTATACAGTGACAGGCATTGACTGAACAATAACACTCCAAGTGAGGGGAATTGAGCCACAATCCTGACTTCTTCAATGCAACTCTAAAGAGAAAGAGAACATTCTTCTGGCCAGATTTCTATTTGGTGTCAGTCTTAAGTTTAATTTCCTGTTTGGGTCAGAGGTAAAAGGTAGTGGGGAGAATATTTTAAAAGGTAAAAGGATGGAAAATCTTTTTCCAAAGAGTATATCCTTGGTTTCTTTAATCTTACACTAAGCTCTCTTCTTTGGAACTAATAGTAGGGGAGAAGATGAGCTATTCTGTTGAAGGGCTTTTCATTAGGTCATCCCATTCTGGATTTTTTCCTTATTCTGTCCTAAAAGGACAAACCTTTTTCCAAATCTGGAAATTTTAGTAGGAATAAACAACCAACAGTCCCCAATCAAACAAAAGAAGTCTAAAGTTTTGTATAAATTAAAATGGAGTATAATCTGAAATGTAAAAAACATCTATAACCCTCTATCCTCAGTATAGTGGGCAGTCAATTCAAATCCATAGATCAAATTATTCTTGTTACTGTTTGTCATTATCTTCCCTCTGGTTGTTGTGTTCATTCTTCTCATTCTTGTCAGTGTTTCTATTTGCAGCAGTTTGTAATGGAGATAGATCAGGCCTTCGAGTCTGGAGGACCTAGGTTAAATTCCCCTTCCTGACACATACTAAAAAATCAACCACGAGTAAATCACCTTAACTTTAAGTGCCTCAGGTAACTTAGAAACTGAAAGTCATAAAAGAGGTGATAATCATCATTCCTAGCAGAGGTTTCCTTAATAGCTAGTTCTCTATGCTGATGAAGTCACAGATCCAGATCAAAAAACAAAAATAAAAACAAGTAAAACATTTTTTTCAATTCAAATAGTGATAATTACAGAAATTTTAAGCTTCCTCCACTACAATCCTTCTTTAATGCTTTATCATGACTTAAATAACACAATAGGATTCCAAAAGGTAATTCTAGTACAACACAGTCTACCAAGTAGGAAAATCTTCAAGTACAGAGACTATTTGTCTATCATATAGGAATGTAAATCTTTCCAAATTTAAATAAAAAGTTGGCCACAGAGGGGCAGCTGGGTAGCTCAGTGGAGTGAGAGGCCTAGAGACAGGAGGTCCTAGGTTCAAATCCGGCCTCAGCCACTTCCCAGCTGTGTGACCCTGGGCAAGTCACTTGACCCCCATTGCCCACCCTTACCAATCTTCCACCTATGAGACAATACACCGAAGTACAAGGGTTAAAAAAAAAAAAAAAAAAGTTGGCCACAGAGACTCATCAAATACCATCCACTAAAGTATGGAAGGATTGTAATCTTCTTGCTATACTTATCCTAACCAAGAATTAGTTTTTTAGCAATATTTTATTTTTCTTAAATATGTGAAGAAACAATTTTTAATATTTACTTACTCACATTTTGACTTTCTTACATTTTGAATTCTAAAATCTCTCCTTTACTTCCCTCCCTCCTCCTTGAGACAGTAAACAATTTGGCATAGGTTATGCAAATTTCCACATTCATCATGTTGTGGAAGACACTTATAAAAAACAACCAAAAAAATCTCATGAAGAAAACAAAATGAAAATGCTATATAATCTGCATTCAGACTCCATCAGTTCTTTCTCTGTTGGTGGATAGCATTTTTCATTGAATCTTTAAGAGCTCTAACTAAGAATCTTTTGAAAAAAGGAAAGGACTTCATTTATAGAGAACTTTACAGTTTAAAATTTTTCTCTTCATAGTAACCATGTGAATAATGCAAGTATTATAATAATTTCATTTCTAGATGTGGAAAAAAAACTAAGGCTCAGAGGAACTAAATGGCCTGTCTAAAGCAATTACTGGCTAGTAAATACCAGAAATGGCACTCAAAACCTGGTAATCTGATCAAGAATATCAAGGGAAATAATGAAAAAAAATGTGAAGGAAGGGGGCCTAGCAGTACCAGATATTAAACTATACTATAAAGCAGCAGTCATCAAAACAATATGGTACTGGCTAAGAGACAGAGAGGAGGATCAGTGGAATAGACTTGGGGTAAATGACATCAGCAAGACAGTGTATGATAAACCCAAAGAGCCCAACTTTTGGGACATGAATCCACTATTTGACAAAAACTGCTGGGAAATTTGGAAAACAATATGGAAGAGATTAGGTTTAGATCAACATCTCACACCCTACACCAAGATAAATTCAGAATGGGTGAATGACTTGAACATAAAGAGGGAAACCATAAATAAGTTAAGTGAACACAGAATAGTATACTTGTCAGATCTCTGGGGAAAAAAATACTTTAAAACCAAGCAAGAGTTAGAAAAAACTACAAAATATAAATTAAATGGTTTTGATTATATTAAACTAAAAAGCTTTTATACAAACAAAAACAATGTAGTCAAAATCAGAAGGGAAACAACAAATTGAGAAAAAATCTTTATAACGAAAAACTCTGACAGTGGTCTAATTACTCAAATATACAAGGAGTTAAATCAATTGTATAAAAAATCAAGCCATTCCCCAATTGATAAATGGGCAAGAGACATGAATAGGCAATTTTCAGGTAAAGAAATCAAAAGTATTAATAAGCACATGAGAAAATGTTCTAAATCTCTAATAATTAGAGAAATGCAAATCAAAACAACTCTGAGGTATCACCTCACACCTAGCAGATTGGCTAAAATGAAAGAAGGAGAGAGTAATGAATGCTGGAGGGGATGTGGCAAAATTGGGACATTAATGCATTGCTGGTGGAGTTGTGAACTGATCCAAACATTCTGGCTGGCAATTTGGAACTATGCTCAAAGGGCTATAAAAGAATGCCTGCCCTTTGATCCAGCCATACCATTGTTGGGTTTGTACCCCAAAGAGATCATAAATAAACAGACTTGTGTGAAAATATTTATAGCTGCACTTTTTGTGGTGGCAAAAAACTGGAAAATGAGGGTATGTCCTTCAATTGGGGAATGGCTGAACAAATTATGGTATATGCTGGTGATGGAATACTATTGTGCTAAAAGGAATAATAAACTGGAGGAGTTCCAGGTGAACTGGAAAGACCTCCAGGAACTGATGCAGAGTGAAAGGAGCAGAGCCAGAAGAACATTGTACACAGAGACTGATATGCTATGGTAAAATTGAATGCAATGGACTTCTGTACCAGCAGCAATGCAATGACCCAGGACAATGCTGAGGGATTTATGGTAAAGAATGCTACCCACATTCAGAGGAAGGACTGCAGGAGAGGAAACATATAAGAAAAACAAACGCTTGAACGCATGGGCTGAGGCGGACATGATTGGGGATGTGGACTTGAAACTACCACACCAATGCAACTATCAACAATTTGGAAATAGGTCTTGATCAAGGACACATGACAAAACCAGTGGAAATGTGCATCAGCCATGGGTGGGGGGATTGGGGGGGGTGAAGGGGAAAGTAGGAGCATGAATCATGTAACCATGTTAAAAATGAAAAATAATAAAAAAAAATAAAAAAACAAAACAAAACTTGGTAATCTGATTCCAATTCCAGTGCTCAACACTTTGCCACAAACCAGGGAAATGGTTACATATAAAGTTGAGTTTATCTAAAGTAAGCATTCCATTAGAATTTTAGAAATAATTAATAATTCATATTTACATTTACCATATATACCTCTAGACCAGTGATTCCCAAAGTGGGCGCTACCGTCCCCTGGTGGGTGCTACAGTGATCCAGTAGGGTGGTGAGGGCCACACTTTTTTTTGTATTACATTCTATTCTGAGTTCAATAAATAGTTTCATAATTTCCAGGGGGTGCTAAGTAATATTTTTTTCTGGAAATGGGGTGGTAGGCCAAAAAAGTTTGGGAACCATTGCTCTAGGCTATCCTTTGGTCCATGATTGCTTTCTTGAAGAGACATCTGAATTTGTTTTTTCCTTATTAGCCAGTAAATATATTTCTAGTCTACTTCAACCTGCTCTAAATCAATTAATGCATAAGAATGCAAAACTAGTCCAGTGTTAATCCAAAACAATTAGGGAGATAAATATTCTAGAGGTAAAAAAAAATCAAATCTTAAAGTCAAATGTCAATAGACCACATATTATTTCTTAACCTTCTAATGTTGCTAATACTGAACTGACTAGAAAAGAAAGAACCAGATACCTTTGAAATTCTGCCTTTCTCCTAGGGTTGGGAAGTGCTAATTACTTATCTGTCCTTTCTCTTCAAAGCCCTTTCAAAATTATTCTATTCACTTATGTTGGCAGGTTAATTTCCTACTTACTTCCTTTTCCTCTATTCCTCTATTAGGTTATTATTTCTTTGAGGACATGAATTATGTCTTTTTTGATACATATACTATAATACATATAGTATTGTACGTACTAAAATGATTGATCAACCTTTCAGGATAACAACATCATCTTCTGGAAACTAAACAATTCCAACTATTCATAAATCAATTTCAAAACTAAAGTATTATAGTAAACAGGCATTATAAAATATCTTCAAAAGTAGATAAATATTTCCTCTAAAATATTCTAATAATTCATAAATAGAAATAAGGGTTGGGTCTCTGAGTTCCTTGGCATTGATTGGCATCTGAAACTCAATATACTCCAAACATTTACTTTTCTCTACAAACCTTTGCCTCTTCTGAATTTTCCTGTTACTGTTTGGGGTGCATGATCCTTGCAGTAACCCAGGCTTGCAGCTTTGCTATTATTCTTTATTCCTGACTCTCATTCACCCCAACAAATCTGATAAGTTACCAGATCTTGTGATATCTACCATCAAAGTATCTCTCATATATATTCTAATCTATCCTCTCTCCTCACATAGCCACAGCCCTGGCTCTATTCCTTACCTCTCACTTGGACAATTGCAACAGCCTTCTAACTAGACTCCCTGCCTCATCTCTCCCGCTCCAATCCATTTTCCATTCAGTTGTCAAACGATTTTTCTAAAGAACAGGTCTGACCAGGTCACCTAATCCTGATCAATGAGATCCAATAGCAATTTGTTGCCTCCAACACCAAATATAAACTCCTCTATCTGGCATTTAAAGCTCTTCATTATCTTATCCCATCCTACCTTTCCAATTTTGTATATTTCACATACTTTCATGATGACTATAATCTAGTCTGCTTGTAGCTCCTCAAACACAATACTTAATTTCCTGTCTCAATGCCAGTTCTCGCTCTACTATGCCATGCTTCTTCTCTAGCACTTCACAAATAGCCAAACATATTATTTATAATACAACAGAAGTTTTCAGTAGTAGAAAGCTAAGTTACAGCCAAATACGATAAGATCCTTCTAGTCTCTCAATCACCTTTCTCTCTTTTCTCTTTGCTAATGAAGGCATAATTTCCAACAGTGTCTCAAATATTAAAACAGAGACATCTTTATTTCCCTTCTGGGGCTCTTTTGACCTTCTCATTTTGATTGAGGTAGAAGGCAAAAAGGAATCTGTGATGAGGTTGAATGTCTTGCCCAAGGTCAGAAAGCGAGCAAATAGCAGAGATAAATTAGAACATAAGTCTTCTGATTCTTATATCCAAAATTCTTTGTATTGCACATTTCCTCAATGAAGAATAGAGGTATCTATTGTGTAACAGTGGCAGGGAGCACTGGTATTCTGAGAGTAGATAAAGTGTGAAAACATTGGAATGCAAGTATTAAGTAGTCATACTGTGGTTTCTGAAGCTTTCGGTGCAAACTTCAGGAGTGTGTGTGTGTGTGTGTGTGTGTGTGTGTGTGTGTGTGTGTGTGTGTGTGTTTTAAGAATATCACAATGACTCACAAAGGGTGGAGTAGCCCTAAACGATTATGACTCATTTCTGACAAGACAAGACTGTCTATGCCAGTTTCAGAGGATCCAAAAACTACCAATGAGCCATTTTAAGAAGTTCAGTGAGCAATATCATGTGAATCCCTGGGATAAAGCAGCATGCTTTTTCATTTAAACATTTATCTGTAACTTTCCATATCTGAGGTAAAATTAAAATGGACTTCTTGCCAGTTCGGATTTTAAAATATTTTTCTCTCTCTCTCTCTTCCTACCCCAATTACTATCAATTTAAATAGGCTAGCACAACCACTGACTAAAAAAGAAAGCCAACACTCTGTATTGCATGTACTAAAATCTAACAGCCATGTTTTTTTTAAAAAAACTCACCTCTATAAAGATTATTTTTCTTTTGTCTGTGGGGGGGGGGTGGAAGGGATCTGAAGATTCTAGTGTAAAATTCCTTAAAAATATAGAAAAGCTTCCCAGATTGCTGTACCAAATTCTTATCATTTAAATGTGCCATTTATACCTATATATTTTGTAATAAGTAGTTTGCTAATATTCTTTAAATATTTCTTGTTACTTTGAATTAATTGAACCACTTTTATCTGCCCCAACATATTAGAATCCCCTGAAGTTCCTAGGAACTATATTTTCTTACCTTTTAAAAATATCCTTAACTTTTCATTTATATTTAAAAAAAACTTATTTACAGTTTATTATAATGAAATAGCTAAAACTTACTGAAGAGTTAAAAAAGAGCTCTCTCTTGAAGAGAAGAAATTATATACTGGATCTGGAAGAAAAGAAGCTGGTTCCAGGTAATACTTGTATTTTGAGAGCATGATTATAAATTGAATAAAAAGGTAATTGCTGCTAGGTTGCTCAGTGGATAGAGCACCACATCTGAATATTGGAGATCCTGAATCTGGCCTAAGGCATTTCCTAGCTGGTGAACCTGGGCAAGTCACTTAATTCCAATTGCCTAGCTCTTGCCACTCTTAGGCCTTGGAACTGATTTTAGTATCATTCTAAGATAGAAGGTAGAGGGGAGGTGATTGGGCAAAAGAAGGTATATTGACATCCCTGGAAATGAGGTCAGAGAAACTCTGGCCCTGGGGGGTAGATGCATTTCTCAATTTAATTTTTCCCAGCCCAAGGACAAATATAAGGAAGTAATGTTTTCCTGTATACCAACAGTTACAAAAACATAGCATAGTATTAGGGCTAAGTCATATCCTAAAAGGCCACAATGTATAGATGTTATTCCATGAAAATGTTTTGTCTTTTTTATCTTTGTGTGTATGCAGTTCTTTGTAGTAACCAAGACCCCTGTTCCAATACCTCTGTAAAGTAGATGATGCTGGTATCAGGACCACTGTTTTGCCATAATAGTAACTGCAAACAATTTATTTTTATACAATGCTCTGAGGCTTACAAAGCCCTTCCCTTGCAATAAGTCTGTGAGACCAGTGATACAAGTATTATTATCCCATTTAAAATATGAATAAACAAAGCTTCAAAGGTAAAGTGCCTTGCTAAACTGGTTTTTCAACAGAACCAGGACTTCAATTCAGATATTTTAAGCAGCCAAGTGTTTAATTAGCTCTGATGCTGTATTGCTAAATAACTGTATCAAAAATCAAAATATACTTTTAAGTAATTCTTTTATTTAACAGAGTTTATATTCCCTATCAGATGGATTAGGTAATAATTGAAAAACCTACAGAATTCAATCTGTATTTAATGAGGGGTCCATAACAACCCTAATTTCAGGGAGTCATTGAACTTCAATGGGAGAAAAAATGGCATTTTTATTTTTGATAATTTCTATGTTCTGGGTTGGGCTTGTCTCAAACAATTCTTCTGGTAGTACAGGTTTGATATTGGAACAAAGTTAGACTTCCATAGGTCATTCAACAGTTAACTGAAAGATATTTACTTAGCCACATCAGAAGGAATATCCAACAAGAAACACTGAGAATCCCTTTAATGATTCAGAGTTGATTCAGCTGAGCAAAACTCTCATTGGGACCTCCTAGTTAGGCATCTGAGTTCCTCTTGGCTTCCTTCTTGGTGATGAGTAAGTTAAAATAGTCTGAATTTTTAGTCCCTTAAGACAACCAGGTCACAAGAAAGGTTTCAATTACTATTTTGTCCCCTAAACTCTTACCTTCTCTCTTAAAATCATTACCATGTACTGGTTCTAAGGCAAAAGAATGGTGAGGGCTAGGCAATGAGGTTTAAAAAAAATTGCCCAGAGACAGATAGCTAGGAAGTGTTTGAGGCACTGAATCCAGAACCTCCCTTTCTAAGAGGTCCTGTTCTCAATCCACTGAGCCACACCTCGCTGCCCCCTCAAAGATCTGTAAAGGAAATAATTACCCTAACTTATATGAAGGGAAGGATTAAAATATTGCTCTTCTCACACCCTAACTGAAATTCAGCATTTCTTTCAATTATTTAAGAATATTATCATGAGAGGAATCCATAGGTTTTACCATACTGTCACCGGGCTCCATTAAACACCAAAGGTTATACTAGATGATTTCAAAAGCCAGTCTTTACTCTGGTATTCTCTAAGTTAGGGATTTAAAAAATAAATGAGTGAAATGTTTTCGCTTTGAATAGCTTCAATAGCTTTGAAAATAATATGTTAATAGATGCTGATTGTAATACATATATGCATTTTAAAGTATATGTACATGTATGTATTATATGTATGCTACATATGCATATATGCATGTATATATGTATGTGTAAGTTATACATACATATACACATTTTAAAAGCAAGCTCTCCTGATAGAGGATTGTAGTTTCACAGATAATTCTCTTTTTCAATTCTACTTTATATATATGAGAATTCTCTTTTGGGCATTCATGAAATTCATTATTAAAAATTAGTTGTAAAATGAGGATGTTAGATTAATTCTTTTTATTTTTTCTTTATTTTATTCCAATAATAAATTTACACATAAGTTTTCCATGGTTACATGATTCATGTTGTCTCCCTCTCCTTTCCCCTCTCTCCTCCCAGAGTTACCAAGCAGTTCCACTGGGTTACACATGTATAATCAACCCAAACCTTTTTCCATAGTATTCATTTTGTGAGAGTGGATGTCAGATGAATTCTTAAGAGATTTCTGAAAGAGACTATAAAAGGACCCTAGTTGACACAGTGGATGGAGGACTAGATGTGGAGATAGGAAAATCAGGACTAAAATCCAACCTCAGATGCTTACTACTATATGACCTTAAAGGTCTCTTAACCTTTGTCTGCCTTAATTTCCCTATATGTAAAATGGGGATAATAATAGCACTTACCTCCTAGGGTGGTTGTAAGAATAAGATAATATTTATAAAGCACATTGCAAACCATAAAGTGCTATATAAATGCTAGATATCAGTATTATTACCCAACAATAATAACAGCAATTCCTGCAATTCTTATTACTGAAAAGCTTCATGAATTTGTGGATGAGAAGTTGGCCTCACGTTCAAGCAAACCTGAGTTCAAGTCCTTTGATGTCTTAGGGCTCCAGGCAACTTTCTTAATAACTATCAATACTGATGTCAGTATGAACAGCAAGAGACATTTGCTCACTGGGATTTCACAATAGCAATAAAAATCTAATTGCTTATTAGATGAGAATTATAATACTTAGACAGCCAAGATGTTTGACTCTTGACTCCAAATCAAACACTTTTTAAAATGTGTAACATGTCTAAAATCTTAAAGCATTGTTTAGTCAGGGCTTTGCTTTTTTTTTTTTTCCTTTAAACTAGACTAAAGCTTTTATTGCTATAGTAAAATCCCAGTGAGGATAACCACCCCCCTACTAATTCAGAACTCTTCTTCAGGTTATCAGGGGTCTTAGATAGTTGCCTGGAGTCCTGAGATATCAAAGCTATGACTTAAACCCATGTCTTTTAAAATTAGGCCAGCTCCCTACATGCATGATAGGTGATTTTATCTTATAGCTAGTTGGTGCTGTTGTTACTATTATATATTTTCTGGCAGAGTAGGACCAAAAACATTAAAGTACCCTAGATTGGTAGGGTCATAGTTTAATAGATTTAGACTCAGGTAATAATGGCAATTCTCTTATTTTAGAAATCAGGAAAATGAGTCACAGAAAGTTACAAGTGGTTAATGGTTATTAATAATGTCAAAAAGAGGGCTAGATTTGGAATCAGAAAACCTAAGTTCATTCAAATCCTGACTCTGTTACTTATTGCCTTTGTGCCCTGGACAAATGATGTAACCTCTAAGTATCAGTTTGGTCATCTGCAAAATTAATGGGTTTTGCTAGGTGAGTGATGGCAAACCTATGGCACAGATGCCAAAGAAGGCACACAAGTCACTCTCTGTGGGCACGTAGCCACCCTCCCACCACCCCAGTTCATTACTAGAAAGACAAAGGGACTAAGGTAGAGCTGCTCTCTTCCCCCTTTCCATCACACCTGATAACCTTTTTTCACATTCTCTGCCCCTCCACATAGCAGTCCAATGGGAGTGCACAAGGGGGAAGGTAGGCAGTTCACAGGTTGCAGAGCTGGAGGAGAGTGGAGTGTTTGGGCCACTACTCCCCCTCTCTACATTTGCTGAGGACATTCCTCGCTTCACCTATTCCTTGTCCCAGAAGCCCAATAGGAACACTTCCTCCCTCCCCTGTGTGGGATAAAGGGGAGTTAGGATGCCCCTGACACTTAGGGGGAACTGGTACAGTCTCTGGGGGTAGGATGGGCACAGCACTCAGTCTGGGGGGTGGAGTAGGGACAGGACCCAGCACTCTATCTCTAAAAGGTTTACCACCACTGTGCTAGGTGACCTCAAAGATCCTTTCTAGTTCTAAATCTATAATATTTATATTACAAAACCCAAGTAATCATTAAGTGGTGACGACCCTGATGAAGCCCCAGGGCTTCCCAAAATAACCTTTAAAATACATAAGCTTCTTTTTTACATTTTAACATAGAAACCTCAGGTATTCCTTTCTAAGGTAGTCAAATAACCAGAGTCACAAATAAGATATATTTTTAAAAACTTGTGCAAGTACTACAAATAACCCTCTGGACAAGTGGAACAAAAGGTACTCTTAGGTAAGAAGAGTAGTAACAGGTTTTGGCCCACATAGGAGTGTGAGAAGAGGAAGGAGTCAGAAATGGGACACCAACTCCCAACTCTAACAAGCAGAAAATAGAGCCTGTTGCTGGGAAGGCTCCTGCACTCTCTGGACACACACATACCCCAGAGGAAAAAGCTACTTGGTAGCTTCCTATTTTAAATAATCACTCTTCATAATTAGGTGCTAAGACCAATTATTCTTTCCCATTTACATCTAAGAATTCAAGTTCCCAGAAGGGAAGAGTAGTGCACATGCAAACAAATGATAAGATGCTTCATGAGGGGTGGGAGGCAGAGGCAACTTGACATATGAAACTTGGAGGCAACATCCATGTCAAACATGTTTTTTCTTTTTTTTTTAAAAAATCTTTTTTGGGCTGCAGACCTAATAGTGGTATTGCTGGGTCAAAAGGTACACTCAAAGGTACCTTTGAGTATAGTTCTGAATTGTTCTCCAGAATGGATGAGTAGTCCTCTACTCTACCAACAGCATTAGTGTCTCAGTTTTCCCATTTCCCCATTTAACTTCTATAATTTTCTTTTTCTGTCCTGTTAGCCAACTGATAGTTGTGAGGTAGCCCCTCAGAGTTGTTTTAATTTGCATTTTTCTCTTTTTTTTTCTTTAAGGCAATGGGGGTTAAGTGACTTGCCCAGGATCACACAGCTAGGAAGTGTCTGAGACCAGATTTGAACCTAGGACCTCCCATCTCTAGGCCTGGCTCTCAATCCACTGAGCTACTGAGCTGCCCCACATTTTTCTAAACCATGGTGATTTAGAGATATTTTTTTATGTGACTATAGACTTCATAAACCCACCCCTTAATATTATATATAGGGTAGAAACAGAAGCTCTGCATAGTTATCAGAAGAGAAACTAGACTCTGAGGGGCAGCTAGGAAGTACAATGGATGGAGTGGCATGCCTGGAGTCTGCAGGACCTGGGTTCAAATTTGATCTCAAACACTTCTAGCAGTGTGACCCTGGGCAAAAAACTTTTTGCCTATCCCTTGCTGTTCTCCTGTTTTAGAACTGATACTAAGACAGAAGGTAAAGATTTAAAAATTAATAAAAAGTTTTCAAAAAGAAAGAAAGAAAGACCCTAGACCCTGACTCTCAAATCCTAAGATATCATCACTCTTTCAGCCAAGTTGTTGAAATTAGGCCTGTCTTTGGAGGAGCAGTATTTCAAAGCAGCAGCCCTTGTTCTCATTACTCAGGACGAAGATCTGGACAATGAATCACCCACCTTTAAATCTCAGTTTTTCTCAATCACATCTTAACCCCACAGTCATTCATTCCATTCTCAAACTTATTCTCATCACTGATCAGTAGGAAAGTTTTTGCAAACAGGAATGACAAGCTTTAAGGACAAAGAATAAAGGTGTCAATGGCAAGAGACAGACATTTCTGGAACAGAAAAGCCCTTCAGCTCCCATAGTCGTTTTGGCCAATTAAAGTCCTCACTCATCCTGACCACCCTTACAGAGAATTCCTACAAAGACAGTCCACCCCTGCTTCCTAAAGAGGAAGGCTCTCTTACCTCAGGCATCACACTGAGCTTAAAGTCTATAATGCCCGGGAGAGCAAAATGTCATGGAAATCTACAGACCCTAGAATATAATAATACAAAAGCAGCTAGGCACCGGGTAACCACAACAAGTTATGGCTCTAGCTCCCTTTCTTGGCCTTCTCTGTACTTGAAGCATTGCTCTCCCAAGACCATTTGCAAGTTTCTAGGCAGCCTAGCAGCTACACAGACTTCTTCAACAAAAGCAGCAATTCTGAGAGGCTCACAGAGGGGACCATAATCAGGCTTTCCTCTCCATCTGATAAAGGACAAAGTTTATGTCCAGCCATCCAGGGTTCTCCCCACTAAAGGTAATTAGATATAAAGCCTCTGCTCTTACTATCTTATTATTTACATATCCCCATATGTTGGGCATGTAGCCTAAAACCAGGGGACAAAAGTGTCAGAAATGGCCTTTTAAATTTCCTAGCCTAAAGCAAAGCCACAGATCAAGTGTAGTATATAACTCAATCACTTAATTTGAGAAAAGAGTATTTTGGTACATTGCTTTCTAAAAAATTTTTTATAATACAGAGAAAAAGTCATTCTAAAATACAATTGTGTAATAAATACACCAAGGTGCGGCTGAGTGGCTCAGTGGATTGAGATCCAGGCCAAGAGAATGGGAGGTTCTAGATTCATATCTGGCCTCAGACACATCCTAGCTGTGTGACCTTGGGCAAGTCACTTAGCCCCCTTTGCCTAGTCCTTACTGATCTTTTCCCTTGAACCAATATACAGTATTGATTCTAAAATGGAAGGTAAGAGTTTTAAAAAATAAACACAGCCAAGGCTCTCAAGCTTCATGAGGGCATATTCTGAGTATCACTTCCTTTGTAACATCAGTACTATACTTTGTAATAATACTTCATAAGTAATACTTTGTAAGCAATAATTTATAAGCAGTATTTTGTAACAGTAATCATACAATTCCTGAAAGATAAGAAAAAATGTTTTTCAAAAAGAAACCAAGGGGGCAGCTGGGTAGCTCAGTGGATGAGAGCCAGGCCTAGAGACAGGAGGTCCTAGGTTCAAATCTGGTCTCAGACACTTCCCAGCTGTGTGATCCTGGGCAAGTCACTTGACCCCCATTGCCTACTCTTACCACTCTTCCACCTAACAGCCAATACACAGTATTGACTCCAAGATGGAAGGGAAGGGTTTAAAAAAAAAAATCAAACATCATGAGGTCAGCTGATTCAGCTGCCTACTCTAACTCACTTGAGATCTAGTCTCACATGCTGAACTGACATTCCTTTAGAATTCTGCTCCTAAATAAGCTTTGATAAACTATCTCCTACACAAAATATTGGATAATCACATTATATATACACCTAGATTCATCCTTTATCAGGAAGATGTATATTCCGTTTGGTCCTACATGACTTTTATTTAGGTTCTGTGACTAATCTCAACAAAAGTGTGTCCTTTCATTTGTTTTAATTAACCAATATTCTCCATATCATTTACTTGGGTTTGGGAATACAATTCATCCTTCCCATAGGTGATATTAAAATATTTTATTTCTTCAAGATGCAGCTCAAGTCCTATATATCCCAATAAGCCCAGCTGGGTATAGTGCTGTACTTGGATTGAAGAAGACTCATCTTCATGAGTTCAAATCTGAACATACTAGTTGTGTGACGGACAAGTCACTTAACCTTGTTTGTCTCAATTCCTCATTTATAAAATGAGCTGGAGAAGGAAATGGCAAACCACTCTAGTATATTTGCAAAGAAAACCTCAAATGGGATCATGGAGCATTGAGCACAACTGAACAGCAACAAGAAGTAACTGTGTGTTTTTTTGCATTTTTCATCTTTCACTTTGCATCCATTCATATTTCTTCTCATGCTTCTCTTTAGTGTTCATATTAATCAGAAACAGTAAGACACAGTGTATGTTGACCTCAACATCATGATGTCATTTTGGTCCTCTTTGAGTATGAAGAAAGATGAAGACCATTAATTAGGAAACAAAGGAGATATATATACACCATCCTTAACATACTTTGTATCAAGTGTTAATCTTATAATTTTCTGAGCTATTCTTTGTAATAGAATTGTTGGTTTAAAAAAAATTAAGGACATTTGACTTCCTGGTTAAGATGGCGGCAGAGTAAAAAGCAGCTGCTTAACCTCTCCTAACCAAAACATACAGGACTCCTCAAGAAGACATAAAAACAAATCCAGAGGAACAAAGGGACCCCACAAAAGGGTGCAGCATTGGAGGTATGTGGAATCGGGACATTTCTATGCTATAAAGGGGTGAAACAGCTCTTACTAAAACACAAGCTGCGCAACCCCCTCCCTTAACCCACACCACCTACAGTGACAAAGCCAGCCCACAAGAGTTAGAGCAAGTTTGGGGCACAGATTAAGTCCTTGACACCTACCTGGGGTCACCAGGGCCTGCTCCTGAGAGCAGCAAGACTTAAGAACCCAAGAGGCTAAAGAACGCCCGTGGACTTTGAGCGCACACCCTAAGCGCAGGCACAAGTGCGGGCGCGGACACAAACCCAGACACAAATCCTGAGCACAGGTGAGGACTTGGATCTTGAGCGCAGGCGTGGACCTTGAGTGGGGACCCAGTGCAAAAGGGGTTCACAACTGTGGAAGCAACACCCTGAGACTGTTAAAGGAGCCTCAGGCAGAGGAACAACTAAGGGGACCACCAGGAGGCTTGACCCTGAGAACAACTGAGACCTCAGGAACCTAAAGAGCGCAGAGAGACCCTGAGTGTGAGGATAAACTTGAGAGGGCACAGGGCTAACAATGGCAAGCCAGAGACAAGAACCCCAAAAGAGAAAGGTCATCAAGAAGAACTCTGTAACACTTGACAACTTTTACACAGATAAAATACAGACAAAAGAGTAATCAGCAGAGGAGAACAAACAAGTAATCATATCCAAATCTTCCCAAAATAATGAAAACTGGCCTCAAGCTATTGAAGTGTTCAAATCTGAGATGATGAGAAAGATGAAAGAGATTTGGCGAGAGAAGTGGGAAATAGCTCAAAAGAAAATAAAGAGGTTAGAAGACAGAAACTCCCAATTGGAGAAAGATGCCCCAAAATCAAACGAAATGGTAAGCAAATTGGAAACCAAAATCTGGCAAGAAAATAACAGTTTAAAAGGCAGAATTTCACAATTAGAAAGTGAAGTAAGTAAATTGAAGACCAGAAATGACCAAATTGAAAAGGAAAACCAAAAGATTATAGCTGAAAACCAGTCCCTAAAGGCTAGAACTGAGCAATTAGAAGCTAATGATCTCTCAAGACAGCAAGAACAAATAAAACAAAGTCAAAAGATTGATAAAATAGAAGGAAACATGAAATATCTGAATGAGAAAGTGACAGACCAAGAAAACTGGTCTAGAAGAGACAATCTGAGAATCATTGGTCTTCCTGAAAAAGCAGAAATTAATTTAATTTGAACTCCATACTAAAAGAAATTATTCAGCAAAACTGCCTGAAGTTCTACAAGAGGGCAATATAGACATTGAAAGGATCCATAGATCACCCTCTACACTAGACCCAGAAAAGACAACCCCCAGGAATATAATAGCCAAATTCAAGAGCTTCCAAGTAAAAGAAAAAATTTACAAGAAGCCAGAAAGAGACAATTCAAATATCAAGGAGCAACAATCAGGATAACACAGGATCTGGCAGCCTCCACACTAAAAGACCGCAAGGCGTGGAATATGATGTTCAGAAAGGCAAGAGAACTGGGTCTACAACCAAGGATCACCTACGCATCCAACCCTACTGAGAAAGTCAGAAGGGAAAAACCAAGGGGAGCAGAGGAGAGGGGAGGTCAAAAAAGGGAGGGGAGGAAAGGTGGGAGGGAATTCATTAGGCCTTTCCTAAAAATAATAAACAGTATATACCTAAAACCATCAACAAGCATCATATTCAATCGGGATAAATTAGAAGCATTTCCAATAAGATCAGGAGTGAAACAAGGATGCCCATTATCTCCTCTGTTATTTAACATCGTACTAGAAACATTACCAGTAGCAATTAGAGAAGAAAAAGAAATTGAAGGTATCAAAATAGGCAATGAGGAGACTAAGCTATCACTCTTTGCAGATGATATGATGGTCTACTTAAAAAATCCTAGAGAATCAACTAAGAAGCTTGTAGAAATAATTAACAACTTTAGCAAAGTTGCAGGATACAAAATAAATGCACATAAATCATCAGCATTTCTATATATTTCCAACACATCAGAGCAGCAAGACGTAGAAAGAGAAACAGCATTTAAAATCACCCTAGACAATATAAAATACTTAGGAATCTATCTACCAAAACAAACACAGGAATTATACGAAAACCACTACAAAACACTTTCCAAACAATTAAAACTAGATCTAAAGAATTGGAAAAATATTGATTGCTCAATTTTCAGATAAAGAACTCAAAAGTATCAATAAGCACATGAGAAAGTGTTCTAAATCTCTAATAATTAGAGAAATGCAAATCAAAACAACTCTGAGGTACCACCTCACACCTAGCAGATTGGCTAAAATGATAGAAGGGGAGAGTAATGAATGTTGGAGGGGATGTGGCAAAATTGGGACATTAATGCATTGCTGGTGGAGTTGTGAACTGATCCAAACATTCTGGCTGGCAATTTGGAACTATGCTCAAAGGGCTATAAAAGAATGCCTGCCCTTTGATCCAGCCATACCATTGTTGGGTTTGTACCCCAAAGAGATCATAGATAAACAGACTTGTACAAAAATATTTATAGCTGCTCTTTTTGTGGTGGCAAAAAAACTGGAAAATGAAGGTATGTTCTTCAATTGGGGAATGGCTAAACAAATTGTGGTATATGCTGGTGATGGAATACTACTGTGCTAAAAGGAATAATAAACTGGAGGAATTCCATGTGAACTGGAAATACCTCCAGGAATTGGAGCAGAGCCAGAAGAACATTGTACACAAAGACCAATACAGTGTGGTAAAATAGAATGTAATGGACTTCTGTACCAGCAGCAATGCAATGACCCAGGACAGTTCTGAGGGATTTATGGAAAAGAACGCTACCCACATTCAGAGGAAGAACTACAGGAGTGGAAACAGAAGAAAAACAACTGCTTGAACACACAGGTTGAGGCAGACATTATTGGGGATGTAGACTTGAAACTACCACACCAATGCAACTATCAACAATTTGGAAATAGGTCTTGATCAATGACACGTTAAAACCAGTGGAAATACACATCTGCCATGGCGGGAGGCGGAAGTCAAGGGGTAAAGGGGAAAGTAAGAGCATGAATTATGTAACCATGTTAACTTTTCAAAAAAAAATATTAATAAAATTCTGCAAAAAAAAAATAAGGCCCAAGGATTAGGTACCAACATTGTATTAAATTTCTCTACCACATCTTATTTAAACTTTTAAATCATATAGTCCAATTCTCCCTTAATAAACTAGGGCTAGTCCATCTCCCAATAGATAAATGGGCAAGGGACATGAATAGGCAATTTTCAGATAAAGAAATCAAAACTATCAATAAATACATGAGAAAAGTGTTCTAAATCTCTAAAAATTAGAAAAATGCAAATCAAACAACTCTGAAGTATCACCTCACACCTAGCAGATTGACTAAAATGAAAGCAGGGGAGAGTAATGAATGTTGGAGGAGATGTGGCAAAATTAGGACATTAATGCATTGCTGGTGAAGTTGTAAATTGATCCAACCATTCTGGATGGCAATTTGGAACTATGTTTAAAGGGCTTTAAAAGATGATCTGCCTTTTGATCCAGCCATAGCACTGCTTGATTTATAGCCCAAGGAGATAATAAGGAAAAAGACTTGTACAGAAAATATTTATAGTTCTGCTCTTTGTGGTGGAAAAAAAATTGGGAAATGAGAGAATGTCCTTCAATTGGGGAATGGCTGAACAAACTGGGGTATCTGTTGGTGATGGAATACTACTGTGCTCAAAGGAATAAAAAAACTGGAGGAATTCCATGTGAACTTGAATGACCTCCAGGAATTGATGCAGAGTTAAAGGAGCAGATCCAAGAGAACATTGTACACAGAGACAGATACACTGTGGTACAATCGAACATAACGGACTTTTCTATTAGCAGCAATGCAAGAATCCAGAGTAAGGCTGAGGGACTTATGAGAAAGAAAACTAGCCACACTCAGAGGAAGAACTGTGGGAGGAGAAACACGGAAGAAAAACAACTGCTTGAACACATGGGCTGATGGGGATATTATTGGGGATGTAGACACTAAACAATAACTCTAGTCCAACTATCAATAATATGGAATTAGTTCTTAATGATACATGTAAAACCCAATGGAATTGTGTGTCAGCAAAGAGAGGTTAAGGGGATTTGGGGGAGAGGGAATGAACATGAAATACGTAACTATGGGGAAATATTCAAAATTAAAAATAAAAAAAAAAGAAACTAAGGACTAGAGAGGTAAAAGTTGCATAGTGACATCGAGTTAACAGAAGAAGTATACCCTGGAACTCATCTTCCTTAATTATTATAGTGTCCTTTCTATTACAATATGATGCCCTCTATTTCCTAGAGGAAACCGTAGTACAGTAGATAAAAAGCATTAGGCCTAAAGACAGAAAGACCTAAGTTCAAATCTAGCCCCAGACCCTTACTAGTTGTCTGATGGTCACATCATGCCTCAGTTGCCTTAACTGTAAAATTGCAAAGTTGTTGTGGGGAGCAAATAAGATATTTGTACAAGTTTCTGGAACACTGTAGGCACTATATAAAATATAAAGGTACACTTGATTTGGAGGAAGAAGATTTAGATTCAAATTCACTTACTATGTGACACTGAACAAATTATTTAAATTCTAAGTCACCGTTTCTTTAACTATAAATAAGATTACTGGATTTGATGGATCTGAGGTGTTTTCTAATTTTAAATCTACAATTCCATGAGCAACACAAATAATGTCACTATTATTATTTATGCTTACATAGGACTTATCTGAAAATTATATAGCCCCATTTTACTGCGAAAAACTGAGGCTGGGAAATTAAGCAAACCACATAGATTGTAACTGTGAGAATAAACTCAAACCTAAGTTTCCTGACTTCACATGTTACACTTTTTCTCAAAATAAGAAATCACTTCTATCAACATCTCTAGGATCAGTCACCCTTCTCTCCATTCACACTACCATCATGCTTTTTCAGATGTCCTTTTCTCCACTCATTGGGCTTCCACCTAATGATTCAATTCCTCTTTATTTCTTGCCTGGAATATAATAATAGATTACTAATTGGTCTCCCAAGCTAAAGTCTCCCTCTGTCTCCAGTCCAGTTTCCACCTAACTGCTAGTGATAGTCCTATAGTACAGGTTTAATCATGTCTCTCTCCTGCTTAATAAATTCCACTGGCTCTCTATTGCCTCTAGAATAAAGTTCAAACTCTTCTTTGTATCACATTTCTCCTTTATACAATCTTTAGTATCTGGTCAAACTTGCTTTCTTGCTATTCTTTACACTTTCTATTCTTTACACTTTACATTTTCATTTCCTTTACATGGGCTGCCTGCTATGCCAGGAATGCACACCTTCTTAAAATCTCTAGCTTCCTCCAAAGCTAAACATAAGCCTTATTTACGATACAAGTCTTTCCATCATCATCCCAGCAGCTAGTTCCCCAAAACCTTATATTTACTTTTTACATACATACATACATACATACAAATATATGTATATGTTACACACACACACACAGAATTATATCCCCTTCCCTTTAGAATTTAAGCTTCTTGAAGGAGAAGGACTGTTTCCTGTTTATCTTTTTATCCCCATTGTCTAGAATAATGCCACAGTCAGTGCTTACAAATGTTTTTTCATTGATTGGACCACAAACATTTTGAATAGTAAATATTCAGTTGTTGTCATAGTCGAAAAGTTATATTATTTATGCCATTTACCCTAAAAGAAAGTGTTGATAAATTTGTTGTTTGTAAGAAATAATATCATTGTCATTTTAACACATATTTATATACCTCTTTAAAATTTAAGAAATGTTTTGTATTCATTATCCCATTTAGATTTTATGGTAACCTTGGAGACAAGAAAAAGCATTATTATTTCCATTTTCCAAATGATGAAAAATGTTCAGAGGTTAAATGACTTGCTCATGGTGTCAGAGGCAGGTTAGAATACAAGTCCTCATAATTTCCTGTCTACCATTCTATACATTACAAATACATTTTGATAATTTCATTACAATGTAATCTTTTTGTAATTGATACACTGTTCAGATTCTTCTCTATACATTTTGGCTAACAGCAATACAATTACCCTAATGACAACTCAAAATGAAATAATAAAAATGGCACTACTTTAGTATGAGATTAGTTTGGGTTATTTTGGTTAAGTAGAATTTCTTCTAACTACAAGATTCCATCCCAACTTTTTTTAAAACCCTTTCTTTCTGACTTAGAATCCATACTACATATCAGCTACAGGGCAGAAAAGTGGTAAGGGCCAAGCAACTAAGGTTAAGTGATTTGCCCAGGGTCATAGAGCTAGAAAATGTTTGAGGCCAAATTTGAACCCAGAACTTCCTATCTCCAGGCCTATTGCTTTTTCCCCTGAGCTACCTACCTGCTGCTCATCTCAACTTTAGTGACTTTTCCTCTAGTCTAAGGTTAGCCTATTTTTTAGTAAGCATCCCCAAAATGACATGTGCTCTGTACTTCAAAGGAATAAGGATTAATCAGCTAATTCTTTAAGACTTAAGTCAATTCAACAGCTATACCAAAAGGCCATTTCTTTCAAGAGAGTCTGTAATTGAAGGGAGTTGAGATAGCAGAAGTCTTAATTTAACTGAAAAAGGAAAAGAGAAGGTATGCTTCCTAGATAATATATATGCTTTTCAATTGGGCAACCATGGGGATTGATGCAAGTGAGTGACACTGAGTGTTCCTAAGGCACACCCAAAAACTGGCAAGTCATCCCCAATTTAAGCTTAGATACTACTTTACTGTTATGATTTCCATGAATAACATTACAGAATATCACCTAGTGTAGGGTTTGGAATCTTAAACATTTCCTTCTAAGAGATGATGTGTATACGCATCATCCTTGTTTCATTTAAAGGCTTCTTCAAGTTTTATTATTTATTTCATCCAAAAAAAAACTTTTGCAAATCCTTTAAGTATATAATAATCCCTATATTTAATCAAGAAAGTTGTAGATCATTTATTTTGTGTTTGAATAATGTCTAATAAAATAATTTGGCATCTAGTCTCCAACTTCATCAAATCAGTCAATAAGTGGGACCAAAAACACTAAAAGGAGTTAGTAAGAGTCTAGAAAATTATTAGGATCATAGACAAAGAACAAGAACAGAATTTAGAGACCACCTAGCCCAATCTCCTCATTTTAAAAATGAGAAAACTGAGGCCTAGAAAGTAGGAGTAAATATCAGAGCAAAGATTTGAACCTGGGTCTCATAGATAGGGCTCTGTACTCTTTGTACCATTACACTTTGCAGCATATCTCTTACTTTACCTACAAATCATAAGGAAACTTAAAATTGTTAAAAATTAATTGAAAATCTCTATAATTAGAAGCATCAATTTTCCAAAAGTCTGAGATGTTACCTTCAAAAAATGTATAATGTGGAAAATAATTTTATAAAAAAATAATCAATTTTTTAAAGTTATAAAAGTGCACTTATTCTGAGAAAATCCTGTCATAGTTCATATAAATTCTGCATTGCATAAAGCAATAACTGGGCACATTTAACTTAATTCCTCTAAACGACAGCCCTAAACTAGACATTTTGATCTTTACATGAGAGAAAAAGTGCTCTACCCAAGAAGAATACAAATATTAAAATATATTTCCATGATGAAGAACTTGTGAAGAAATTAAACTCAGAAGGGAGAAGAAAAGAAATGAACCACATTAGTTAAACTATGAATTTTTACAAGTCATACAAGTGATGTTAATAGTTTAGAGGAAATTTTTTGGTGAGTACAATATTTTAAAATCTTGTCTTCATTTTAAAAACTGAAATCACATTTTTGCCATCACACATTCATATTTTTCTAGCTTTTTCTGACACAAAACAGATACTATTGGAAGAAAATATTAAAAACATGACCGAACTTAATTGTGAACTTTATTAAAGTAAGGAAAACATGCAAGAGGGGCCTCATGTTGTTTAATTAATTTCTATTTAGCTAACAGATGTTCTTAAATTGTGTGTGGTCTAGACCAAATGACACATCATAGAAATTAGGTCACAAGTTTAATAATGATCAATTAGTGACCATGGATTAACCACTTAAAATTCCAATTTGCAGAAGTTTTTCTGATTTTGCAACCAGCACTCTGCTGGTTAATGTTTAACTGGATCTCTCTGTTCCGAGGAAACAACATGCTTTTAAGTTTAACTGACATTATTATTCTCACTACCTTAGGTCTAGACAACAATAAAGATAACAATAATAAATGAAAAATAGCAATAAATCAAGTTCTGATTTGTAGGTTTGCTGATTTCTGAACTTTATTTTAAGCAGGTTCCAAAACAAAACCGTCTCTTGGCTACCACCCACACACTAACAAAGATTCATACTTACAAATAGTCTACAACCCCCACCTCTTACTACCAAAAAAACCCCAAAACCTTTTATTACTGTTGCCATGAGACTCACTGTAGCAAAACTAGGAAATCTTAAAAAAAAAAAAAAAAGATTCCATTAATGAAAATCTATATTCTGTTCCTTTTTGTTATCCTGGACCATTTGATTCCATATTCCCAGAATCTAAAACTTTGAACAGTACTTACTAGTAGTAAGTACTATTAGTACCAAAATAAAATTGCATTAATAGTGAAATAGACTTGCATGAGGTAGTCTGAAACCCTACTTGCCATTTATAAGTGTTATGGAAGATGATGTTTCCTATTTTTAAAAAATTAGAAAATATTTTGGGGCACAATGCTCATCGTAACTTGGGAATTCCCTGAATCTTGGCTCATCTCTAAATTTTAGGAGAGATAAGGCTCTAAGGAGTTCAAAATATTTTGCAGTTGACTTTGTTCCTTATATACAGTTCCTTATATACAGTTTCTATTTACATCTACAGACACCACTACTCACTACAGACTCAAATATCTGTGCCCTGGTGTAATTTATTTTGGGGCACATGGAAAGGATTCAATAGTTCAACAATAACATATACCACCATATATATGAAACAAGAGAGAGGACATTAAGTAGATATTACACTTTACTATCTGACAATCTTCTATTTTATTTAACTACCCAAAGCTGAAAAGAAAGGGGGAAATAAAGGTAGGGCTGGAAACTACCAAGAAAATCCTAAAGTTTTTGTGAATCTATCACCATCTCTCTCCTTTTTTTCCCCCCAGTCTCCATAAATTTTAAAACACCCAACCTACTACTTTCTACTAAAAAGAAAAGGCACACAAAATGAGTACCTCATATTCTGTGAACTGTTTTAAAAAGGCTAAATACATGGTACCAGACACAGATCCTCAATGTTTAAATGTCACATTACTGGCATTCCAATGAGAAACTTCTGAAAATTCTCTAGACCTTCTCCAAAGATTTACCTTTATTCAGCAGACAGACACATAGTTTAAAGAAATTTACAAGCCATCTAGATTTCTAAAAATACTACTTGGAAGTATAAACTACTTCCAAAAAGACAGAGGAATAATTGTGAAACTATCACTAACTGCATATGCCTGTCTGTCTGTCTTCTCCCCCATACTTGGATATATGAATATATAAATATGCATGCCATATATGTTCTATGTATTCATATATATTACATATATGCCTAAGCTACCTTTAAAAAAAACCACAACATTACTTGTTATTTCCACTTCTCAAAAAACTAGCCACCAATTCTGTATGCCTCATCCACATAATTAAGGACCATCTTTGGATAACTAAAAGCTGAATTATTAATATTGCTATAGAGCTCTCTATTCTTTAATGCATTTCCTTGATGCAAACATATTAAACGTGTTCCCCCAGCATTCTGGAAGAAAAATATAGTCCTCGTATTGAAAAGACATCCACTCTCCTTTTACAGTCTCAAGTTTTTGCTAGTGAAAAACAAACCAGCTCTGACCAGTGGCCAGTGGTCTGCTAGTTCCTTTAATAACTTCATATGCAACCAATAAAGATTTACCAGACCTTTGCTAATTACTTTGCCGCTAAACAGGCCACCCAGGCATTTTCACCTAGCGGTAAGTTGCAACTTGCCCTCTGCGAAATAGCAAAACTCAGTGAGTACAGATTGTGTGCGAGAGGCTTGCAAAACCACATAAGGCAAACAATTTTTCCAACAGTCCAAAAGAAGAAAAAAATGCTGACGTTTCCTACTATGATTTATTTAATAATGGAGAAAAAAACGGGCCTGACTTCTCTTCTCTTTCTAGATTGCTCACGGAACTTAAAGTAGAGCCTCACTGATTTATGATCTCCCTTCCCCCAAATGGGATCAGAGGCTCAGCTCCAGCTTTTTCGGATCCCTTGGGCCACGCCGCAGGAAGGATCACGCCTCCTCCCCTTCACCCCCCAATCCCAACTGTACAGGCCTTCCCAGGTCTACCAAAGAACCTCTTAGCAAAAGAATTGCTTTGAGAGAATTCCCCAAAAGAAGAACTGATTGCCCAAGCTCCTCATCTTTAAATCCCATCCCGGCAGAAGTTGGGGCAAGCAGAGCTTCTAACCTCGAGCTGGAGCCAGAGAGCAGACGAGAAGGACGAGTAGAAGGGGCACTCCGGGCCAGCGCCCCATGGTCCTCTTGCTCTGGAAAGTTCACTTAAGTCCTCAGAAGTTTGACAAAGTTGATGTCAGAGGGCTTACTGGCTTCTTTAGTCTCCTCTGGACTCAGGGGGCCTATAGAAGAAGAGGGAGATGATCCTCCTCCAGAGAGCAAGGGGACAAGGGTGGGGTAGGGAGGGGCACAGGGTGCTGAAGATGACAACAGCAAGCAAGTCAGTTAAATTTCTAGCCTGCCAGCCAAGGGGCGCGGCACTCCTCTTGGTATTTGTAAAGCTCCCGCCCAGCTGGGGAGAAGACCCACCCATTCCGCTTCACTAGCCAATCAGAACCCCACAAGGGGCGCAGAAGTGGGGTGGCCCTGGAAGCTGCTGGCCCTAAGCCTAGAGCCGCGCCCTGAAAGGGGCCGCCTCTGCTGCAGTGTGTAACCCCAAATGTTCCAGCAAAGGGGTAACAGCCTTCTCTCTGCATCTTCCTGGTCCCCGAACTTCAGTCCTGGGGAGAGAGGCATGCTCTGAAAATCCAACCAGCTGCTGCTTTGGGGACAGCGGGTAGGGGTGGGCTATTTTTAAAGGGCCTGAGGAGGATCGCGAGGGGGAGGGGCGCCTCAAAAGTCCTAGCAACTGTTTGAGTATTGGTTGGTTGTTTGGACTACGCTTTGACCCTCCGCAACTCTACCATACGGCCAAATACACTTAAATCTCGCTTGGAGGAATGAACCTGAAAGGACCCTGAAATGGCCCAGAACCTAACTCACACAACTCTTAAAACAAGAAATATGGTGTCCCTAACAAAGCCCTGAGTCATTGGCCTCCTCTCGAGAATGGCACTGACTGAGGAATATTATTGAAAAATTTTGTTTTGGTTTCTACTTTTTCTACCCTTTTTCTAGAAAGTGCCTGATTTGATGATGTTCCTTTATCAGGGTGATTGACTAGCCTCTTCCTTTCCTACCGAAGCAGATTTTTCCTCTTTTGTCCTCTAGTGCTAAATTGTTTAGTTGTTGTCCAGTTCAGAATCATTGTGGTCCCTTCTTTTCTTAAGTCTTGAGTTTTCAGATAAGATAAGGCATAACTAACAGCTAAAAGTAAGTTTAGTTTCCTATCCCAAGCCCTTTAAAGAAGCATAGACTACCTTTCCCAACCCCTAAAATTTCTTTTATTTTTTTAATTCTTTTTTTATAGAAAGTCTCTTTAGAAACAGGATTGCAAGGCATAACACATCTCCTGTACCCTACACCTAGATTAAACATTAACTACCAAAAAGTAAATTATTTTTAAAATAGTATTCTAAAAAATAACTTTTTCAGCACTAAGTATATAGTGTTCAACAAATATTTAATAACATTGAGATGAGTTGTGGTTTTAAATATGAAAAATATGTCTATTTTAGAAAGAGGCAACATGGCATAGGGGAGATAGGAGCTGACCTGGGAGTCAAAAAGACCTGGCTTCAGGCTCTGCCTGTCAGGAATATTGACTGTGTGTGCCTAAGCAACTCTCTATACTTCTAGCAACTCTGACTATAAACTGCAGAGAAGGAACCAGCTGGTATTGGGAGAAGGATTTGCCTCCATAGGAAATTTCCTCTGTCAATAAGATCAGGATCTAATCCCTACTCTGACCTGAACAAAATCTGCATTTAAATGTTTATCTCAGAACTCTGAAAATTGATATTAACTGCCAGAAATATCCTATTTCCCCCACTTTGCTAAAATGATAAACTGATGGAGAGCTTCCACAACAAGGCCCGTGCTTGCCAGAAACAGAGGTATTTAATCAACAATAGATATTTATTATTAATTCCTATAAGTGGATTTGGTATGTCTTGAATCTTTCCACTTAGAGAAAACATTCTGAAAACCTCTGTATCCAAACTGCTGGACTGCAGTCCTATTTTTGGCTCAGAAAATTCTTTGCATAGCACTTTGCATACAGTTCAAACTGACTTCAAGAGGTCTTGATTTCAGAATGCACAATAAAATTAATTAAAAGACTTTGCAGCAAATGAGGCATACATGTTTGGGCATGACCAGTTTGTGATTTGTTTTGCTTCATTATCTAAACTATCCTTGAGAGACAGAATAAATTGGGGATGTGGGGAAGAACTGGGGTAGAGGTCTGGACAAAGAGGTGGGATAATTGGTATTACTCCTACTCTCTGATTTGTTCCTCCATACTCAGGCATGTGATAGACCAGTCTCAAGTATCCTGCCTCCAATGAATGGGATCAGGCTATCTCTTTTCACTGCTTGTCTTATTTAAGTCCTTTCTTTCCCCACAATGCCTTTATTTATTTATTTGGGGGGGTGCTGTTATTAATTAATTAATTTAGAATATTTTCTCATCATTACAAGATTCATGCTCTTTTCATCCCCTAGTCCCTCTCCCTCCCATAGCAGACATGCAATTCCACTGGGTTTTACATGTGTCATTGATCAAGACCTATTTCCATATTATTGATATTTGCACTAGGGTGATCATTTAGAGTCTACATCCCCAATAATAGCCCCATCAAACCATGTGTTCAAGTGGTTGTTTTTCTTCTGTGTTTCTGCTCCCACAGTTCTTCCTCTGAATGTGGATAGTGTTCTATCTCATAAGTCCCTCAGCCTTGCTCTGGATACTTGCATTGCTGCTAATAGATAAGTCCGTTATGTTCGATTGTACCACAGTGTATCAGTCTCTTTATACAACGTTCTCCTGATTCTGCTCCTTTAACTCTGCATCAATTCCTGGAGGTCTTTCCAGTTCACATGGAATTCCTCCAGTTCATTATTCCTTTGAACACAATAGTATTCCATCACAAGCAGATACGACAATTTGTCCAGTCATTCCCCAATTGAAGGACATCCCCTCATTATCTAATTTTTTGCCACTACAAAGAGCATGGCTATAAATATTTTCCACAACACCTTTATGGACAATTTTACTTATGAATAAGTTAACAAAAGCTGTCCCCAAAATGAGGGCGGGGCCCTAAAAAAATCACTAGATGTACAACATGAATCGAGAATGGGGCAGGTAATTTATTCCTACACATAAAGGCGATAGCAATACAGGACACTTGTAAGAATGTGTAAATAGAACAGACTTTATTAACAACTTGTAATTTCTCTTACAATCTACAGGGAAGATGATATTTAATCTTTATCAGAACATGAAGCAGTTTCTGAGTTTTATGATTAGGCATTTTCCTTTTTCCTTGGAATTCTTCATTATCATTCTTCTTCAAATCCTAACCTTCTCTGAACTTTCCACTTGATCATTTTGACAGTTAAGTGCTCTGGTATCTGCTAAAACCAAATGCCTTTCTTAATGGAACTAGGACTTCTAAACTTTTCAAACTCTCAAAGTTGCCTTCAAATTTGGGCACATTCATCTTGAGAATTATTTTCTGTTACATTCCCAGATAAAGCAGAAAAGGCTGGTAAGAACATGAGTTCACCTACTTAAGTCCACACTCCATATGGAGGTAACTATGGAGTAGTAATAAAATTGTTACCCATTCGAAAGAAAAGAGAGAACAAAAGGAATAGACTTGGGGAAGAAATGAGGAAGAAAGGATGAATTTGCTACTTTTCATAACTGCAGTGCGAAAAGAGTATACAAACATGGGGGGAAAGATAAAGGAAGCAAAAATTCCATATATCGTATTTATATCTGACCTAGAAAAAGAGGGCTTGTGCCTATACATATACAATACATTCACACAGTAGAAATGTATTAAAATCCACCGGGAAATAGGTGGGAACAGGAAGAAGAAAGAGATGGGTTTATGAGACAAGTAGGGTTTGGGGAAGAAATGCTCACTAGTAAATTAAACTTCAAAGAATGAGTTATAAGCAGTAGAAGATTAAAAAGAAAGTTCAAGAAATAATAAAAATAAGGAAAATTAAGAGGGCTGTTAAAGAGGAACAGGTACTTTCTTTTTTAACCTTTTTTTTAATGGCATTTAGAAACAATGTTTTCTGACATTTTGATATTCAGATTATTTGTCTTCCTTCCTCTTCATCCCCCTCCCTGAGGAACTAAATAATTTGATTTAAGTTATTCAAGTGCTTTCATGCAATATATTTTTCCTGGTGCTATGACAGAAGACACATATCACATATACAATAGAAATAAGGAAAAATAGAAACAAAGGAAATAAGGCAAAAGATGGTGTGCTTTGATATGCAATCAGATTCCAACAGTTCTTTTTTTGGCTGTGGGTAGCATTTTTTAACATGAGTCCCTCGAGGTTATCTTGGAACCTTATTTTGTTGATAATTGTGTAGTCCTTCATAGTTGATCATTATACAATATTTCTGTTACTGTGTACACTGTTTTCTTGGTTCTGCTCATTCCACTTTACTACATGTAAGTCAAACAAATCTTTCTAGGTTTTTCTGAACTCATCATTTCATCATTTCTTATGGAACAATAGTATTCAATTACAACAATATGCTTATTCAGCCATTCCCCAATTGATGGAAACTACCTCATTTTCCAATTCTTTACCATTACAAAGAATTGCTATTGATATTTTTGTACAAATAACTATTTTCCCCCTATCTCTGATCTCTTTGAGACTCAGAGCAAGTAGTGGCATTGCTGGGTCAAAGGTTTTATGGTCCTTTGAGCATGGTTCCAGATTACTCTCCAGAATGATTATATCAGTTCACTACTCTGCCAACAATGTATTAATGTCCCACATCCCCTCCAATATTTATCATTTTCTTCTTTGATCATTTTATCCCCCTTTGATAGATGTGAGGTGGTATCTCTGAGTTGTTTTAAATTGCATTTTTCTCATCAAAATTAATTTGGAGCATTTTTTCATATGACTATAGATAGTTTTAATTTCTTCATCTGATAACTTCCTGGGAACAGATAGTTTCAAAGATAGATATAGCATTACCCCTGACTAATCTTTCCAGCCTCACTGAAAATTAATTCCCACTCTAATCCTCTTCAAATCAACTAAACTGCTCTCTCTCTGCTCCTTACATAGGACATTTCATCTCCTGTCTATATACCTTTTTACTGGATATTTCCCATGTCTTCTTATCACCTAGTGTTCCCCTCTTTCTTTAAAGTCAAGCTCTGTCTTGCATGAAGTCATTAATGATCCTCCCCATCTATTTGCCCCTCCTCTAAAGTTACTTTTTTTAAACTACTTTCTATAACTGTATTTACAGTATTTAATTTCTATTTATGTTATATATGAACTAGTTGTCTTTTTTATTAAATGTAAGTACCTTATTAGTGGGGATTGTTTCATTCTTTATATTTGTATTCCCAGTACCTAACGAAGAAACTGGCACATAGTATGGGTTTCATAAATACTTTTTTTTTAAACCCTTAACTTCTGTGTATTGACTTATAGGTGGAAGAGTGGTAAGGGTAGGCAATGGGGGTCAAGTGACTTGCCCAGGGTCACACAGCTGGGAAGTGTCTGAGGCCAGATTTGAACCTAGGACCTCCCGTTTCTAGGCCTGGCTCTCAATCCACTGAGCTACCCAGCTGCCCCCTCATAAATACTTTTTGATTGAGCACAGTCCTCTGAGAACACCCCATACACCCTATTCACTCAGTATACCAGTAACAAAGCTCCTAATTTCTTTTGATATTTCCCCAGTTCTGGCTCCACAGCTAACCAAAGTAATTCCTTTTTGCTATGTAGTTGGCAAACCAGAACCAGTTACAAAATATTCATGCTCCAAATCTCTCTAAATCATCATAACTCTCCCAGAAACCGGGTTTCTAGCTTTTTCCATATGGGGAATTGTATTTGTCAAATATATTGATATTTGCTCATATTGACTACACTCTTGGTAAGGCTCTCACTCACTTTGTTTATATCTAAAAACATATTTCCTTCTACATTTTTACTCCATTACCTTTTTGCCTATATGTTATAGTAAATGAATATAAATATATTTTGTAGATTCTGTAATGATTTTGAACTAAATATCCTTTTCTATTACTTTTTCATGGTATTTGTTGGTATAATACAGAAAGGTTAGTGATTTATGAAGGCTTATTTTATTTTGTTTTGTTTCCTGTTGCTTCATGGAAAGGATTGTTTCAATTAATATGCTTGATTGAATCTCTAGGTTTCTGTCATTAGACCATTATAGCATTGTTTTTTCTGGCAAAAGGTAAATTATTTTTCATTTTTTCTGAGCTTATTCTCCCCACCATTTTCTTTCCTTAACAATATAACTCACTTTTCTATAACTATATAAAATAATAGTGATAATGGACATCCTAGTTTTTCCCCTGATCTTCCTAGAAAAGCTTCTAATAATTCTGCATTGCAGACAATGCTAGCTCTTGATTTAGGAACGTTCCCTTTATCATCAATTCCTATGCTTAAAATTTTTAATAGAAATAGGAATATTTTGGGGGGCAGCTGGGTAGCTCAGTGGAGTGAGAGTCAGGCCTAGAGACAGGAGGTCCTAGGTTCAAACCCGGCCTCAGCCACTTCCCAGCTGTGTGACCCTGGGCAAGTTACTTGACCCCCATTGCCCACCCTTACCACTCTTCCACCTATGAGACAATACACCGAAGTACAAGGGTTAAAAAAAAAAAGAAATAGGAATATTTTTCATAATTTTAATTGGTTTTGCTAATAACATAAAAATTATAAATATTGGATCAGATCCCAAATTTATTATAAAGTGGCAACTATCAAAATAATCTGGTACTGGCTAAAAATAGAATGGAAGACTCTAATTGCACTCCAAAGGATTAAATTAAAACACTCAACAAGCAATGGTAAATGATCATAGTAACCTAGTGTTTCGCAAACTCAAAGATCCATGCATCTGGAAGGACTCACAATTTGAACAAAAATTGCTGGGAAAACTGGAATTCAGTGTGGCAGAAATTGGGCATAGAACAATACCTTATGTCATATACCAAGGTAAAGTTGAAATGGATACATTATTTAGAAATAAAGAGTGATACTATAAACAAATCAAAATAGTTTACTTGTTAGACCTTTAGATAAGGGAAGAATTCAGATAAAAATAAGACATAGAAAACATTACAAAATGTAAAAGAGATAATTTTGACTACATTAAGTTAAAAAGTTCCTGCACAAACCAATGCAACAATGATTAACAGACAAATAATAAACTAGGGAAAGAAATCTTTGCAGCAAGTCTCTCTGACAAAGGATTAATTTCTCAAATATATAGAGAACTGAGTAAAAACTATAAAACCACTAAGCATTTCCCAATTGACAAATGGCCAAAGGTTATGAATAGGCAATTTTCAAATGAAGAAATTAAAACTATATCATCATATGAAAAAAGGCTCCAAATCATCATTGATTAGAGAAATATACAAACACAAAAAAACTCTGATTTTCCTTCTCATACCCATCAGACTGGTTAACATGACCAAAAAGGAAAATTATAAATGCTGGGCAGGATGTGGAAATATTGGGCTGTTAATATATTGCTGGTGAGTTGCAAACCAATACAACCATTCTGAAGAGCAATCTGGAACCATGCCTAAAAGGCCAACAAATTGTGCATGATAACCTCATCCCAGAAATACTACTACTCAGTTTGTATCCCTAATAAAAATAAGGGGAAAGAATCCACCTGACAAAAATTTTTATAGCAGCTCCTTTTGTGGTAGCAAAGAATTAGAAGCTGAAGTGATGTCTATCAATTGAGGAATGGCTGGACATGTGGTTGTATGTGATTGCAATGAAATTCAATTGCACCATTAGAAATGATAAACAAGATAAACAAAAAAACCTAGAAAGACTTATATGACAACTCCAAAAGACCCATGCAAAAAAAAAAAAATTTCCACCACCATAGAAAGAGCAGATGGATTCTTTTTTTTTTTTTTTAAACCCTTACCTTCCGTCTTGGAGTCAATACTGTGTATTGGCTAGAAGGCAGAAGAGTGGTAAGGGCTAGGCAGTGGGGGTCAAGTGACTTGCCCAGGGTCACACAGCTGGAAAATGTCTGAGGACAGATTTGAACCTAGGACCTCCCATCTCTAGGCCTGGTTCTCAATCCACTGAGCTACCCAGTTGCCCCCAGATAGATTCTGAATGCATATTGAAACGTACCATTCTTTACTTTATTTCCTCCATGATTTTTTATCCAGTATAATCAATATATGTCTTCTTTTCAAATCATATCAAACATGGAAATATATATTATATGACATAATATATGTACAACCTAAATAAAAATAAAAATTATAAATCCAATCGTGAACTTTTTGGTTTCTCATCCTGTTTGACCTCTCCCCTTTTTATGAGTTAATATATGTATGCATAGATAACAATATAATATATAACATAATAATACACATGCTTTGTTATAAATAAATTTTAATAAATATGCTTATCAAGAGAAACAAATTCCCACCATAACTATGTCTACAATCTGTCTCATTTTTTCCCACCCCTCCCATCACCTCAATGCTTTCTCCTCCCTCTTCTTCAATGAAACTGACTTCTCAATTTTCTTTGTACCTATCTCTTTCCCCGTTCTTAGCAATAATAGCCATTCCCATAGATTCAATAATCCTCTTTATGCAGATACTTTTATGTATCCAATCCCATTCTATCTCTGGAACTACTAAATTCAAGCTTCTGTGAAGCCTTCTCTATTTTCCAGGCAGAATTATGCTCTTCTTCTTCAGATTACACTATATTAATGTATTTTATCTTCGTTGATTATATTATTTTCTCCATCAAATCCATCTCTATTCTTTACTTCCTTATATACAGTTAGAATAACCATTACCATTTTAGTTACTCAGATTCACAACCTCAATGTCACATAGTCTTTATTCTTAACACACCTAGCCAATAGGTTGCCAAATCTTGTCCTATGTTCAGAACATGCCTCAAATCTTTCCCTTTCTCTCTACTACCACTCCTTAGTTCAGGCCCCCATCACCTTTAAACTAGGCTATTACAATGTCCTGCTAATTAATTCCTGTGAAGGCATTATGAAAGTAATGTAAGCATTGAAAGAATCATGACCTAAATAATATATTATGAACAGGTGTATAAAAATGTGTGGGTCCTGTAAGGATGGGATTTGTGCAAGGGAGATGGGACAAGAGGAGCCAGAAAAGGAGTGGCCTGGGAGGAGAGAGGAGATCATCCTAGCTTGGATAGTCTTATAGATGCACAATAATGACAGTAGATCAGGCATACAATCAACAGGGAATTCAAATCAAGAGTCTAAATCTCCTTAATCTCTGCTATTATTTCTAATTGTTTTTTCTAATTGCAAAATTTCTAATTGCAAATTCACAGAGACTGAGCTAGGAAGACCTGAGGGGCACCTAAGGTCTAGTCTAGAGTCTACACTGAAGCCCTTTTCCCATTACAGACCACAAGAACATTGTGATTTGTAAAGTCTGTTAACATTACACACCTGGATTAGATGAACTCTGCTAAACTGATAGCTTGCTACCCTTTTATTCCTAACCCTAAATATAGTTGACTAAGCCAGTTCTTTTATGATCTTCTTTTGAAGCTCTTCTAGGAGTTCATATCAGGCCTGACATCCTTTTACATTTTCCTCTGAGGCTTCATACATTTCCATTTTTTCATAGCTGTTCTCTTCTGAGCCTGCATTTCGTTCTTCCCTGTTGCTAAAATAATTTTCCAGGGTCAGACTTTTTTCTTTGTCTTTTGCTCATTATGTTGTTATGCTTCCTTTAGTTTTAAAAGCTTGCCTTTATATTGAGCTAACTCTTCTCCTGGGGTGGAGAGAGTGCTATTGTGAGTTTGTACTATAGTCTGTTTTGGTGCCTGGGGTTGACTTAGTTGCCTCTTGGATTATGGAATGGGTACTTCTCAAGTGTGACCTGGATGGCCTGATGTGGGGAGCCCTGCATTTGTTCAGTTTAGTTGCCACTTGTGCTGGATTATGTTGGGCTCTACTCTATCCTGCTATGACGACATTGTTGGGCTATTTTCACCTTTCCCTGCTGCTTGAGTGGTGTCTACCTGGCTCATTGGACTCTGTTTCTTATCTCTTACTCCAAAAAGATGGGCTCTCCTTGCTGTCCCTCTTTGCTGAACCAGACCAAGAGCACTGGTTCATCCTGTCTTCTATTAGTTTTACTTCTCTCAGATTTGTTTTGAGGCATTTTGGGGTTTTAGTTACTTTTTAGAGGTAGATCAGAAGAGCTCAGTGTTCCTTACTCTGGTTATGAAAAGGGGAAATTTTCAAGATTATAAATTTTAAAGAAAGTACTAACTTTCATTGGAGGTGAGTTTCCTAATCTCTGTATTAATCTAAACCAGTAAAGTTATAGGTCCAATCTCTAACCCTGACACATCCATGTTTTATAGATAAAATGTTTTGTAGGTAAAGGAACAAGGACAAAAATGTTTAAAGACAACTACTGAAAAAGAGAACTGTTGGAAATTAATAATCCATCTACTGGCTTGGAAATCATGAGTCCTAATTGGACTAACTCCCTAATGTGACAAATAATAATTTTTATCCTTAGCTCATGATGTCTCCTACTAGGTGTGGTTAAAAGATAATAAATATTTTAAAAATAAACAGTGATTCAATTTCATATCTATAAATTCTCAAAGCAATAAAATCATAGGAAGAAAAATTAATTTAGTGAACTGCTAAACTAGAAAACTAGCTGTACAACTGAGGAAAAAAACATTTCCTGTTATATATTCAATGAATGGAAAAGATGACTAAGAAACTATTATAAAATAGAGGAACTTTTTCCTAGTACAAATTGTATGATGTTGTTACTGTGAAACAAAGCACAACAAAAATATAATTTTGGCTTTACTTTGACAATCAGAATGCAGGAACTGTTAACCTACAACTTTTTGCTATGACTTTAAGGAAGGAATTGTGTCAGAACAAAAAGATGTGCAAAAATTCCTCTGATTCACTGTGTGGAGTTTCAGGCAAGCATTTCTCTTCTGAGGATTGTTATTGTCTAATATGAAATTAATTAATTCAGAGTTTGGCACAGGGCAGTCTCTCTTGCTATCTGGTATCACCTTCTTTTCCCCCTCCCCTCCAGCCAGAGCCATTTTATGAAATTACAAGGTGGTATATAGAACAGGATGTAAACAATCTTATACCTTCTGGCAATCTCTTACTGGGAGGTCGAAAGAACAGGAAGCAATGAAAATAGAATTTCTTATTTCAAGAATATATCTTCTGTAATTTCAACCTCTTTGGCACCTTTTCTTTCCCTGGCACCCTATGAATCACAAAATATTTCCCTTCAGTGTATATCATAAGAAAAATAAATAAACATTTCCTAATGAAAAGTGAGCAATATATTTTATTGTTAAAAGATTTCAACCCTAGAAAATATTAATATAAAAAATAAAATTTAATAAAGACTTATTACTGATCATTTTTCTGGCATAACTCATCAAAATCTCTCTTACTTCGGATCTTTATTGTAGGGGGCCAATCAATCTACAAGCATGCATTAAGGACCTATTATGTTCTAGGCACTGTAGGAGATGGTTCTGGTTAAACTCTAGGGATACAAAGACAAAAAATGAAAAATCTCTTCCTTCCATCAGTGTATTTACATTCTGTGGAGGGAAACAATCTACATAAAGATAAATTTATATAAAATTATATGAATCAAAATGAATGTTATTTCAGGGGGCACATTAGTATCCTTTGTTTTTCAGTCATTTTTTTCAGTTGTTTCTGACTCTTTTTCACCCTTTTTGTGGTTTTCTTGGCAAAGATCTTGGAGTGATTTGGCATTATCTCCTCCAAATCATTTTGCAGAAAGCTGAGGCAAATAGGGTGAAAGGACTTGCCCAGGATTACACAGATAAGTGTCTGAGGCTAAAATTTCAACAAGATCAGTCTTCCTGTTGCCAGGCCTTGCCTTCTATCCATTTTCCATGTAATTACCCCACTAGTATCTGGAATGGTCAAGAAAAGTTTCATATAGAGGGTAGCTTCTGAGCTGGATGTCAAAGGAAGATAGAGATTCTAAGAGGTATGAAGGGTTGGAATTCCATGCAGGGGTAGGGGATGGAGGAACCTGTGCAAAGGGCAAGAGATATGAGATAACATATTATACATGTCATATATACATAAAGACCAGCAAGACCAGCTTGGTAAGACCATAGAATAAATGAAGAAGAGTAATGATATATTATATCTGGAAAGGTAATCTGAGTCAACCTGTATTTAATTTTTAAATGTCCAAAAAAGAAGTTTGTACTTGATTCTAGAGGAAATAGAGAGCCACTAAAGCTTACTAAATAGGGGAGTATCTTTAAATCTATAGCTTAGGAATATCATTTTGGCAACTATCTTGAGGAGAAATAAGAAATGAGAGAGTTTCAAAACAGGGAGGCTAATCAGAAACTCATTCCAATAATCTAGATGAAAGGTGATAAAGTTCTGAACAAGGGTAATGGCCACGTTAGTGGAGAAATGGGGACGGGTGCAAGAAAGGCCGTGGAGATGCAATCAAAGAGACTAATCACAGATTGGATATGAGGAATGGAGTGAGGAGTTAAGCATAATCATAGTTATATTTCTATAGCATTTTTAGGCTTACAAAATGAATATAACTGGTGGTGTTCATGCAAGAAACAGAAAAGTCCTGGGAGCAGTGGGTTTGGGGTAATAGTAATGAATCCTGTTTTTAGACATATTTTCTTTGTTATGCTTAGGGAATATCTGATCAGAAACAACAAACTAGCAATTAGTGGTGTGGAGATGGAGCTCAGGAAATCATCTAAAATTAGATACTGAAATCTGGAAATAATCTAAATTGTTTTCTCCATTAAACTTATAGGAATGGATGAGGTCACTAAGAGAGAAAATGTAGAAAGAGAAGAGATGAGGGTCAAAGTCATAGCCTTGGATTCCACCCATAGTTACATGGAAGCAGAACATGGACAATGATCGAGTAAAGGGAACTGAAGAGTGGACTGAGAATAGAACCAAGAGAGAGCTATGTCATTTTTGCACCTCCTTCTGGATACTAAATCTATTTGCACTCTTGGGCTGGATTTCCCAGGGGGCAATTACTTTAGGTCCAAGGTATCTTGTGGATCTGTACTTCTAAAATCATAATTCACAAGTACACACTAATTAATTCATGTTTAACAGTCAGCCAGAGCAAAACTTTATAAAATAACAATAAAATTCATTTGAAAAAATAAAAGATCTAAAAAACTCAGAGAAATGATGAAAAGAAGTAGAGATGAAGGAAGAATAGCACTTTAAGACTTGAAACTTTATTATAAAGTAGCCCTCATCAAAACCATGTTAAAGAACAGAGAGATAAATTAATGGAATAGAGTAGACAAAGGAGAATCAGAAATATTAGTTCTCAATAATATAATGTGGAAAAGTAGAAAATATAAACTACCTAAGGAAAAAACTCCCTATTTGCTAAGAACAGATGGAAAAATTGGAAAATAGTCTGGCAGAAATCAGGATTAGACCCATACCTTCCATTCACTGTTATATTCCAAATAGACACATAATCTTACTATTAAAGATCATAAAAAAATTAAAGAGAAACATCATATATCTCTCATAGGAGTGAGTAGGAGATGTATTCTTAAGCAAAGGAAATTGCAAAAGATAAAATAGATCATTTTACTGGAAACTGAAAGGATTCTACACAGACAAAATTGATGCACCTAGAAAAAGAAAGGAAGTGGTCAAAGGGGAAAACCCTTTGTTTCAAATTTGTCTGATTTAGGGTTTGGTATCCAAGATATACAAACAAATCCTTCAGAGATGAGAATAAGGTAGAAAGAGCAGGATGTAATAAAAAAAAAGAAAGAAAGAAATGAGGTAGGAGTCTGAAGACATGTGTCCCAATTCCAACTCTTTTGCTAAACAATTATGTGACTTAGGCATATACTTAATCTCATTGGGCCCCAGGAAGGGTCCTTATCAGTAAAAACAAAATATTTGTACTAGAAAATTTCTAATGTTCTTTCAATCTCTGCTATTTTATTAGTCTTTCATATTATGCTTGAAAATTGACAAAGTGATCTGTGCTTTTAAGAGGGCCATTATTTTCACTATAATTAAAAATGCTAATATTATCCCAACAATCATCATCATTATTATCCTCACCCCCAACTGTGTTCAAGATGGAGAATAGATTGTTGATACATTTTTTAAAATCCTTTCCTTCTGTCTTAGAATCTATACTAATCATTGGTTCCCAGGCAGAATGGTTAGGGCTAGGCAATTGGGATTGTGACTTGCTTAGAGTCACAGAGCTAGGAAGTGTCTGAGGCCAAATTTAAACCCAGGATCTCCTATCTTCAGTTCTTGCTCTCTATCTACAGAGCCATCTAACTGCCTGTGTTGATGCATTGATAAATGACACATATAGTACCTTAAGGTTTGCCACACACTTTATATAATCATCTACCTAGTATTGTGACATAACTGTCCCAAAAGCTAATGCAATCTTGCTCAGAAATCATTAGAAGAGTGAAAGGAGCAGAATCAGGAGAACATTGTACACAGAGACTGATACACTGTGGTAAAATTGAATGTAATGGACTTCTGTACTAGCAGCAATGCAATGATCCAGGACAATTCTGAGGGACTTATGAGAAAGAACTCTATCCACATTCAGAGGAAGAATTGTGGCAGTAGAAACACAGAAGAAAAACAACTGCTTGAACAGATGAGTTGATGCAGATATGATTTGGGATGTAGACTCTAAACGACCACCCCAGTGCAATTATCAATAATATGGAAATAGGTCTTGATCAATGACACATACAAAAACCAGTGGAAATGCATGTCATCTATGTGGGAGGGAGATGGGGGGGGTCAAAGGGAGAGTAAGAACATGAATCATGTAACCATGGAAAAATTTTCTAAAAATTAAAATTAAAAAAAAAATCACTGGAAGGACAGTATCTGGATCAAAGGCATTGAAAGTCCAATTGTGTTCTTCATTGGCAGACCTCATAGTCTAGTTCTTGGTGCTACATTTTAAGAGGTATATTACCAGGCTGAGGTGCATGTGGAAGAGAACAGTCAAGATCATTAATGGTCTAGAAACTTCCAAATGAGGAAGGATTGAAGAACTAGTGAAATAAAGCTCAGGAAAGAGGACCTTAGACAGATATGGTAGATGCCTTTGTCTATTTAAAAGATTGTCATGTGAAAAAGGAAATGGATTTGTTTCATATGTAGCTCCAGAAGTCAGAATTGAAACAAAAGGCTAGACATTATGGTGATTAGGTGCTCATCATAAGGAAGAAGGTTCTAGGTATGAAACTCTGAGCATTTCCTCATGAAGGAGATCTTGAGGGGAGTGGGGAACACATTAGACATTTAATCAGATAGAATACTAAAGTGACAAGAAAAAAATTTCTCCATGAATAGGTGTAGTCTACTCTCATATTAGTTGTAGTATCACCTTAAGTAAAGTCATACAAGAAAATATGGCCAATGCCTTCCTCTGAGATTATCTTCTACTTGCTGTATGTATTTTATGTGTACTTTTTTTTTGTAAATTGTCTCTCCCAATAGAATGTGGATTCCTTGGAGCAAAGATTGTGTTTTTGCTTTTCTTTACATCTTCAGCAGTTGGTATAGGTTTTGGCACATAGTAATAAATGATTATTAGCAGATTAAATTTTAACCAGGGGATACATGGAGGGAACACATATGGTCAGGAAATAAGATAGGAAGTCATGTGGTTGGTGAGATGATGTGATGGTAATACATGTAGGGGAAATGTATTACGGGTAATACATGTAGCTGAAGTAAATCATTCCTTTGATACTGAATAGCTGCCAAATTCCTCTTTTAATATCACTGCACAGCTGAGTTACATACCTCTGTGTACCTTTGGGCATTATTTTGTCTCTACTGGGCATTAAATCTCCACTCTTGGCTAGGAGCTATGCTGAGTGTCTCAGCTGAGTTCATGGTTGCTGAGCTGCTCTCTCTTTTTGAACACTGAACTTCAAAACTCTCCTGGATTCCCTACTTCCTTCTATTAGGTAGAGAAAGTCTAGCCTTCCTCTGACAAAAGCAGATTGAAGTTCTTTTAATTTCTAGTTGTGACTCCAAAAGCTACTACTCCTAGCCTATGGGAACTAAAAATGCCAGCTGACTAATTTCCATCAATTTAATTGAAAATTAAGTCCTAGCAGTGTGACCTTGGGCAAGTCACTTAACTCCCATTGCCTAGCCCTTACCATCTTCTGCCTTAGAACCAATACACAGTATTGACTCTAAGATGGAAGGTAAGGGCTTTTTAAAAAGTTAAGACTGTCTAATCTGTCTTACATTAGGAAATTTCTTTAACATTTTTTACATCATTTAATGGAATCCTATGGTCCCAATGCCCAACTTGATAGGAAAATGAAGTCCATCTCAATCCCAAGATCTCTTTGACTAGCATGAAAGTGAAATTATAGAAGGAAAATTAATTGAGGAAAGTAAAGCCTTCAGGCAGCTAGATAGCACAGTGAATAGAGTAACAGGCCTAGAGTTCAAATCTAGCCTTAGATACTTCCTAGCTATGTGACACTGGGTCAGTTACTTAACTTCTATTGCCTGGAGAACCAGTACTACCTTGGAACCAATATGTAAGTAAGAGTTAAAATAAAAAAGAAGGCAGGAAAGTGAGGAAGAGATGAATCCCCCAGTTCCAGGACAGTATCAGGCACATAATATATGGTTAATAAATGGTTGCTAAATTGAATTGAATTGTCAATGTCTTCTTTAAAATGTGACAGCCAGAACTGGGTAGAATAAGGCAGATGTCCAATTTTATCCAATTCTTTGTTCAGCTACCATTTAAATTGGGCTGATATTTGTGACCATGGTCAAATTAGTCTTTGGGGGAAGCAAAGTTTATGTCCTATTTCCTTAAATGGAAGTAAAAGGAAATTTTCCTTCCCCTTGGAAGGTCCTTCCTATGTATATCCCCTGAGTAATTGTAAGGGGATAGGGAAGAACTAAGATCATTTAATAATATTCTCTAAATATTCAAGATATCATCATGTAGAGAAACTCAAAGTATTGTACCTGCTCCCAAGAAGTACAGTCTATATCCCTGATAGAATAATAGAATAAGTGTTCTTAACTTTTTCTTTATGTCATGGGCCCCTCTGGCAGCCTGATGAAACAAACAAACAAAATAAACCTTCTCAGAATAATGTTTTTAAGTGAACAAAGTAAAAGATACAGGATTATGAATTATATTGAAATATAAATATTACAATGTAAGAAAAAAAGAAAGAAAAATGTGCACAGATCCCAGGTAAAGAATCTCTGGAGAGCAATGCTTCAAGATGACTTTATGGTATAGATATCTCTCTATACTTTCAGGAGATTACAGATTGCAGGATGTTAGTCAGTGTGACCTGTATCAAGTGTGCTGGGAGGACTAGCACCTCTAGTGTGAAAGTTTGTTGAGCCTTTCTTCTTATTCACCTTTGGTATTTGTCACCCAACTCTCACCTGTGGCTCCAAGAAGCCATAGCATATACAGCAGCCACAAGCCTTGGCCAAGATAAATCAAGCTGAGGGTAACTGATAGGCCTCAAACTTGTCAGTGAGTTAAGGAGATGTTGAGTTCAAGCATATGAAGACCTTTCTGGTAGAATGGGCAAGTGAGAAACAATTTATTCCAATGGCCATGAAGGCAGCTGGCTATAAGGAACTGAAAGTTTGGTTAGATATTGAAAATAGCAAGGTCATCCACTGCATCCCAGGGCTTCATCAGTCATCCTGGCTTTTGTCATACTGGACTTTGATGACTCTAGAAGAAAGAGCAAGGCTGACAATTTTATACAACTCTGTCTCACTAAAATCCAATTCAGGAGCAAGTCAAGACATCACCTCATGATGGCATTGGTCTTTGAAATGAAGGAAGTGCAACCATGGTTCACAGCATGAACCAAACTATATCATACATAAAGCTGTTCCCTGAAGTAAGACTAGAGAATCAAAGAAATTTAGAGAAGCTAAGAAGTCATCTAGTCCAGAAAGGTCCGACTCTCATAGAGCGAGAGCAAATCAGATTTAAAAGTAATCGTGAAATGTTTAACAAAATAAATAAAAATATAATGTTAATTTATGGTTTTCAACATTAATATATGCTGATAGGGATTTCTTTCTAGTTGAGCTTGACACCTCTAATTTAGTCTATTCTCCTTATTTTACTAATGAAAAAACTAAGATCAAGGAAAATAAAATCTAAGTTATAAAGAATAAGGAAAAATAATGAATAATATAGTTAATAAAGAAGAAAATGAATGGATATAGCTTTCATAAAGAATAAAGCAAATGTTTATAAACTGTGGTCTTTTTATTCTTCTCATTCACAGTGACCCCATATCTATCTCTTTTGCCCAGATGCTAAACATGCATTCTCTTTTATTTCAAGGGCCATTTATTTCTCCTTTAATTACTGATTACTACTTGTCCATTACTTGGCATCGCATCATTGAACATATTAGGCACTACTAGTCAGCAGGGGTTCTTAATCTAGGGGCCTATGGAAGTCTTTTAGTAGACTTCAGAAGGTCTATGAACTAGTATGGCAAAGATATATCTTTGTTTCAATATATTTGGTGTTCTCAGAGGCAGGTGGGTGATGTAGTAAATAGAGTGATAAGCTTGGATTCAAAAACACCTGAGTCAACTCCAGCCTCTGGCACTCACTAACTATGTGACCATTGGACAAATCACTTAATCTTTGTCTACCTTAGTTACACAACTGTAGAATGGAGTAATCAAAACATTTACATCCTTGAGATGCTGTAGAGATCAAATCAAATAATATTTGTAAAGTTCTTAGCACATGATCTGGTAAATAGTAGGTATTTAATAAAATGTTTCTTTCCTTCCTTCCTTCCTTCTTTCCTTCCTTCTTTCCTTCCTTCCTTTCTTCCTTCCTGCCTTCCTGCCTTCCTTTCTTCCTTTTTTATGAAAAGTTATACAACCAGTTTAATATCATACAGCATAAACCAAGCACATAAACCAAGAAACAATCAGCAATCATGGACAGAAGACATAGAAAGTTATAAGAAAAAAACTACTTAGAGAAATCAAGACCCCAAAAGCCAAATTCCAGCACACAAAGAGAAGTGTATCTGCTTCGAGTTGATAAAGCTGCCTGGAAAGAGACTAGCTTTTTTTTTTTTTTTTTTTTTTTTGCTTTTTTTCTGGGTACTGTACTAATTGGAAGAGAGGTAGGTACTACTTTGCCAAGAGCTGATTGGCTAGAGAAAAGCTGCATTGCTCTTTGCCACTAACTGCAGCTTAAGAGAGAAGAAACCTCTTAGGAGTGCCTGTGTTATCTTTCACTGCCCTCAGCAGCTTAAGAGGGGTAAGAAGAAAAGAATGACAAGCTTTACAGTTGTTGTTGTTGTTGTTGTTGTTGTTGTTTTCCCCTTGGAGATATGTGGACTGAAGGAGAGGAGCTGTTATTGGAGAAAACAGAATCCTGATGTGTGAAGGGCTGGCTAATCCAGTTTGTATTGCTCCTCAGTGCCCAGTTAAGGGAGCAGACCTGAAAAGAAGCAGACTCCCTGTTTAGAGTTCCTGTTTCACTGAGTATAATGCTGATATATCTTTACTAAAAGCTTGATAATGCTTCAGAGGCCCAATGGCAACAGAGAAGCAATTTTGCCCAGCAATATAACTGAGAGTTTCAGAAGGCAAGCAAATAGCAGAAAACTGGTTTTGCTCAAATAGATACATGGAACAGATTTGGTCAGCAATAAGACCAAGGACATTGAGACCTGTAGTCCAAAGATGCTCTCTGTGAAGAGGTTTCCTTAACTTCCCCCTCCACCCCACCCCTAAGCAGTGTGTGTATTGATGGAAGAATGTGACTCAGGTGTATGGATTTGGGAATCTTTGTGTGAGTGTGTGGGTGTTATATTTAAGAGTTAATGATGTCATTGTTACTCTTTGTGTCAGTATGAAACACACTGATAGGGGCTCAGGAGTTACCAAGACTTATAGTAGAACTGTATCCTTCCCACAATTGTTATTCCTAGTACCCCGAATGTGTATAATCATGACTGGTTTGTCCTGCATCTACGAATTACCTCTCTACCCTCTACAACCTGCCAGTATAAATGCAGGATGAATTTGAGTGAGTCAGCTCAGAGAACATACAGAGAGTTGTAAAGGTGCCACTTTGCAAGGGGTTAGAGGGAAGAGAAGGCTATTCTACAGTACAATGTAGTCAAATCTACATGATTCTCTGTGTGATATTTATTTTTAATTCCTTGGAGACTACTGCATCTAATATCTCACTGAAATATGACAATGCTGGTAGAATGATGGTATTTAAAAAAGATAGTTCTTTGCCTTTGTAGGAGCTGAGAATCATTCAGGATCTTTGAAAATTCCTGAAATTAGTCCAGATCACTGTTCCATTAAACTTTGAGCTCAACTAGTTCATATATACTTTCATTTAATTTAGCCAAAAAGACCCAATGATTTTATTTAAACCCTTAACTTCTGTCCTAGAATCAATACTATATATCAGTTCTAAAGCAGAAGAGAGGTAAAGACCAGGCAATGGGAATTGTGCCCAGGGTCACACAACTAAGAAATATCTAAGGCCAGAATTGAAACCAGAACTTCCTTCTCCAGGTCTGGCTCTCTATCCACTGAGCCAGCTAGATGACCTTCTAATGATTTTCAAAAAGGTATTTCTCTGAGACAGATGCAAAGTGTAACAGACACATCTTATCAACATAATTTTCAGACAAAAAATTAGATGAAATAATATAACCCCTTAAGGATTTTTCTGAAAAATTAGACCATACATCCTCATAATTTTAACATGATTTTAAAATTGCATCCTTGAGGCCAACAAGATGACTGCAAAAGACAATCTTGTGGCATAGCCTGAGGAGGATTTTTATTTTTCCTTCATTAATTTAAAAAAAGAATAACCCAAACCAAGTTGTACAGTGAATTCATAGTAAAGCATGGAGTAACCCCTTCCTCCTCCTCCTGTCTTCTAATACTGTTATCCTTTGACAGGGTGATTATGGCCAGGGAGCCTCATGCAAAAGGTGTGATCAGCACTGTGTTTTTTATACACATGTGTGTATAATAAAATGTAAAACCTTGAAAAATATTTGTCTTGACATTGCCTGTTATTTTTAAAAACAATCACCACTAACATATCAGCAAGTTTCCCAAGGATTGTCAAGAAAGGGAAAGGAAAAGAGATAATATTAGCTGATATTTCTAAGGCACTTAAGATTTTATGCCATTTTACATACACAATTTCATTGCCTCTACCTTTAAACCAATCAGAATAATAAAGGACAACTCAACTTTTTTGACTACCCTAAAGACCTGTGTTTTTATATTTATGATCCCAAACCATAAACAGAAGACAAAAACATTCATGAGACCTAAAGACTACTTATACCCCCCCAAAAAAAACTCAACATATTAAATTTTAAAACATGTAAGCTCAACCTTGTAATCCAAAGCTAAGAACTAGTATGTTAAATGCCATAGAAATATTTAGAATCTGACAGCAAGCGTAGAATAGTTCAGAAAGTGTAAGTCTTAAAAACCTGGGTTTAAGAACTGCCTCTGATACATACTTGGCCAAGTCACTTAACTTTTTATGGACCCAAGATATTATATGACTAGAAACTGCTAAAGTATTCGTTTGCATTGATAAACAGAGGTCTCATACCAATAAAACCATTCCTAATTTTAATTTGTACATTCTTTTTGATGACTAAAAGAATGACAGTAATGTTTCTTTCAGGAAGTCAAAAGGAAAGGCACTTCTCTTCTTCGTCTACATCTTTCCCTGATGCCTAGGAAAAGAAAGAATTTCTGATAGCCTTCACTCGACCAACAAAACTTCTATAGCCTAGGACAGGGATGGCGAACCTTTTAATGGGATGGGTAATGTGAAAAATGTCCTCAGGCACATGTGGAGACAGAAAGGGGAGCACCCTGGCCCCACATCTCTCTGGCTTTCTAGTAACAAACTTTGGTGAACTTTGTGCTAGGGCTACTGTGCACATACCCACAGAGAGGGCTCTGAGTACCCCCTCTGGCACACATGACATAGGTTTGCTACCACAGACCTAAGACTCCACTGGCAGGAAATGGCACAGTTACTACATATGCTCCATTTCTGACACTGTTTCCTACAGACTATGGCCACATCTCTTTTGGATCTCTATGCCTGGGATAGTACAATAGGGCAATGGAGCCCACAAAATGTTTTTATACATGTGACAAGGGGACACAGATCATCTTTCCTTATATAAGTCATTATACTATTGCTAAAGTCAATACCACCACAATTTACTGTTGGAACCACTCCCTCTCTGTAATTTTCACTTTTGTCTCCTATTCTATTCCACTAAGCAAGGTAAATGTTTCCAGAGGCTACTTCTCAAATATATATTTTTATTCTCAAAAAGACATAAAATCATTTTCTCATATATAAAAGACCAAGATAGATCCATTGGCAAAATAAATACCTCACAAATATTTTTTGTGAAGATATTTAATAGCCTAGAAATTATTCTACCTGTCATCTTTCAATTATTGTGAAACTTTGATAATGTATTTAAAATCTTCCCTCATTAGGCAAAATATGGTGATTTAAAAAAACATTTGCATAGTTATGAATGGGGTGGAGGAAGGAGGTGCAAGATGGCTCTAGATATATTGAAAACTACTTATTCAGATAATACTACACCATTTTATTCCTTCCCTGAAACGTATCTAGTCTGTTCCCTTTCCAATCTACTTTCCACAGTACAAATTAATATTCCTAAATAGTGATCCAATCATGTTGTCTCATTTAGAATCTTTGCTCTGTATTCCTCCTAAAATAAAATATACAGTTCTCAGGTTAGCATTTGACCTTTTCTAGCCAATATTACTATCTTTTAGAGCAGCTCAGTAGATAGGAGATAGATGGGAGATCCTGGGTTCAAATTAAGCCTCGTACAATTCCTAGCTGTGTGACATTGGGCAAGTCAGTTAATTCTAATTGCCTAGCCCTTACTGTTCTTCTTCCTTGGAATCAATACTTAATATCCTAAAACAGAAGGTAAAAGTGTGTGTGTGTGTGTGTGTGTGTGTGTGTGTGTGTGTGTGTTTCTATAACTAACTTCTGGGTACTTTTTATTGAAGTCATGCTGATCTGCTAGCTAATATACATGATAATCCATCTCTCATGCCCTTGGTTTTGTGCAGATGGTTCACCCATGCCTGACTAGGAGAGGTACTTCCACCTTACTTTTGCCTCACAGAATCCCCAATGTCTTTCTTTCTTTTTCAACCCTTTACTTCTGTCTTAAAATCATTACTGTATATTATTAGTTCTAAGGCAGAAGAGCTATATGGACTAGATAATGGGGGTTAAATGACTTGCCCAAGGTCACACAGCTAAGAAGTGTCTGAGTTCAGATTTAAATCCAAGACCTCCTATCCCTAGGTCTGGCACTCTATCCACCAAGCCACTTAGCTGCCCCACTAAATATTTAATTCAATTGAATGGTTGCCATCCTGTAGACATGCAGGATCAAGATGAATCAATATTAGGATATCAACCCTCTTTACAAATTTTACCAAACTATTATAATGTATGAAATAATATCTCTTATTTGTTCTACTTTTTATTCTTTTCAAAGCCTGTTAGTCCCTAGACCTTGAAGAAATCTTAGAGATTATTTAGCTTATCAGTACCCTCTTTGTAAATGGGGAAACTGAGCTTTGTAAAGGTTATGTGATTTGTCCACAATGACAGGTAACAAATGGCAGAACAGACTAGAGCTGGCTGCCAGTTTAGTGCTCTTTCCATGATGTCACTAGAGCCTTCATCTAATACTATGTGGCAAACCATAGTTAAGATTTTCTAGCTGGTTGATACCTAGAAATTATCTTATCCTAGCTCTTTATTTTATTTTAAAGTTTTAAGGATATCTTTTATTCTTATGTATCAAAATTTCCAAAATAACCTCATTGCATTAGAGTACTCTTGTAATAAAGGAAAACAGTCAAAACTAACAATACACTGATCTCCCTGAAACAAAATTCTGCATTTGTAGCATCTCCCCTAACCTATCTTTTTTTTGTGTTTTTTTTTTTAATTAACAAAAAACTATTTTCTCTCTCTCCCAATCCTTACCCTATTGCAGGGGGGGAAAACAGAAAGGAAAAACAAATTCTTTGGCTTAATTATGAAAAACTGTAAAACCAAATGAAAGCTATTAAAACTATGATTAATGCAATTACCAACCATGATTGGTAACAAGGATCAAGCATATTATCCACCTCCTGACAGAGATAAGAGTTCAGAACAAGATATATGCACAAATGCATATATACATGTGTATGCATATGATCCCATTGTTTTTAAGAGACTAGATAGAACCGTTTTGAATTCTAAACTTGCTCACAATTGAAAAAAGTTAGAAAAAAAATTTTGGAAAGAAATCTTCAGTGGATTTTATGAAAGTAAATTTTAGAGCTGAATTAGCATAAATGTCTCAGCAGAAAAAGGTTTACTGTCAGATAGGCAGTAGAAGGAGCAAACACAATTAAAGGTGATGCTGCAGCTGTGAGTCCTACAGATTTTAGGAAAAGGGAATATACCATAACTCCATCCTTGGGCTAAACTGTCACCTTAAATCTCATTTTGTATATATATTCCCTGTAGTCAGTACAACCTTCCATCTAGAAATAGAGATATATATTTTGGTTCAAAGAAAATCCAGACACTAATTTTGTTTCAAGCTTACATCTTTTTCATCCAACACCAAAAATCATTTCTTCAAGTATTACAGAAACCTTCCTTATTATTGCTGGATTATACAGATATATATCTATACACACAGATGTACATAGATATTAAGATGGATGGAGAGAGAGAGAGAGAGAGAGAGAGAGAGAGAGAGAGAGAGAGAGAGAGAGAGAGAGAGAGAGAGAGATAAATAATTAGGTAGACAGATAATTAGGTAGTTAGATAACCTGGATATGGCCAATGACAGAATTTGTTTTGCTTGACAATCATTTTATTTTACAGATGAAGTAACTGAACATCAGAGAGATGAAGTAACTACTCCAAGATCACATAGAAAGTAAAAATATATTTTAATTGTAACCTCTATCCCAAAGCCCATTGTTATGAGACTCTTTTCTTATTGGTGGAGATAAAGCCTCTTTCCTACAAGTCAGGCAGAATTGTAGAATCAGAAAGCTTCACTTCTCAGCAGTACCCATTTTGGATACTGGTCAAGCTTCAAGTTTTCTTCCAGGATTGAATTTGTTTCCAACTTCAAGAAAGAAGATGGAGCAGGCTAATTCCACTTCAGATTGCTGAAGAAAGAGAATCAGGAAAGACAAGAGAAGAGCTGGAAATCTTTATAATGTTCCTATTCCCAGCTTGATGCACAAGAATCTTAGAAAATTTTCCCTTTAGACAGATCTGGCATCTGGCACTCTCTTTCTCTCTCAGGAGCTATTACCTCACTCCCAATGGTAGACTTCCTTCATGCTGTATTATCTAATACATATTCTTCTACGTATAGCTTATCTGGTTTTGGTTTTCCTATGATTTGGATAAGTGGATTTCTTTGCTATCTGTTCTGTGTATTCATTATGAAACCGGTATTAGGTGGGGAAGGAAATAAGCTTTGGAATATAAAACTTGGTATTTCCCCAACCCCCCAAAATGACAAAATGATCAGAAGTTATATGAAATCTGATCACATCACCTAGATGGGGGAGCTGATAGATAGACTTCAGGCCCAGTTCCTACATCTCTCAGAAGACAGTAGACTGGTAGCCTCCTATCTCAACCTTCTGCTTTTTCTCCTGGTAGTAATGAAAGTCTCCTTTGGAGAAGGTTTGGGGTAGAAGAGGCTAAATAAGTCTATTCTGCCTCTCTTTTGAGCCCCATAACAAGTTCCTCTCTACTCATAAGGCCTCATCTCTTATCACTACATAAACAACCCTTGAAATAAAAAATGAGTTCATCTGTGCCTTTAAAAAATTGTTTAACCTTTTCTAACTGCTTAGAGGCAAGAAAAGGGAACGCTGGGAAATGTTTGAGTAATCATCATTGTTGCCAGTTATCATTATTATACCATATAATTGTATGGAGAAAGTCAACATTCATTGTGCTTTATTCCTCAATCAAACTGGACATATGTAACAAAGACATGGTAATTCTTAACTACAACTAGTGCACCTACAAATATAATCCAGCAATTATAAGGAAAGTTTCTGTAATACTTGAAGAAATGATTTTTGGTGTTGGATGAAAAAGATGTAAGCTTGAAACAAAATTAGTGTCTGGCTTTTCTTTGAATCAAAATATATATATCTCTATTTCTAGATTGAAGATTGTACTGACTACAGGAAATATATATATATATACAAAATGAGATTTAAGGTTTAGCCCAAGGATGGAGTTATGGTATATTCCCTTTTCCTAAAATCTGTAGGACTCACAGCTGCAGCATCACCTTTAATTGTGTTTGCTCCTTCTACTGCCTATCTGACAGTAAACCTTTTTCTGCTGAAACTTTTATGTTAATTCAGCTCTAAAATTTACTTTCATAAACTCCACTGAAGATTTCTTTCCAAATTTTTTTCTAACTCTTTTCAATCGTGAGCAATTTTAGAATTCAAAATGGTTCTATTTAGTCACTTAAAAACAATGGGATCTGATGTGAGAGTGACTCAGTAAAACTTAAAGGAAGTACATTTTCACCTAACTGCTACCCAACTGATGAAAGCAGTTTCATTATTTGTCTGTTGGAATAAGAGTAAAAAACTGGATAGCTTAGTTAATCAGCATTTCAAGGCCCATATATGTTCAGGATTATAGATAAGCCTTCACAGATTTCAAAATTGTATGAGGGTGTGCCAAACAATCAAAGGATGTGTTATGCAATCAAAATCTGACCTCAGAAACTCCTAGTCATTTAGCCAGAATCCATCCATTCATTCATTATTTATGGAACACTCAAATGATTTGGAAAAGGAGAGGAGTAAATGAAGAGATACCAAAGAGGAAGTATAATGATAATAAGCAAAATTTTTAGGACTCAGGAGCTAAATGGAACCTCTGAGATAAGTAGACAGATCCTCTCACTTTACAGATAAAGAAACTGGGGCCCAGAGAGGTTTTCCAGGTTCACAAAGGTAAGAGAGTAGAATAATAAGGAGGTTTTCAGGAAAATCTGGGAAAACTTACATAATCTAATGCAAAGTGAAATGAGCAGGACCAGGAGGAGATTGTATCCAGTTAATAACAATATGGTAATGATGATCAGCTGTGAATGGCTTAGTTATTCTTTGGTACTACAATATCAAAACTATTCTAAAGGATTTATGATGAAAAAGGCCGTCGACTTCCAGGGAAAGAACTGACTGAGTCTGAATGAAGATTGAAGTATTCTTTTAAGACTTTCTTTATTGTTTTTGGGTGTGTTGTTGGTGGTTGTTTTTTGTCTGCATTTTCTTTTGTAACATGGCTAATATGGAAATATTTTGCATGATTATACATGTTTAATTTGTATCAAATTGCTTGCCTTCTCAAGGAGAAGAGAGGAAAGGGAGGGAACTTGGAATTTAACATTTTTTTAAATGAATGTTAAGATATTTTTGTTTGCATGTAATTAAAAAAGAAAGAGAAAAAAGAAGGAACGAAAGAAGGAAGAGAGAAAGAAAGGAAGGAAGGAAGAAAAGAAGGGAGGAAGAAAGAATATCTGGCATAAAGGAGGACAACTTATCAGGTCTCATTGCAAACTGCTTTGTGATACTATATTAAATCATTTAAACAAAAAGCAAAAAAATTAATTAAAAAAATTAAGTATGAAGCAAAGTCCTCTATTGAGTCAGAGGAGAAAAGGTATCATATCTTTAGGAGAGAAAAGAACCATTATTGAAAGCATTACCCTACTTCTCTTTAAAATAACAACAACAATGACAAAAAAACAATGACCTCTTACCTTCTATTTTAGAACCAATGCTTTTTATTTGTTCCAAGACAGAAGAACAGTTAGGTCTAGGCGATGAGAGTTAAGTGACTTGCCCAGGGTCACTCAGCTAGGAAGTCTCCGAGGACAGATTTTAACACAAATCCTCTTGTCTTTAGGCCTGGCTCTTGATGTATTGAGCTGCCTATACTTCCCCTTTCTCTTAATTCCATTGCTTTACTTCTGCTACTTTTTTCTTTCTGTTTATCCAGTATATACCTTGTATTGTATATATTTACCTGCATGTTGTCTCCTCTATTGAGCTGTAAATTCCTTGATGGCAGGAACTGTCTTTTGCCACTTTTTTTTTCCTCCAGGGATTAGTGTATTATGGTTTATGTAGTAGGTACATAATACAAGTTTATTGACTGACTGATTACTACTGACCTCAACTGGCAACTAAACCACAAATCAAAGTGAATACATGTCCTAGAACTAGGCTCATTAACTCTATTATTTCTGGTTTCCCTTTGTCCAGGTCTGATCAAGATCCTTGATGATCTACCATTACTTGGTTTACTATTAGAAAATTTCCATCTATGTCCTGATTGTTGTTACTCTGAATACCCAAAACATATTTCATTGATTCTTACACACACACACACACACACACACACACACACACACACACACACCATTAGGACCTCTGGAGAAGCAAAGTAATTGTACTCCAACAATTCTCTTTGGTTGCAATGAAAATGAAGACAGAGGAAAGATAAGAGTTGGGAAAAAAAAAAAAAAGGCCATCTCTCTCACACCCCTGGTCTACATTCCTGCCTTATGCATACCTTTCAGCAACAAAACCTGATGGACAACTTGATTTAAATCCAACATCAGCACTGAGGTGTTGCCTTACCCAGAATCACTATTGAAGATAAGAAATTAGAATTATTAGAATAAAAATAGAAATGCCAAATCAAATTCAACCAACCTTAAAAAAAAACAGTACAGGGAAGTTGATGATGGGGATAGGGACAGTATAAGGAGAAGAGGAAGTTTAGTAATAAAGGTATCAAAGGAAAAAAGAAAACAGAACAATTGAAAAAATCAGTGAAATGTTTTTTAATAGTCAGAAGGGAATAAAAGGAAGTTCAGAGAGAGAGAGATGAGAGAGAGAGAGAGAAGATAGGTAAACTGTATAGCTATATTCTTGAATTTATTCTATACTTTTAAAAAAGGGAACAGTATAGAATAGAAATTAGCAGTTTCAGACATGATGCTCTCTTTCTATTTGGAAATATTTATGCTGAAGTTCTGAGTAACAAGAAATTAACATTTAAATATCCACCAAAGGAACAAAAAAATCTAAATTGCCAACCCGATAAGGGTTTTTTTTCTTCATATTTCCTTTTTAAATTTCACTTTCTCAGCAACTTCTCCTAACTCTCTCTTGCCTTAGAAGAGACAGAAATGAGGGCAACTGGGAGGCTCAGTGGACTGAGAGCCAGGCCTAGAGACAGGAGATCCTAAGTTCAAATGTGGCCTCAGATATTTCCTAGCTATGTGATCCTGGAAAAGTCACCAACCCCCATTGCCTAGCCCTTACTGCTCCTCTGCCTTGGAACCAATACATGGTATTGATTCTAAGATGGAAGATAGAGTTAAAAAAAAAAAAAGAGGCAGAAGTGCTTCTGTTCTCAAGGGAATATAGAATCTCTTTTTTATACTTTTAGATATGTTACTTAATTCTATACAATTGGAATTGGACCTCTGATTTCATTAGCATGGAGAACTCCCAGATGAGAAATTTCTATCATTTTAGATCAAATCCTCTCTGAAACCTCAAAAAGAAAAAAAAAGTATTACCTAGAACACTGAAAAGTTAAATAATTTGCCCAGAATCACATAGCCAGTATATGTCAGATATGAAACTTGCTTCAAACTCAGCTCTATATCCCCTACTACCTCTCAGTTAAAATAAAGCATTTTAAAAATTCTATCCTAAGATCTTATCCCACTTAGTTTCATTCTTTTCTTATTCTTTGTCTTACCAGAAAAGCAGCATCAAATAAAAGAAACAATCATCGTTCCCCTCCTGAAAGTTTTATCTTCCCAATTATTCATTGAAAAAAACTGGTTCTCTTGGAGTTTTCCTTTGAACAGGGTTTTTCAGTTTGTGCTTTGATCCCTCAAGCTGTTACTCAAAGCATGTATGCTCTTTATTTTTTGGTAAATTCAACAATGATATCATTTTTTTCTTTTAGACTATCTTCACAGTGGACAATGGAGTGGAGATTTGGCATTTGCTCATTTAATGTAGATTGTATTGATTATCAGAACTTATCATTCATGCCCCAAATCACATAATCCAATTTGGGGCAGGCTAGAATCATATATTTAGAGCCAGAAGCTCTAAATATCAAGTTCAGAGTAGTAAAAAAAATTGATATTGGAATTAAAAAACTCAAACCTAACCTTAACCTCTTCAATTTACACAAAAGGAAACTGAAACCAAGAGAGGTTTAATGCCTTTTCCAAAGTCACATAATAGAAAGTGGCAGAGCTAGAATTCAAAACTAAGTCTCCTAACTCAAAAACTCTCACCCTTTTACACTGTACAAGTCCATGAAATAAAAATTCCAACTTAAAAATTAATTTCAGTACCATTTTCTATCTTGATTGTGGATTATTATTTTAAAATTAACAAATGAGTATATGTCTATAGAATTTTCTTATTAGAACAGAATTGTTTGCCTACATTTTTATTTGTGTCAGTGACTTTCGTGTCCTTAGAAAATAGCTTCTTTATTGAATAGGCTTCCAGGCCCAGGTTTCAAGCCCTCCACTTTAGAGTTTCCAATGCATTCAGGGTTGGGGAAATATACAGAGAGTACCCAATTGGCAACTCCCCACATACCTCAGATTCTTAAACTAATGATTCCTGATTCCTTTCAATCTCCCATTCCACCAAGTATTCAATCTGTCACAGACAATATCAGTCTAAGCAGAAACTATCATCATAAATTTGAGTAATAGACAGCCAAGTCATAATCCTTTAACCTAACAGTACCGGTGATGCTTTCTATCCATGCTTCTGGTCATCTTAACACAGGCTTAAGGAATTTCAAAATACTAACAGTCCAATACAAGGAAAATAGAGCTTCAGGAGAGCAAAACAAGCCATTTTTATTTAGAGGTAATATTTTTAAAAATCAGGAAATTATAAGGATGATATTAGAAATTATATTAGTTTAGACATAAGAAGTGAAGAAGCTGGCTTGAGAAAGAATTGGAGTTTGAAGCAGAGCTGAGAGTGTCAATTTCAAATGTTGACAGTTATAACTGTTTTTTCTGTGACAGTTACTCTTTCTGGGTGTAGCAGTTGGCAGTTGGTCTCTGACAGTTGGCAGAGTCACACACAGGGACTCTCTCTCAGGGCTGGAGGAGGTAACATCTTTGCCTCTCACTGAAGAGAAGGAAAGACCTGAAGGAGCTTAGTGTTTTCTTTTTCTGACTTGGGAAACACTACTGACTATCTATTACTGTTTTTATAGATTGTTTAACTCTAAGAAGACCAAAGAAAGACATGGTCTTTGTTTTGGACTCTGAGTCTGTTAAGGTTTAGAGTCCTAACTTGATTCTTATTGAGACTCAACCAGCTAGTCTTTGCTATTTTTATAACTTAGAGGCAAAGTTAAGAATTATAAGGATAATAGTGGTAGTTTTATTTAGAATAGTAAAAGTTGGGTTAGTCAGATCAGAAAGGATTAGTGTAGCCTGTAAAAACAGGAGAAGCAGTTCCTTGCAGAACTAGGGAGTTTTATTTGGGTGAAGTTAGGATCCCTTAGAGTTAGAAATTCTTTTATCCTTATATATTTAAATAAATATATATATATTTTTATAACAAGAGTCTCCTTAGCATCCTTGCGCCTGGCCCTGAAGGGAAGTTCATCTATGAGCTTCATTTCACTTTATCATTGAAGATACTTTTGATTACATCTATCAAAATATCTGAACAGTTTTGAACCTTTATTTGCATAGTTTTTGCCTATTTATTTTTACAGTTGCCTATTATTTTTATAAAAGTCAGAGAAGTTTATGGAAAGTGGAAAGATCTGGGCCCTCTGGTAGATTTGAGCAATCCATTAGGGTCCTAGAAGGGCTGGAATATCTTCTTCTCAAACCACTTTAAGTGTGGCAAGTGTTTATTCAGATCTTATCTAAGCCTAGCAAGACCAGACATTGTCCTGGAGCAAGGAGATTAGACCTTTAGGGCTGGTGTTGACTCATACTAATTGGTGTTGGGGGCAGAGAGAGGAGAGGAGAGAGAAGACATCTCAGGGATTGGAGGTGTGTTAACATTCAAAGTCCTGGCTAGTGGAAAAGAGAATTTTAGATTCCCGATGCTTCTTTTTCTTTGACAGAGTGCCTCCCTTTCCTTATGTGGAGTATATGAGCTTCACTAGGCTTCTTTATTTTTCTGGTTGGGTACACTATTGTAGTACATCATGATTTCTATGAGTTCTGGATGGTCTATATCTGAGCTGGAAGGCCAGATTATATTCTTTATTTAAACAATTAATTAATATATTTAGCTGCTTGAAACCCTACTACTAGAAATTAATTCTTTCATTTAAAGGCAGAAATGACTTCTCTTGGAAATAACCCTACATCAGAGTTGACACATGAAATCAATGATAACAATTATCAGCTTAGCATGAATTTCCTCAGTACCCAGTTGATAGTATAGCAGAAATAGGGGGCATGTCTGTATACTCAAGGCATAAAACAGCATGATTCAGGTAGAAATCTTGCAGAAGAAAATCTGACATTCTTCCATGACTGGTCCTTCTCCTTCTGTGCTCCTTTCCTGGCCTAACTGTCTAAGCTCCCCACTCCACCCCTGACCCTACCCCCATTCCTTCTACAGTGCCACCTTCAGGGTCTGGATTAGTTGTCCTGGAATTCTTTCTAGTTTTATCATCTGGTTGTCTCTGTCAATTCTTTCTGGGATTTATCTATTGAAGGAAGTTCTGTTTGCTCTTGTTCCTCTTTGAGATAAGAACTGAAAGCATACATTTTGTTTCTTCACCTAAACTCTGCTTCCAAGGCATGCTAATTATCCCCAACCACACTTCTCCCATTTCATTTCCTGGCCTTGAAAGAAATGATTTTTTTATTTTTTCCTTCTGTCCTTTCTTAATTCTTCCTTTCCCTTTTTCCTTGATACATTTTTTAAAATGCTACTATAATTTCAAGTTATATTCATTCCACCCTTAGCATCTACCCTCATAACAAAGAAGAACCATTTAAACCAAATTAAATGAAGTGACCATCATGCCTAAGGTTTATGACACATTCCACTTCCACAACATATTCACCTCTTCTTTGGGGGAAAGTGATGGGAGCTGACAGTGGGTGGACAGTGAGGGGTAGTAAGAGGAATTGGACCCTTATACTCTGAAATCTTGCATTTATCATCAGTTAGCACTAGTTAAACATAAACTGCATCATTACTCAAGTACATAAACTGCAAAATCTGTATTGGCAATCAGTTATCATCAATCACCCATACTGAATCTTTAATATTTTATACTGGGTATCAGCTTTGTGTCTAATCTGCTTTATTAATTACTCATATTTTTCTATATTTATTTTAGTTCAGAACTGTAAGACTTAATTAATTACCTATAGTGGTCCTCCAATGTTACACACACACACACACACGCACGCACGCACGCACGCACGCACACACGTACACAATCTCATTTCATAAGGACAGGGAGATCTCTCCCATATTGAGAAATGATGACAAGGTAGACAATGGGGGAACAACTTCTGAATTAAAGCTGCTACTCTTCAGCTTAGAGCTGCTACTCCATTAACTATTGGCCCACTCCATTACTCTGAGAGCTACTACTCCATCAATTCCAAGGCTGCTTCTCCATCAGCCCAGGTCTACAGAGCTGCTCTTCCACACTTGGAGCTACTACTCCCCACCTGGAGAGCTGCAATTCCATCAGCTCCAGAGAGGCTACTCTACTAGCCCCTGGACTTAGCCATCAGCCCTAAGGCTACCTGATTAGTTCCCAGACTATTCTATTAACTATTAGGTTATTATACAACCATAAAACTCAAATAAAATTATTTTCTTACTTCTGGATTGAACAGAATTTGAGTCTCCCATTCTTGGGGTGAGACCCTGCTACAAACTTGGGTGTGTTTCTCCCACAACAACAACAAAAAAGCATATTTCTTTATCTAAAGCCAAATTTTACCATTGCATTTAATAAGTCCTATGACCTTTTAATGTTTTTATTTACACTTTTATAATGATTGTTCTAATTCTGCTTTCTTTGATTTTTTTACAATGACTTGAATAAGTTTTACACTCTTTTTGTGAAATTTTTATATTCTTTTTCTCTTATGACACCCTGATATGTCCTTAAATTCATATACTAAATTTTGCTCAGTCATCTTTAATCAATGGTCACCCATCTTGTTTCTAGGTTGTTGCTGCTACCTGCAAGTGCTCCTAAAAATACTTCTACGTGTATAGAGCCTTTTGTTTTGGACTTCTTGGGTGCAAAAGGATAGAATAGTTCTTTTCTTTTTTAGATTAGCTTCATTTTAAAAGACCTGAATATATGAGACACTAACATATACAAACTGATTGTGGGGAAATAGAACTAAATCCAGAACAAATATCTCTATAAGTAGAGAGAAAATCTCTGTTCTGAATTGCAGAATGGAATTTGGAATACCTGTGAGGAGTATAAAGACACTGGGCACCACTGGGAAGAGAAAGATACTATATAAAGAGAGATAATAATAACTGACATTACTATAGTTATTTAAATTTGCAAAGTACTTTACACAGTCATTTCATTGAAGGCTGTGAGATAAGTATTGCAGATACTATCTTTCCCATTTTACAAAGAAAATGAGACTGAAATAAGTGACTTATCCATGTTCATACAATTAACAAATGTAAAAGACTAGAGTTGAACCCAGTGATTCCAAACTGACCCCAAGGCCATTGCAATCAACAAAACTATATGGCTACTCTGAAGAAAAGGTATTTGTGAGGGGACCCAAAATCAAATATAACCTACTATAAATTTATCTAGTAATGCCCTTGGATTTGTTATCATGCTCTTCTACCTGGCCAACATGTTTTTAATACCTACCTGAAGGAGATGGAATAATTAAAAATAATATTTGTGAAGTAGTAGTTAATGCTTTTTTATTTTCCATTGAATGTTGTAGTATACAGAATTGGGGGATATAGTTTTTTTTTCTAGCTTTGGCTGAGTTCCAAAAAGCTGTTAGAGGTTTTAGAATCTTGAGGAGGGGGAGTTGACTGGATTTTCCGTGGAGGGAGGAAGTCAATGAGCGAGCTCTTAGATTATCTAGCTTCAATATTGAAATTTAGCCTAGCATTGATATATTTACTTAAGAAATTATTATTTTAGATAGACCCTTTATATCTTCCTTTCCCAATACCACCCTGCCTTCCCTCCCTTACCTTAGTGGCTGTGGAGTTTATAAGGAGAGAAAATAGAGAGGAGTTAAATCTGTGGAGAGTTACCTAATTGACAGCATTATTTGTAATTTAATCAAATCATCATTTATTCCCTTTAGATAGCATTTTGTAAAACTGAATAAGGCAGGTCCTTACTCAGATTCCATCTTTACTTCCCTTCCCCCACCTGAGGTTCCTGAGATAACTGATAGGGCTTTCCTTTAATCCACCTTCCTAACCAACATCCTTCAAACAAATAAACCCTTTGTGTTTCAATAGTCCTATTTAGTGTAATTTGTCTGTTAGTTATCAAGAGGGGAGAAGAGGGAAAGAGACAACATACTCTGGGCTCAGAGGGTAGCTGGGCATCCATCTTGAAGGAAGGTGTTACTTCAAAATAGGTCCCTTCCTGTGAAATTAACTAAAGTCTGTTTGTTAATTTCAGTCTAGTCTATTTCCCTCAGCTTGTGTTTGAGTCTAAGTCCCAGTCTGTAAGCCTGCTGTGTTAGCCTATTTAGTTTAACTTCTTTCTCCCAAGAAGATCTCTGTTTCCCTTTTGTGTTATACTCCTGACCTCAGTCATATTATACCCTGAATCTCCTTTAATCTCAGCCTACCTGTAGCCTAGTTTATACATTTACCAAGTCTCCAACATCCTCCTTTCAATTCCCTTATCCCAAACACCTTTCCTCAAATTACCATCATAACAATGTACACTTCAGGAGTAGGAGATAAGTATTTACCATATGAATCTTGTAGCACTAAAAATATTTTGAATAATGTAGTTATAATGGAAATTTCTGTTTGAGAAGAGACTTAAGTGGAACATTCTTTTTGAGATCAAATTTCCCACCCCCACAAAATTGGCCACATTGCAATAAAACTTGTGGATTATTTTAAAAAATAATATTTGTGTAATCATTGCTCACGATCCAGTCTAAGGACTGAATACCCAAAAAATGGATCAAAGAAGCGAATATATATATATATGTATATATATTTGATGTATATATTTTTAATTTCTGAAGATTCACTCAATACATTCCAAACTCTATTTCCTTTTGGATTAATTGACCATTTGTGCACACAACCTATCATATATCCTCATTTAGGAACGTTTTATTTGATCGAATTCGAATTCAACTTGAGCTTAAAATGTCTGTCAGACATGGAACAAATAGCCATACCATTTTGATAAAAACAAGATGATTATCTACTTTATAGTACTAATGAGGGCTTTTATTATTTTCCACCTCCATCAGAGTCCATTCTGAATATGCTTCACAAAAGCTAGTCTAATACTTAACAGTCACTCACAGTTAAATATAGTCTTTCTGCATGATAATCTTTGTCCAAGCCTGTGCTGGGATAATTCATATAATCTGTAGAACTGGTAGATCCTCTCATCTCTGCTCAATTTCTTTTCACTGAAGCACTGCATGCATGTCAAAATGTAAAATTTGAAATAAATTGATTGAAAAGTGGATGTGGCTAGCAAGATATTATTTTTGTTTTGAGCTTCATTAGAGAAGATATCAAAATGTGAAAAAATGGCATAACCCTGAGAGAAGACAACTTGGGAAAATAATATGTAATATCTCAATATATTTAGTGCTATATATTATTAATCAAACATTATAAATATAAATATCTAATTATACATGGTCTAGGAAAACATTCATAGTATATTAATATATCAAACTATAATCTTTAATACATCTTAACATATTTATATTATTATATCTTAACACATCAAAATAAAATATAATATAATAAAGACATCTATTATATTAAATAATATATGATATATATTTATTGAATATTATGTCATATATTATATCAACACAAAATATAATAAACCATATATTCAATGATGTTTATATTAATGGTATTTATATTTAAGGTAAAATATACATGTTAAGATACATTAGTGATCATAGGATCAATGTAATTCATTAATATAATATACAATATGAATATTCACAGGTCATACATGAGTATTAGCTAATAGGTTATTTAAACTCCATTTTTTTATCCTAAGCCAATAAAATATAAACTTCTTGAGGCCAGTTTCTTGTCCACCTTCAGAACCTAGCTCAGTTCTTGAAGCATAAAGTTGGTGTAGTTGTTTAATAAATGCTATTTGAATTGTGCCAGAAATCTTAGATAATGAGGCAGAAGGAGGTTCAGTAATTTGCCCAAGTGATTATCCTTCATAGATAAAGTCAGAAAGAAAAATCTTGATTAATATTCATTCTTATGTAGTGTCATCATTTTTGGGTCTGAACTGAATCTTTAAGAGTCAAGCCTACTGAAAAATTTGCAGTCTTTTGAAAAAGAATAGACTAAATAAGGAGTAAGAAATTACATGTGAGATACAAGATGAAAAGCACCTGAGATGTCATCAACATCAAAATTAAGTAAAACATACAGCAGAGCATGAAAAATAGGTGGAGTTAAAGGGAATGAGAGATAAAACTGCGAAGTACACAAAGTCAAACTTTTGTGGGCCTTCTACTCTCACTGTTGATAGTTACCTTACAGCCTATCTGCAAATATAAAGCAAGCACATAAGATAATTTACAGCAGCGGGCAGCACATGATAAATGGTAAACAAATGCTACAAACAATGTCCTCATTGTTGGAAAAATATATGATCTATAAACAGGATGGTCAGGAAAGGTTTCATGGAAAGGCAGGAAATTACCTGGATATTGAACGATCAATAACATTTGAATCGGTGGTGGGGAACAAGGAGGATGTTCCAGGAAAAGGGAATGGCATGAAATAGGAAAGCAGTAGAAGTTCATCAGAGCCTATGTAGGACCCAGGGCAAAAGCATACTGTGTATCTCTACATTGTTATAACAGTTCATGAGATTAAAAGGATCATCAAAAGCAATCTGGAAGGGGGGAAAGATGTCACAATATCAAACATGCAACTAAAGTGAATATTTGTAAGTACAATCCTATCTACTTTGCCTCCACAGAAGTAAGAAACAGCAAAGATAGAGGAACAAAGAGGTCATTGCCAGTCCAGGAGTTCATTCTGAGTAAGTAAGTCTGCCCCGGGATACATGCCATGCTAGAAATAAAATCAGGCAATAAATGAATTGGAGAAAGAAGCAGTCAACAAACAGTCAGTGGAATTTAAAGAACCAATCAATAAACATTTCTTAAGAGTTTTTTATGTGCCAGACTCTCTGCTAAGTGCTGAGGATACAAATTAAAAACAAAAATAGTCCCTGTCTTAAAGGAGGCTACATTCTAATGGAGAGAGCATTTAAAAAAAACAGCCCATACAAGAGAAATACAGAGTAGATATAAAGTTACATTAGCAAAGAGGGCACCAGGGGCTGGAGTGACTGGTAAGGACATAATCCATAATCTGAATATTAAAGAAAACCATGGGTTCTTCTGAAAGTCAGAGGTGAATAAGGAGAGCATTCTAAGCATGGTGACAGAGACATCTCTCTATATATTTTCTGTCTAGCTGTAGAATAGTTTTCTATCAATTTACAGGATAGTTTCAGGGTTGACATTTTCTGGGATTTTGTCTTTTAGTCTTTCTGCTTTTTTCAGTCATAGGATCATAACACTATAGATAAAGATAGGAAAGGAATTCCAAGGCTATTTAGTCTACTGTTTCCATTTTATAAATGAGGAGCCTGAGGCTGGGGGGAGGTTCAGTAACTTGCCTAACTGATAACAAGTCTGAGGTAGGTTGAGATCTCATTTCCTCTGCCTTGAAAATAGGTGCTCTTTTCAATGATACCATTTCTAGGACTTTTATCCCAGAATCAGCCTTCTTATTCTATCCAAATGTGTGTCATAAAGGGTATTCTTGGGGCATGTGGTGGACTAAGTCGGAGGTTTTTAACCTGAATATCCCTTTTTTTAAAAATCAGATAACTATATTCTAATATAATCCATTTCTTTTGAACTCCTACATATTATATTTTATAAATTCCAGATATTTTATTTCATTTTTGCATTTAAGAATATAATTCTGAGAAGGGGTAATTAGGTTTCACCAAACTGCCAAAAGGGTCAAAGTTTACGAACTCCTGGTCTATAAGATCTGTGATTTCCTTCCAACACTGATATACTATGATTCTTTCATTTCCCTAGCCCCAAACTCTTTATTTTATTGTTATTTTCTTTCCTCTTCTACCCTCCCACATTCTCTGCTAGTCTTACTTTGTCCTGTTCTCTTATCTGTTTCCCACTCCTTATATACATCTTTCTCCGCTCTCTTCTTTTACTTCTTTCTTTTTCTCCATTCTCCATTCATTTTCACTACAACCCATTTCTCTTAAGTCTTTTTTTTTTAATTTCTCCTTTATTTCTTCTCTTTCTATTATGATTTTGATCTGGGTCTATATTCCCATCCTACATTGATTCTGAGAAGAGTAAGCCTGATCCTATCTCATTTTCTTAATGATTCTTTTCATAATTAATTGTTTTTGTTCTGTATCTGTTTAAATCATGATTCTTTCTCTTAACTTTGAGTTCAGCTGGTTTATAATGGGTTAAGTTTAAAAATCTGGTTTTTCTTGCCTCAAGGAATTTAACCTTGGGGAATATGAGTAAATACAAAAGAATACCTGCCTGATATCTTACATCACCAGGTTTTCCTTCAAAGATGTCTGGTTTGCTGTCCAAAAAGGACTGGTCTGTTGCCTTTTAACCTAGCATAATGAACATTTGTTAGTCTTATGAGAAAAAGTAGGGTTGGTCCTCGCTTGGCATTATTACCAAACTTCCAACCAATCATGTTATTCCCTGAACTTCAGCTCGGTTAACCAATCATACATTCTCAAGCCCATGTTCTCATCTACTCTGTTTTGTTCTTTGTTTAGTACTTCCCAAAACCTATAGAATGAATGTCCTCTTAGTATCGTTGGTATTAATGGAGGCCAGTGATCCATTTATTAACAAGCACCATGACATTGCTAACTAATATTATCTAAGTCAGAGGAGATTTTCCTCTGTTTATCCTTTTGTCAAATTTCATCTTTGACAACCATCTGAAATATTTTCACTTTATATTAACAGAAAATTACCCCCCAAAATGGATTAGCCTAAACATCGTATTTAGCTCTGTCAGATCCCTTTAGTTTATTTATTTAGAATATTTCTCCATGGTTACATAATTCATAATTCCCCCTGCCCCCCACTCTTTCCTCCCCTCTCCTGAAGCTGACAAGCAGTTCCACTGAGTTATACATGTATCATTGTTCAAAACCTATTTCCAAGTTATTCATATTTGCAATAGAGTGCAGATCCCTTTAGTTTAAGCATTCCAATGTTACCAGATTACAATTTTACAAAATCAGCATGTTCTTTCATCTAGGCCATTTGGAAAATAGTGAGTCATTTCTTTAATTCAGATTCAATTTTATCATTGGTAATGTTTTTATTGAAAATATAGACAACAAATAGAAAACGAGTTTTGTGAGGTTTTTCTTGTTTTTGTTTTTTTTACATTTTGCTTTTGATATCAAGAATCAAAGAATCCTTTTAAAATTTTCAGATATTATTCATTGGAAACAGGGCAAGCTTTCCCTAAGGCACATTCTTTCCTAGAAACAGAATGGTCGTCAGGTATATGGTAGAATCAATCTATAGAGACCAGCTTTCTGCCCAATTATTTTGGTACTTAAAGAATTTTATTAAGGGTTCTCTCACTGAATACACTGTTATACCCATATGGATAGATTCTTCAGATGATTAAAAATATTAATGCAAACTGCTCTTCTAAAAATTGAATAACTTCTAATTAAGTAAAAGACCATTTATTCTTGTTTTTCCCCAGAGAAACTTCCATGAGGTCTTTCAAGCTATTTGTTTTAACAACTGTAGTGCTTTAAATCTTTCCTGAATGGTTGTGTGTGTTTACATTCATGTGTAGGCAGAGCCAGACTTCGGAAACTTGTGAAGAAGTTGTAGTGAGAATGTGTGAGAAATCCTTAGAGACTCTCCTTGAGCCATCTCCTTTTTTCTTTACCCCTTTGTGAAAGAGTATGCGTGTGCATGTGGTGGGGAAGGCATGATGCTACATGCTAAGCTTGCATCGTGGAGAGACTTAAAGAAGCATTCCATACTTTGAGATGCTTGGGGCTAAAGGGGAAAAAGTACCAAGTAAAAGTTTTTGGATTAACAAGTGCTTACTTAGAGACTTTTTAGCTCAAAGATTCACTGAATTATTGTAGTGTTGTTCCAGTGCCATGGCCAAAAGCTCCTGAAGTCACAGGAATCACATGCTCCCAGGAGAAAAGAAGAGAAATGGGGGATAGATTCTCGTACAGTAAACATGACTTCAGTGCATGTAGGACTGAATTTACTAGTTGTTGCTGTGAGTTTGTCTTGTAGAGAATGGGATGATTCTCTAATTGAGGAAAAGAAGAATGGAGAAGGGATCATGAAAGAAAGAAGAAAATGGCACTCAATAGAACATGGGGTGATCACTATTCACTGATTCATTGGCTTAAGGGTCCTAGGACTTCTTTGTTCCACACATGCTTTGAAATAAATTTTGTTCTATTCATGTAGCAAAGGCTTAAATAAATATTCTATGAGATGGAGAAAGGCTTAGAGCTTTGGGTTATTTGTAGGGAGTGAAATTGAATTTATCCCTTAGAGATAATTGCAAAGAGCAAGATTTGATATTTCCCAGTGAAATTCTAGATAGGGGAATGAACAATATAGGTTTATCTGTTGTGTGGTGTTAATGTTGCTTTAGCAGAACTAGTTATACCACACGGCTACTAGGTATTTAAAAACTGTTGGCAGCTTCTCAGATCAAATCTAACTAAATTAACTTTGTAACCTATCAGTAGCAATTGGTGATGGGTTGCATTTTGGAGATGTGTCTTCCATGCAAGAATATTTTGTACCTAGACTATTTGTGCTAGCTTTTATTATCTAGATTACACTATACTTGTCAAGAAATTCATGGAACAGCAGATTCCTGGATGGTTAGGCATACTTCTTTGAAATCCATCATTCCCTGGGGAGACTAGGGAAGACTTCAGTAAAGGATAAATACCAGCTTAGAGTTTAATATTTTTAAAAAATACTTACTTTCCATCTTAGAATCAATACTGTGTATTGGTTCAAGGGAGGAGAGCAGTAAGGGCTAGGCAATGAGAGTTAAGTGACTTGCCCAGGGTCACACAGCTAAGAAGTATATGAGGCCAGATTTGAACGTAGGACCTCCCATCTCTAGGCCTGGCTTTCAATCCACTGAGCCACCTCGCTATCCCTTAGAGCTTAATTTTTTTTTTTTTTACTATAATTGTCTTGTTAAAAAAAGGGCCTCTGGGATACTCTTCTATCAGGTCACAAAGAACAGCTGGTTTTATGATTTGGTTTCCATTTCTACCTCATAACCCTGGGCAAAAGAATTCATTTGTATACATTTTAGCTATTAAGAATGGATGAAATATGATCAGAACTTTATTTTTAATATAGCATATGTGTTGTTGAAGTACTCTTTTAAAAAGCAGTTCTTATAGAACAGTCACCCTTGCCCCTTTTGAGCCAACTTCCATTGCCTTCCACAAGCACTCTTGAGACTGGACAGGAGCAAAGGAGGAAAAACTGCTCCCTCTCTCACAGACTCAATTCAAACTTTTCTTCCTTATCAGCAGCAATAGGCTCCCTAGATGCTGGTCTGATTGATGCTTCTTGGCAGACCAGGAAGCAACTATTGGCTGTTTGGGTGAAAGTTTCTGTGGCTCTGAAGGTAGTATCCTTCAGCCCCGGAACTATTGTTTGCACCAAGAAGACCACCACATTTCCATCTACCAGGTATGATCCAGTGACCAGAAACTGGATGAGACCACCAGAAGACTGTGTCCTTAATGGAAAAAAAATGTTCCCTGAGTCTGAGGTAGGTTGTAAGGTGAGATTCTCAGAGAAATTTGACTGGGTCTATGTAACCAACAAAACTTTTATATATATTTATATATCTACTTATATACATATACTATTATGTATGTACATATATATGTATATTTTTTACTTTTTTAGTTCTTTATTGGGAAAACTTCTAGAGGAGCATTTTTATATAATGCTAGATTTTCATTATAGCTATATACTTTTTCAAATATGCATACATATTATTTTTCAAATAAATATGCATATATACATTCACTTTTTCAAAAGTATTTGAGTTCCAAACTCTTTCCCTCATTTCCCACCCCATTCATTAGGAAGACAAACAATATCTCACTTACACATATGAAATAATGCAAAACATATTTCTATATTAGTCATGTTGCAAAAAAAGAGCAAGAAAAAATAAATTGGGAAAATATATATTTTAATTTGCACTCAGAGTTCATCAGGCTTTCTCTGGAGGTGGATAGTATTTTCAACCTGAATCCTTTGGTATTGTCTTAGATCACTATGTTTATTGGAGTAGCCAAATCTTTTATAATTAAACATCATTACAATATTGCTATTACTCTGTACAGTGGTTGCCTGGTTCTGCTTACTTCATTCTCCATTAATTTATCTAGATCTTCTCAGGTTTTTCTGAAACCATTCTACTCATTATTTATTATGAAAAATATTAAAAGGCATTATTGGTATGTAGACCATTACTAGAAAAGCCAACTTAAAAGTTCAAAATGGCCCTAAAAGGGAAATAGCATTAACTCTCCTGGTATACTTAGAAAAGGGAATGAATAATGCCATCTTCTGGAAACCAAGGAGAAGTTCAGGAAGAATGAAATGCTAATTGGAGAGGTAAGGAGTACCACAATAGGAAGTATCCATAGACAATGAAGTTGCATTAAAGCAGGTTTTGGCCTAAAGAGAGGAAAAGATTATTCAAGATTAGAACCATTTAAAAGCAAAATGGATTTCCCCAAAGAGCAAAGAATTCCTCCTTAGTGGAGATATTCAAACAAAGGCTAGATTGCCACTTCTTAGGTAGGTATGTTGTAGAAAGGCTTCTGGTTGAGCCACATGTTGACCTTGGTAGCTTCTGAGGTTCTTTGTTTATACTTGGAATACTTGATTTTTGAGAAGAATGTTAGAAACAGTGAGCTGCAGGAATACCAATGGAGTGTAAAAATGAAAGGTAAATCCTAGGAAGCAATTATCTGAACCATATTGACATTTTAATCTAGAAGGTTATAAATTACAAAATAGTCAGATCCAGGACTGTCCTAACTTGGCCAAAGACCTAGAGCTCGTGGGTCAATCAGGATACATGGAGTCAGATTACACCTTAAAGAGGGGGATCATCTTTTGAATATTTCTTCTCAGAAGGAGCAACCAAAGTTTTCATCTTTTAGAAGTTTTCTTTCTTCAAGGAAGTTGGACTTTTTTCTTGTTTCTATTCTATGAAGTAATCATCCATTCCAAAGATGGTAAAAGCCAAGGTCATAATGTCTAGACACATTCCTGGGTGCTGAAAGCATCCACACAACTTGCAAGGCATTTCATAGGCTTTTCTCTGTTATTTTACTCCCAATATGATCATTGATAGATTATTCTGATATGTAATTATTAAATCAATTAATAGTTGGGATTCTTTACAACTAACACTAAAATATTGATTATCTAATAGGATTATATGCAGAGAATATACAGTTATACAAAGTATAATATCAACTTCTGATAAGGAAATGGAGAACAGAATGAGTGACAACCAACAGTTTAGAATTTGGAACTTTCCCAGATGCCATGAGCCAAGGGGCAAAAGGCAGTTGCTGCCAGCACTATAAAAAGGCAGAAGCTGAATCAAACTGTCTCTCAGTTGTGAGAGAGGGACCCCGGGTAGCGGGTCGGTAGGCCAATCAACCTGGTCAAGTTACCTGTATCCTGTTTTCATTGATTACCACATCATCAACTATTGAATCGAGCTGTAAGATATATACCAACTACCTGATTATCAAGAAGAACATCATCAAACTCACACTGCCTGATTAGGGCCAAGGTGCCTGGCCTGACCAAGGCCAAAGAGGGAGAGGAATCTCTCCAGCCAACAGATACAACCTGATTATCAATTGCCCATCCAACTTAATCATCTATAGTCTAGTATAGATTCCCAATACCTTCTTCCTCAACCTTGATCCTTCCCATGAGTTTATTATAATTAAATTCTTAAATCTTATTTAGGTGAAGGCTGTTATTATCCTAAAGATCAGTTTAATATTCTTGCATCTAAAGGGGAAAGGGAATACTTAAGTTGCAGTCATTGCGTTGTCCAATTATTATAAGCATCTATCCTCATCATTAGCATCTATCCATTAACTCGACCCCAAGACAAGTAGCCAGAGAAGCTGTGTGATTTAGGTTACAGCTTCTCACTTAGTCACTCAGTCCTGGGCACTGTAGGTGGGAACTGGTGCTCAGCTGAGCTGCAGATATTTGTAGGACCTGGTGTTCACTACCTCAACCTTGGTGTTCACTTAGGCTTCCCATCCTTGCTCAGTTTAGGTCTTTATACCATCTGAGGACCTTGGGCTGTCTCTCTATCAGGCCCAATCCAGAAGCATCATACCACCCATAACAAAAGGTATAAAATAGTGAATATAAACTGAAGTTGCTTAATTAGATTATCTTTTACAGGAACCAGATGATATGATTGAGGGGCAGTGAATTTGTGTATATAATCAGTGGGTCTAAGGATAAAAGTACCAACTTGGGCGAGCAAAACTAAAGAATACCTGCTAGGGCCTACACAATGGAAAATTGTGAAAAAGATTAGAATAACCTTTTGGTAGAATTGCTTAATGTTAGTATTATTATTTTCTACAGCCTCCCATGTGCCCTTTAATGTTTTCTGACCTGTCAGTAAATCTGGTCATTCTCCAAGTTTGTGAAATATGTGCTTGAAATGAAAGATAGTAACATGCTGGTGGTATCAGATGAAAAATTCTTCTTTTTAGCCTAATAATCTCTGTGGAATCTTGCTAAGTGGAAATGTGTGGATCAATTTCTCCCTCCTCCTTCATTTTTAGAGCCAGCCTTCAGAAAAAGTCTGTCAGCTGCCTGCCTAGGGCCTCCCACTTAACTGTCCTAATCCAGTGGTACTTCTCAAAGACCCAGGGTAATAGGTATATTGCAAAGTTTTTGATGTTATATCACTACTGAGAAGAGAAAATTTATGGATAATTCCAATAGTGGTGTCCTAAAAGTCTTATTCCAGTCTCGAGCTTTAACTGCTCTATATAGTAGTCCAATTATATTATTCATAACAACAAATAGAACTTGTTCATTATACTTATGACCTAATCTCAAAACAATTCAATATCAGATAATGAATTTGCAAAGGTAACTAAGGCTACTCTTTTTAGATGGAAATGAATGCTAAAGTCTCATAATTTTTCTATATTATTTCCAAATTAAGGGTTTACTTGAATTTCTCATGGCAAAGAATACTATATAATGAATAGAAAATATTTGAAAACCATTAGCCCAGGGTCTTCCCACTGGGCACATTCCAGATCAAGACTTTTTTTTGCCAATCAAATTTTACCTGTTAAGTACCTGATAACTTCGATTTTCTTTCTACTAGGTAACTAGTCAGCCTGTTAATCTAATTCAGTCTGGGTATTAATAGTTGATTGTCATTCATTCATTTTCAGTCATGTTGGACTCTCACTGACCCCATTTGGAATTTTCTTGGCAAAGATGGTGGAGCAATTTGCTATTTCCTTCTCCAGCTCGTTTTACAAATAAGAAACTAAGGCAGACAGGGTTAAAGGACTTGCCCTGGGTCAGACAAAGTAAGAGTATGAGGTCAGATTTTCACTCATGAAAATGAGACTTCCTGATTCCAAGCTCAATACTCTATCCACTTTACCAACTAGTTAGTTGCTCTTTATTCTTAGTCTCAAAAAAAAAAAAACCCTCTGAAGATCTTATCTAAACCACATGTTAGCATTTTACAGGTTTCTTAGATACATAACCTTAATTTGATTGATAAATGTAGGTATTACAATGAAGCCCAGAGAGGAAGATTAAAGAATGATGGGATCATAAAAGTTATAACTGGAAGACACCTTAGAAGTCTTCTAGTTATCCCCTTCATTTTACAAATGAGAAAACTAAGGACCAAAGAGTTGAAGTGACTTGAAAAGGTTTGTAAACTAGAAATAGCAAAGATCCAAATCATTGTTTTCTGGTACCTGTGCCATGTTAATTATTACTATGCATCAGGCAGAGTTCCAGTGGGTAAAAGGGTGACAATTCTGTATACATCTCATGGGTTGCTCTTCAGTCATCAAGTCATGTCCAATGCTTCATGACCCCATGGACCATGATATTCCAAGTGCTTCCATACTATCTACTGAAGTCAGTTTGAATTCATATTGTTGCTTCCATGACACTATCTATCCATTTTATCTCTTCCATCCCCTTCTCCTTTTGCCTTCAATTTTTCCTTACATTGGGGTCTTTTCCATTAAGTCCTGTCTTCTCATTATTTAACCAAAGTATTTACACTTCAATTTGAGAATTTGTTCTTTCAATGAGTAGTCTGAGTTAATCTTTAGCTATTCTTTTTATCTAAAGTTACTTACCTCAAGATAAGGAACCTTTTCAACTCTCCTGCAGTCTTACTGCCTTCTTCAGTTTGATTGAGGAAATACCCAATTGCTTCAAGATGAAAGATTAGAGTTTAAGATCCCCTCTGGAATTCTGAAGTACTTAAGTTATTTAAAGCCAAGTACACTGTCACTTACTATCCAAGAAATGTCAAGCAATAAGTTTGCCTTAACAACAAGCAGACAGATATCTAACAAATTCATATGGCAGAAATGTGCCTTTACCTGTTATTTAAAATTGCCATGGAATTCTGAGGAGGAAACCTTGAGTAACTGAAGTCACGACTTTGAAATGCTTCAGCTTTCCCCCTATAATTTATGTACTCAGTTGACATCATATTAATTGGCACTTGTTGGTAACTAACTTGTTACATTTTCTGAACTTATTTGATGTGTGTTTTGGAAGTAAGTGTGATTCTCTTTAATGAAATCAGTGAGTTATTGAGAGGACAAAGACTGTATTGCATAACAGCGTGTTTTGCACCTCACAAAAGCATTTAAGTATTTCTATCCTCTCTGTTATATTCCCTTACTCAAGAGCTAACTTCTCAAGGGCAGGAACTTTGTCTTAGATTTTTATCTCTGCAAGGAATAATTCCTATTCTTCCACATGCAGTGAGCATTTAATAAAGGTTTATTAAATTAAAATTAAGTGGAAATGAATTTATTTTCTTTTGTAAACCTACTTTCCTTTACCTACTATGATGCTCACTCTGTGACCATTCACCAATTTCAGAGCACACACAGACATGTGAGAACATTATCTCAATGCTTTTGGTGCAGAACAAGGCCTAGAGAGTCAAAACAACTGGAAAGTAATGAGGAGAGAAGACTACAGAAGACTTAGTCATTTGCTTGAGTCCTGGGCACTGTAGGTGGGAACTGGTGCTCAGCTGAGCTGCAGATATTTGTATCTTCTCTGAATCCTGCCCTTCTTCCAAAAAAGAGGCATAGAGAAAGGGAAAGGGATGACTTTTGAAGTTCTGACAGCCAGATTTCAGTTATTTCCCAAACTCATCCTGTTATCATTTCCTTCTCCAGCTCATTTAACAGATGAGGAAACTCAGGCAAACAAGATTAAGTGACTTACCCAGGGCTATACTGCTAGTAAATATCTGAAATTGGATTTGAACTCAGGCCTTCTGACTATAGGCCTTCTGTCCACTGTACCACCTACTGTTATGACCAGTAGGGGGTCAAGGTTGTATTTAAGATAACTCAGGAGAAGCCCAATAGCACAGCTAGATATGAGAATAGGATTTGTTCCTCACATCAGCTGGGCTAAGCTTCCTTTAATAGTGAGAATTCTCTAGCTAACCACAAGGCCTTGGAAACCAGTTTCTGGCTGTCAGTTGGCTAGAAGGTAAAGAAGAAGTTGAATGTTGATTTCCTGAAACCTTTGGTTATATTTATAAGGTTTGCACTAGCTTGAATTGGTTGTGATCAGTTAAGATGTTATCAGGATCTGACTACACAATTACAGATATTGTCCTCAAAGTAGGTTGTCCACTTTTAAAGATCACTATAGGCTTAGAGATTAAACTGGGTTTATTAGGTGAATTGAATAGGTAGGTAAATTGGGAGTAGGAGAGTGGATGAAGGAAACCCAGAATAATCTTGCCTAAAGTATTATAAATCTAAATAAATATTTTAAATGAAGATGTTCCCTAAGGTACAGAGATCAGAGGGATATTGAGGGTCTCCCTCTGACTCTGAAGCTGTTTGATGCTGAGCCCAGGGCTATGAAGTCCCTGGGTCAGATACTGTTGTAATTCTTGTTATCTGCTGAATAATCTTGATTTGAAATAAAGTTTATTGGCTATGTCAATAAAAGGTGTTTGATATGGCTAGCAATAAATGTTGACGCTGTCTGCCTGCCTATACCAAAACTCCCACCTCCTGGGGCCCAGACTGTCACCTCCTGCCTCCCTAACCCAAGGATAAAAATGAATCCCTGAGGGGTCTGTGCACTTTAATTTATGCCCTGTCCCTAACTGTCACCTTGGCATATGTTCAGGGCTCCTTTGCCAGGTTCTGAGTTCCAAAGTGGCAAACTGCTTTTTTGTACCTACAGAAAATGGCTGCCCATTTCTGTACATCATGCTACACCCAATCAGATCCTAGACCAGATAAAGGAATTGGAAATGCTACACCCAATCAGATCCTAGACCAGATAAAGGAATTGGAAATAGCAGATATTGAAGAAAACACAATTTTATTTTAGGTACCAGAAACTTAACAGTATAGGAAATGTCTGCCCCCTGTATCACAACTCTGGGAAACATTCCCATATATGGAATTTGTACTTCTTTATTATATGTGGAAGCTCAATGAGAAAGGATCAGACTCAAGATCAGAAGACCTGAATTTGTTTCTTGGCTCCCTGGACTATGTGATTGGGTAAGCCCCTGAGTGCTAGTAAAGAGCTTTGTATTTGGCGTTAGAGGACCTGGGTTTGAATCCTGATCCTGCAGTTTACTAGCTATGTGACCTTGGGTCTCAACTCTGGTTAATATAGAACAAGCTCTGGCAAGTTCTACCAGACCAGAGAAGTTTTTGTTTTTCAAACACAGGGCTAAGGTCAAAGGGACAGCGTAATTGGGTGAAAAGAGACTCATCATCATTGTGGATGCAGTGTTGAATATACTCTAGATGATCATCTCTTAAATTATATTCAATCATTTTTCAGTCATATTCTGTCCAATTTTTTTGTGAACCCATTTGGGGTTCTCTTAGCAAAGATACTAGAGTAGTTTGTCATTTCCTTCTGGTTGAGCATTTTGCAGAGGTGCCCTGGTTGATCTTCTTTGTGGAGGTTTGCAGCTATTCAGTTCAGTTGTTTAGAGTTGGGTTCTGTCCAGTTCCTACCAAAGCAGGTTTTGTTGGGCTGAGTTCCTCCCATTGCTTCCTGAGCCCATTCCTGGTTTGTGCCGGGCTGCTTCCCTCCAAATGCTGCTTGTTCTGTATTGCTTTGGTTTCCTAGCTTACCCTACCTAGGACCTAGTCATTTCTTCTTTTTATCTTTGTGTGTGTGTGTGTGTGTGTGTGTGTGTGTGTGTGTGTGTGTGTGTNTGTGTGTGTGTGTGTGTGTGTGTGTGTGTGTGTGTGTGTGTGTGTGTGTGTGTGTGTGCGCACGCGCGTGTTATATTGCATCTGAATTCTTCTGAGGCTTGTTCAGAGCCCCTCTGCATATCCTAGTGAGATGAACCCTCCTTGTTATCTCTTGATGTTGTTTTGGGCAGGAACACTGTTTCACCCTTTCTTCTGTTAGTTCTGCCACCCTAGTATTCATTTCAAGACATTTTTGTTCTTGAGTAGTCATTTGGAGGGTGGTTGGCAGACTTCAGATGTTTATTACTTCACCATCTTCACCTGATCTGCCCTTTCACTGCTACTGTGAAGGCTGCTGCTATACCTCTCTTGATTCTCTCATTTCTTTCTCCAGCTTATTTTACAGATGACAAAACTAAAGCAAATGGGGTTAAATGGTTTGTCTAGGATCATATAGCTAGTAAGTGTCTGGGGCCAGATTTAAACTCTGGAAGATGAATCTTCCTGAATTCAGGCCTGGCATTCTGTCCATTACACTACCTCACTGCCCACAGAGAGATGCTAAATTATACAAGTGTTGGTTCTACTTTGTTTTTAGGAAATTTCAGATTTCTTAAGTATGGAAGTTTAAGTGAATAAGTCACTTCACCCATTGGATTTGAGTTTTTTCACCTACAAAATGAGAAGTTTGCACTAAATGATCTCTATTCTCTTTTAAAAACTGGGGGTAGAAATATTTCCCTGTCTTTTTCATAGCATTGTTTAGAAATGCTTTTAAAAATTTACAGCCCATTATAAAGCTATGTGGGATCCATTATTACTTTAGCTTTAGTTACTTTTCAGATAAACAAGTTAGCCCCCAAAACATCCCCATCACTCCAAATTCTCTATATTATTATCTCCTTTTCTACTTCCTCTCCTTTCCCCTTGCAAAGAAAACCCAACAACTCAAGGGATGGTCTTGTCTTAAGCTGGTATTCTTTGTTGTTGAATCTTTTCCATCAAGTCTGATTCTTTGTCAACCCATTTTAGATTTTCCTTAGCAAAAAGAGTAGATTGCTTTGCCATTTCCTTCTTAGGTTTACTTTACAAATGAGAAACTAAGGCAAACAAAAGCTAAGTGACTTGCCCAGGGCCACACAGCTAGTAAGTGTCCTAGGGGACTGTATAGTTTTGTGAAATGTATGTCCCTTCTTCAGCATTTCTCAGTCTTCCAAACTTAGGGCAAGAGCAGGAACTTGGGGCTTACGCTAGCATTTTAGAGCTTTGGAATCTGAATCCAGCCTCCAGTCTGTATCGTAAAGTTCAGCATTTTAGCCCACATTACATTGTCTTTTTGTCTCATAGTAAAATTTTGTTTCCCCAACAAAAGTTTAAAAAACACACAGTTTCTTAACTAGTAAGTAGAAGCACAAAAGTCAAGTAGTAAATGATCTTTAAACAAGCACTGAAATGTAATGGGGAATTGCTACTAAAATAATCTTTTGGTTAAGCTAAAAATTATTTTGTGGAGTTAAATAATTATGACTTAATCTGTTTTCCTAATTAGGATTTTCACAGGATAATTAAATTAAAATGTTTAGAGTTGGAGGAGATATTAGAGGTCATTTAGTTTAGTCCTCTATTTTTACATCTTAGCTGGCAGCAAATACTGGGTCTGGAATAAGACGACAAGGGCATTATTCTCCCTCCTACCCACTGACCTTGAGGAAGTCCCCTTAAAAAGGAAGCTGGATGATGCAGTGGATAGAGTGCTATATCTAGAGTTTGGAAGACTGGACGTTAAATCCAGTCTCAGACGTACTAGCTGTGTGATCCTGGGCAAAACACTTGAGTCTGTTTGCCTCAGTTTCTTCATCTATAAAAATGAGCTGTAGAAGGAAATGGCAAATCACTCCAAAAGATATTGGAAAATATGCCAAGAAAACCCCAGACAGGGTAACAGAGAGTCAGACGAACATGAAAAAATGACAAAACAACAACCATAGCAACTGCAATCACCACAGATATTTTAGGGCAAAGAAAGAAAAAGTCCCATATCTCATTAGAGGAGAGAACTGCTAGTACATATTCACAAGTAGACATCTAAGTTCAGGCCCAAGAAGACTCTTTCTTGGCCCAATAATTAGCAGCACAGCCTGCTAATAATAATCCTGACTTCTTTTTTAATTTAACTTTATTTAATTTGTTTCATTGAAATACCTGGGTAACTTCCTTCTACCCTCCCTTCTCCCCATTAAAGAAGGTATCATTTGACAAAAATATATGTGTGTGTATATAAAACTATGTCTTATTTTTATTTATCAGTTCTTTCTCTGGAGGTGGACATACACAAATCATTCTTCAAAAAATATTTTTGTTGGGGGCAGCTGGGTAGCTCAGTGGATTGAGACTCAGGCCTAGAGACAGGAGGTCTTAGGTTCAAAACCGGCCTCAGACACTTCCCAGCTGTGTGACCCTGGGCAAGTCACTTGACCCCCATTGCCCACCCTTACCATTCTTCCACCTATGAGCCAATACACAGAAGTTAAGGGTTTAAAAAATATATTTTTGTTGCTGTATATAAAGTTCTTTTGGTTCTGCTGATTTCACTCCATATGTAGATCTTTCCATGTTTTAAATTAATCTATTCATCATTTTTTATGGCATAGTAGTATTACATCACAATCATTTGCCACAACTTATTTAGCAGTTCCCCTGTTGTTGGACATCCCTTCAATTTTCAGTTCTTTATCACCACAAAGAGAGGTGTTTTAAATATTTTAGGACATAGATTCTTTTCCTTTTTCCCCTTACTTCTTAAATAATGTATAGTAAGGGGGGCAGCTAAATGGTGCAGTAGATAGAGAGCCAGGACTAGAGACAGGAAGTCCTGGTTTCAAGTCATGCCCATATACTTTCTAGCAGTGTGACCCTGGGCAAGTTACTTAACCCCCATTGCCTAGCCCTTATTGCTCTTCTGCCTTGGAAACAAAATGCAGTATTGTTTCTAAGACAGAAGGTAGTTATTTATAAAAAAAAGAATATATATCTAAATATAGTGCACTGGCCTGGAATTTACAGTTTTGCTAAAGATAGGCCCACAGAATTAAAAAGTTAGTACAACTCTGCAAATAACAGAGTAGAGATGCAAATCATGCAAGTAGTTGAGTCAAAATATAAGACTAAGCTCAGTTCTTCTCCATATTTAGGGGGAAAATTCTTAACCATTCGCCCATCTGGCAGCTTTCACTAGTCTGGCTTCTACTATTCAACCCAGGCAGGCTAGAAACCTTTGCTGGATAAATCTCAATACTGCCACTCATTCTGGAGCTGTCATAAGCATGGATTGACACAGAGAAATGTAGCTTACCACAGAACACTGGATTTCACACACCAAACAACAGGGAGGAAAGAGGAAAGTCTAGGGGCAGAGGCAGGTTTAAAAGAATAATCAATGGATAGAAAATGTGGATTCAATGAAGCTAGACCAGTGCCACTCCATTACAATGCATTCTGTAAATCCTCTTTATGTGTACAACACTACCAGGGGCTGCCAGCTCAGCTTTCTGCACAATTCATCCTACCAATGACCAGCCAGCAAGAGAATGCTGGCTTGTTTGCAAGCATCAGAAGACCTGACTCAGAGCTGGAAACAAAAAGATCTCGGGCAATTTGTTCCAGGGAACATGTGGGTAATTTCTTTGGCTGGCCATTAGGCTAGCATGTGCAACTGTCATCAGAACAGTGGGACAATAATAAATATGGACAGAGTGTCCAAAAAGATCCAGCTATAATGATAATAGAGACTATTTAAATTAATTTGAAAAATAGGATGTAAAAGAATGTGAATTTTAATGAATTGGGAGAAAATGTCTTTGATCTCCTATTTGCATCCTGTCTCTGACTCCTACTCAAGAAGCTAACTCCTACCCACACGCAAACAACTAAGTCTGTGTAATAAAAAAAGGGTATCATTTACAGTAAGAGATAAGGACATTACAAAGAAGGAAGAATCAAATGGAATGTAAAGCAATTTGTGAGAGTTTGGATATTAAGGGGAGTGTCAAATATACATGGGTCATTAAAAATGTACATTGGTTGTTTATATCACCAAAGGATGACTATGCTTCTATTTGGACCATGAATACAGTATTTTTATGTAATATAAAGACTGTGAAGTCCCAGGAAGGAAGTAATCATAAACAGGAAAGGGCAAGAGTAAGAAGAACCTTACCCACAATTGTTTGGGATAGTTCCCTGATTTCCTGAACCTTGTACAGGCCTTTATCTTTGCATGCCAATAGTTTGGAAGTAGGAGACCCTATAGCTGGTCATTTCACTTCTAATGCAGCTGAAACACAGCTTCCAGGAAAACTGAGTTGCCAGGTTGCTTTTCCCATTCAATTAAGAATAAACCTGGATAGGAATTTTATGAAAGGCTCCTTTTTCCATTCATCTCCAAAGACCCATGAAGATGAGACTCAGTTTTATTCACTTACAACAAAAATATAATTAATCATATGATTTTTAGGGAATGATAATATTAATCAGTAAAAATGTAAAGAAATTAAAGGATTACTAAATGTTGGTTTTAAAAGTCAGTAACACATGAAAGCCAAGCCTATGATAAGAAAGATTTAGGGCTTTTTGTATTAGGAAATAACTTCTGTTTAGGAATAATGGCAAATCTTAATAATAATCATAATAACCTTTTCAAAGTCCAGTCCATTTTTCATAACATGAAGTAATATGAGAGTGGGAGAGAAGGAGGGTGGTAAAGGACAAAATAGAAGGAGTCTAGGTAGGGTGAAGATATGCAATGGGGACATGAGTACACTGAAACTGTTATGATAGCTGTTCTGGCAATATCATTAATAGGATGAATTTACTGTTTAATGTGATACAACTACTCCTAAGCATCAGACAAATAGGATAGCAAAGGATTGCGGGCTTGTCCCACTAGAAAGAGAAAGAGGGAAGAGAACAAATGAACTGAAAGCAGCAAGTTTTAAGTGATATGAGCCAAAATAAAGGACAAAATATTTTAACATCAGTCAAAAATTTTACTACAGAGCCTTAAGAAGCAACAACAAAAAGGAGATGGAGAAGATGAATATGGAATATTTCTTGTTTTCCCTGTGTTTGTACCCATTACAAGAATGCAACACTAAATCAAACAAAAAACAAAAATCTCATGTTCCATTAACATAAAGAATGAAGGAATAGTTGCAACTAGTAATTTCAATTTCTCTATACAAGTAGGTAGTGGTAGAGCCAAAGAATATCCAACTTGAACACTTCAGAGTAGTACTAGAAAACATTTTACAAATTTCCTTTCATATGCAAGTCTGATTCCACCTTTCAGATGCAAGCCTGATAGGAGGTCTCAACCTAAGGAAAATACTTTGTTTCATATACTCTTATCCCACACCTAATTCTTGTCATAATCCCATGTTTGAGAAGCAGAGATAGTGTTAAACATCTCAGGTGAATCATTTCTAAGCAAAGATCATGTCAAATAATTTTCTTTCCTTAAGCTTGTCCTTTCCTTATGATATTCGGTGACATCATCATATCATCCTCATCACAGCAAACATTTATACAAAACTCTTTATGGAAGTTATATTCTGTTGTTTAAATCTTTCAGTTGTGTCTGACTGGTTGTGACTCCATTTGAGGTTTTCTTTGCAAAGATACTGGAATGATTTGTCATTTCCTTTGCCAGTACATTTTACAGATGAGGAAACTGAGACAAATAGAATTAAGGGATTTGCCCAAGGTCACATAGTAAGTGAGGTCACATTTGAACTCAGATTTTCTGGACTCCAGACCCAGCATTGCACCACCTAGCTGATCCATATGCTCTCACAAATCTATTCCCAAAAGATGAAAACACTAATTTAGACCCTTCAAAATATAGGCCAACCACATTTTAGATTGTTTCCTACAAATATTTCATGGCTTGTTTTACAAAAAAATCTTCTATATGTATATAGAATTTATAAGAAAACATATTGATGGAGGAGCAAAAAGGTTGTACCAAAGATCATAAAAAGAGCATAAAAAACAAATGATCACCAATTTAGGAATTACTGAATACATTCCCTGAAAACATTATAAGATTTGTACTGCTTCTACTGGTCATTGCAAAAGGTCTTTGATTCAGCTCCATACAAATGGCTTATCTATGTATTAAAAATATATAGGATAGCTACAAGTATATTGAAGTACATATGATGTTCATATAAGAAACACTTCTCTATTTAAATTTTTTCAAAAACAATCAATATAAAATGTGATATTTTAAAGGAAAACAGTTCAATCCCATTATGATTCTATCTAGCCTTAAATCCTTTATTATATCCTCAATAGAACTATGACTCCAAAGTTATAGAAGAAATCAAACAAAAACATCTTATTAATTACATGACACATGCAATTCCACTAAAAAAATGAATTAATCAGCTCTTTTATCTCATGGAATCTTTCTCCAATGATATAAGCATATCATTTGAACTCTGTCAATAAAAAGGTATTTGTGTATCCAAAGATATCAATGTAACTAAAGATTTAAGCTTGAATCTCAAGAACATATTGAACAAAGGCAATATTTATAATTATTTTCTCTATAATTATTATCTCTAGGCAAGATTCATCAAATATAAAGCTATAAATGAAAAAAGCCATATACAAATATGTTAAGAAAGCTAATGTCTTCCTGAAATCATAGCTGAATGGGAAGAACATGGTTTTTTTCTCCCTAGTCCTCTTTTAAAAAATCTTTATTTTATTCCAATAACAAATTTATACATAAGTTTCCCAAAGTTACATGATTCATGTTGTCTCCATCCTCTCTTCCCTCCCCCCTCCTGGTTTTGATAAGCAATTCCACTGGATTATACATGTATTATCACCCAAAACTTATTTCCATATTATTCATTTTTGTAAGAGAATAATCTTATAAAACCAAATCCCCATGTCATGTGCCCAAATAAACAAGTGATAAACCATATGTTTTCATCTGCATTCCTACTCCAACAGTTCCTTCTCTAGACGTGGATAGCATTAATAGTAGGACAGTAATTTCCTGGAATTTTTTCTATCTGAACTCTATGGAATTTAAAAGAAAATTTAGTTAAGCTTTAATTAGGATATATTGTTTTATTAATAGTTTTGTGTGTACAACTCTTGCATGTAATTCTGTTAGATGGCCAATATTATAAGAAGTTATAATCATAAATCTTAGAATCACTGAACCCCAAAATTAAAGGGACTTTGAAGCTTTTGTATACAATTATAAGTAGTGGTAATATAACTTCTGATTCAAGATAGTGAGAGCTAGGAATTATGCTATCTCTTGAGATAGTCCATTACATTTGGAGATTGACCAAAATGTTAGGAAATTCTTTCTTACATTAAGTTAAAACCTGCCTCCTTGAAGCATCTATTCTTGTTCCTACTTGTCTTTTGGTATCAGCCAAGATAAGTCTAATCCCTCTTCTACAGAAAAAATCCTTAAAATGCTTAAAGGATATAATTATATTCCTTCCCTATGAAGTATTCCTTAGGTTAAATATACTCAGTTTTGTCGTTTAATTGTCATATAATATGGTTTTGAATCTCTTCACTTTGCTGGTCACTGTCATCTGGGCCTTCTCTGGCTTGTTAATAGCTTTCCTAAAATCTAGGTCCTACAATTGAACACCAAACTCCTTATGTATCTGAGCAGGGCAAGATAAAATAGATGGTCCTCTCTTTCATACTGGAGACTATAGAAGGTTAGTATAATGGAATGAGTGGTGGACTTGAAATTAAGAGAAGCTGGGTTCAGTGGTCATTGAATCTTTCTGATCCTCAGTTTTCAACTCTGTAAAATGAGAATAATATCTATTGTACCTACCTTACAAGGTTGTTGTGAAGATCAAAAGAGATAATGTATATAAAGTAGTGAATAAATATCAGACTTTATTAAAAGAGTCAGAATTTAAATTAGATTTTCTGGCTAACATGTTACTCTCAGATTGGGCCAACAGATCCTATGGACACCAGGTATTTTCAGATAAAATGTTCTTTAGTTAGATCTTTTACATCTCTACTCATACAATTTTAAAATACTTCAACAAAATCTTCTCTTATTAAAATTGAATCTTCATTCCAGACTAAGTTACTTTTAAGCCCTAATTCTGTAATCAAAGGGTTAAGCCTTTTGGCCCAGTTTGTTTTTTCACTTTACAGTATGCATGTCAAATCAAAATCCTCTATTAAAATATTGAACTGAACAAGACCAAAGATTGCCTTGCAGTGTTTCACTAGAGATCTTCCATGCTAACATGAACCCAATTATCAGGTACCTTTTGGGGTCTATCATTCACTCAATTCCAAGCCTATCTATCTGTAATATACAGTTCATACCTCTCCAGCTTATCCACAAGGATATTGTGAGATACTTTGTCAAACATTTTTAATCTTTGTGCAAAGTGTGCCTAGGAATGTCTTAAAGTGCCAGAAGCCTTCTTGATATAGTGGAGCTTCCTGGGACACAAGGTTGTAAGGAGTGAGTATGGCTTTCTCTGTTTCTGAGGATTTCAATTACTATAGCTATTTCTACTTCCTTCATTTATTTTCCATTCATTTCCCCTCCTCCATTTTCAGGAAACTTCTATGCCTGAGGAAGGACATACTTAGTGACATAGTGGCCCCATAGACTCTCTCTGTCTCTGTTTCCGTCTTTCTTTCCTGCTTTGCCTACCCTCTTGGCACTTCTTCTTAGGAGAATCCAATTTCTGTCTGGGACAGGATTTGTCTGTCCTCTTCTCCCTTTATCCCCAAGATGCCAACCTAATTCCTGTCTTTGCTGTAGCTAGGTCAAAGAAAAATCAACTAGATATTTTTTTCCCATTGATTCTTCTGGTGACTTTGATTTCCATGGCTTAGATGGTATTACATGGCCCTGGGGGCTCTAGTGGATACAAGTAAAAATGTAACAGGGTATGCCTCTGGTCTCTGGACCTTAAATTATATCAGTGATTCTCTAAGGCAAAATTGATGGGAAAAGGGAGTAGCAGGGTATAGTTGGGAAGTACTTTTTTTAGCCTAAAAGATAAGGCTGAAAAGGTCATTCTATACTTTAAGAGAAGAGGGGTTTGATAAGTCTCCTTTGAAAGTTTATATTTTTTAAAGGAAACTTTAGTTAATTTTTTAAATTGTTTATTTAAGTTTTCGTTTTGGTATTTTTGGATAACTTCAAGTTATTATAATTGATTGAGTATTCATCTTTTTTTTTAATTTTCTGGGTGTATAACCAAAAGAATGCATTATGCATGCCTATACTCAATATATCATAATGTTAATTAACACAATCTCTGGGTCAACTAATTAAGGTGTTCTACCCAAAAAGGAAAAGAGGCTAGTTTCGCATATCTTGTACTTAATGAAGCCATGATAGTTTGGAGTGACCATTTCTTTCCTTTCTAATTTTTAGAAATTAATTAATCCTTTAATTATAGAATTTTCACCAGCATCACCATAAAACTCATTTGCCTATATTTGTAGAATCCATTTCTTGATTTTAATTTCCAGTCCTTTGATACTTCCCCATTCTCTATGACACACTTTCTCTACCTAAACTCTGGCATATACTGACAAAATCTTGAGTCACTTCCAAATATCTTTGAATTAAATTATGAATCTATGCATCAGATAAGAAAATATGCATTTCAAGATGTTGAAAATTCTTGTCAACAAGTTTAACTAGGAATCTAATTTTGTTGGTAAAATGGATTTTAAGTTTACATTTTAGATTGATGAACTTTTAAAGTCTATATTTCACATTCACATATATTGAACATTTGCCAGAGAATATAAGATTATGGAATAATAATTAATTAATTAATAACAGTAGTATTTCCCTCCTAAAAGTGAACCTGTACAAATGTTGTTCCTATATCAAGAATATTTTCATCTCTATAATAAGATCAAAACTTATCATACCCCCTCCAGTAAAGACCTCCCCACACTCACCATTGGGTAAGTGTATACAAGATATATATGTTGTCTCTGTGTGTGCATGTGTGTTTGTTTTTGTGTGTATGTGTTGGAGGGGCAGGTAGTATTAGCAACTGGGGAGATCAGAAGCTGAGCTATAAAGGGAAATGGGAATTATAAGAGGTAGAGGAGAGGAAGAAAAATATTTTAGGGTTTAAAGACAACCCAAATAAAATCACATAAATAGGAAATGGAGTGTCTTCTGTGAATACAGCAAAAAGGCCAGTTTTATTAGAATGAATAATCCATGAAGAGGAGTAAAGTACAGTAATCCAGAAAAGGCAAGTTAGGGCTAGGTTGTCAAAGTTTATAAATGCCAAACAGAGTTGTATATGACCCCAGAGTAATTGGCTTAAGTTAATTTAAAAGAGAATTGGTGATTAATTCTAAGTGATTTTTATATAAGTAAAATTTGTTTGGAATTATTTTCAAGTGTTAGTGGAAACTAATCTATTGACTTAGAACAAAGTGTTCTGAACCTTTTTTATGTTCTAACCCTCTTTTGACATCTGAAGAAACCTATGGACTATGTCTCAGGATAACATTTTCAAATACATAAAATAAAATACGTAGGATTAGGAAGGAAACCAATTATGTTGAAATAAAGTTATTAAAAGATATTAAATAAACCCCCCGATTTAAAGCTTGGAGAAAATGACTTACTTTGAAATGTTTCTATGATTAATTAAATTAAAATGACATTGGGATTTTAACATATTGATTGCCTTTATAATGGTAAGATAACAGTAAAGTGTCAAAGAAGTTGCCTGCACTTGAATTGTTCTGAAGTGATCCCCTAACAGTGATAATATTCAACATGATGTCCAGCTTCATAATGGATTTCTAGTTAGAACTTCCTCAACAAATAATAATCTTGTACTACGTATTCTAGAGCACAATTAAAAAGTCCTAATTGTAATAGCATGCATGCTTTCCCTAAAGAACTCTTCCATTTGTCAGATATTTGGGGCATATGACTAGGTGGTGCTTTTGTTGTGAATTATTAGGTTCTGTTTTACTTTTAGAAAATAGTTTTTTTTTCTTCCCCAGACCCTGAAAGGATGCAGAAACAGACATATTTACTAACAAGAAACTACCAAGAATGTCTACAAAAACAGAAAAGTAGAACTATTTGGTTTTTTTTTCATATGCTTTTTATCTAAAAATATTTTCCTTCGGCATCAGCTCTACATTTTGAGCTGATCTTCAGGTTTTACTAAAATGGAAACTGACCGGAGTCCTTCTCAAAATAATAGGAGAACAATAGTGACATCTTTGTAAAAATGTAGGACTAACATCATGTCTACTCTTTAAGTGGACATGTGTATATGATAATGGATAGAGATTTGGGCTCAGAATCAGAAAGGTCAAATTGTGTTTCTGACACATGCTAGTTGTGTGATCATGGGGAAGCTACTTAGTTTCTAAGTTCTCTAAACTATACTCTTGGAACTATAAACTTCAGGTGGGTTTAAAACAGACAGAGGTTTTCTATGCCGTAAGTTCTCTAGTGAGAACTCCCCAGTGAAATCACAGATCTAGGAAAAATGCTAAAATATATTAAAATGATTCATAAATATTTATAAAAGGATTATTACACTTGAGATTTTTATTCTCTAAGTGCATAGAAATGCAAATGATAGTACAATCTAATCAATAAAATAATTACCACATTTAATATATGCATACTATATGCCTCAGAATATCTCTGAGCTTGATTAAAATAATTTAGAAAGCATAAATGGAAAACATCAGATCCCAATTATTTTATTAGGGTTGATGTTTTCTGTTGGTTCATTAGTGAGTTTATGAAAGTGGTTCTTTTATATTTATAAATTGAACATTTGTATTTGTCTTCCTGTGGCTTTCTTTTTCTTTTAAATCCTTATTTTTCTCCATCCTTTCCTTCCTCCAGCCTTCCCTTCTTCTCTCCCCCTCTCCTTCCTTCTTCTGTCCCTCTTTTCTTTCCTTCCTTCCTTCTTTCCTTCCTTCCTTTCTCCCTTCCTTCTTTCCTCCCTCCCTCCCTCCCTTCCTTTATTTTTCTCTCCTTCTTCTTCTTCTTCTCCTTCCTAGCTTGCTTTCTCCTTCCCTTACACACTGTTAATGTTTCATGACAGCATGCTTGCATGGATGCTGGATAATAGATGATACTTTTATGCTTTCTAGTCAATGGAGTAAAACAGGACTATGTGCTTGCTCCCATGCTTTTTAGCATGATGTTTTCAGGGATATTATCAGATGCCTTTAATAAGGACAAAAATGACCTCAAGTTCAGCTATACAGTGATGGTAAATTATTTAAGCTGAAAAGGCTATAAACCAAGACTAAAGTGGAGGGGGAGTTCATGTACAACTTTTTGTTTGCAAATGATTGTGCACTCAATGCAGCCTCTAAGACTGAGATGCAACAGAATATGCATCATTTCTCTACAACTTACGTTCATTTTTGCCTGACAGCACCAAGAAAACAGGTTCTCCATTGGCTGGAACTACACGAACCCTTTGTAGAATCATGATTAAAGAAAATGGCTAAATTTTGAATGCTCTGGATAAGTTCACTTATTTGGTACTTTCAAGGCATGTACACATAGATGATGAGGTTGATTTATGCATTGGTAGAGATAGCTCAGTGTTTGGGAGGTTCTGACGGAATATATGGGAGAGAAGAGGTATTAGACTGCTTACAAATTGAAGGTCTACTGAGCCATTTGCACTGACATCATTGTTGAATGCCTTTGAAATCTGGACAGTATACCCATGTCTTTCCAGGAAATTGAACCATTTCCATTTGAACTGTCTTAGGTTCTAAAGATTACCTGGTAAGATTAGGTACTAGACTTTGAGGCTCTTTCTTGAGCGGAACTGCCAAACATACAAACTCTACTTCAGAGAGTGCACTGATGGGCTGACTATGCTGTTCAAATGCCAAACACATTTGCCTAAAAGATTGTTTTATGGAGAATTCATACTAGGCAAATTTTTACATGGGAGTCAGAAGTAGTGATATAAGAACACTCTAAAATTCTCTCTGAAAAGCTTTGGTATTGATTGTAAGACATGGATGATATGTTTGCCACAGGACAGTCCTACATGGTAAGCCCACATCTAAGAAGGCATAATTGCAGTAGCTCAAAAGAATGTGAAATGCAAAAATTTAGAGACATCACCATTCCTAATGAATATATGGACTATTTGTACCCAACTTATGACACAGCCTTTTGAGTTCATATTAGACTGATAGTCACAGTTGGACACTATACATTGACTTTAATATCATGATGTCATTTTGGTCCCCTTCAAGTACAAAGGACAATAACTGACCCTCTCTTTCTTTTCCTCCTTCCCTCCCCTTTTTCTTTCCTTCCTTCTAGCTCTAGTTCATATATTCTTTGAATAAGAAAATAGAAGTTTCACCCATAGAGAAAAATTCTAGCTAGAATTTAAATACATGTGCCATATTTCTGGCCCAACTAATTAGATTTTCTTTTCTATGTAATATATATTTATAGAAATAACCCACAGGTAGCCCAAGAGTAGAGGTCATAGATTTTCATATATAATATTAATCCCTTATGAAAAGATATATTGGACCTAGAAAGGTATGTAAATTTGAAAAAAGACTTTCATTTGGTGTAAAAAGTAAAGTACAGTGGGACTAACTTTACTTTTCTATTTCTATACTCCCTCAAATTCAGACCTATAACTAGAGTGATGTAAAACCGTAGAATTGAAATTTAGAGTTATCATAGCCTTTGGAAGTCTTTATAATCTGGAATCAATTGAATTGAAGTTAGCACCTAATCATCAAGAATAATTAACTAAAGTAGGAATCTACCCCCCTGACATTTGATTCCCAAATGAATACCTCCTTGGCATACCAAAGAGGAGATCATAGTAGAAATTAATCCCTGGTGGCCTGAGCAGAAATCTTCCAGAGTTCTTCTTAAATTCATTCCCAAATCAGAGGTAATTTCTCTGACTTTGCAACTGAAAAGGCTTGTTTTGACTCACAAGACTGATCCTGCCACTTTTTTTAGATTTGTAGGAAGAGGAAGCTAAGAACCCAAGGGAATAATAAAGAGGTAGTGGCAGGGGAAGAGGCAGAGCTTCCATGGAAGAATGGATGAGAGGTTACTAACTCAGAAGCTAAAGCACATGGATGAATTATCCAGTCATTTTGGGATGACTTTGTACTGCTAAAAATCCATTCAGGTTGCAGACTGAGGCTGGTGAGTATTCACTTCCCTGATGCAGAGTGTAAGTTTTTACTTTCAAACCTAACATTTCCTTGTGGCATAAAGACATTATCTATGTAGTTTAAAAGTTTATACTTTTATTTAATGTTTACTTAATTTTTTGAGATCACAAATGACTCCCTGAAGTAACTACTAAACTGTATTACTATTGCTTGAATGTAGAATTGAGTAGTTGTTTAGGATTAGCCTTGGAGAGAACAGAGAGAGACATAGACAGAGAGACAGAGATTTTAGTTGTTATAATTTTGCTAGGGGCTTGGAGCTTTAAAAAAAAAGATAGCTATTGATGTATTTTTATTATTTCTCAAGATACAATATATTCACCAGGTTTCCTCCTTGCAACTGAATCAGTGGCAGTAGATGGACATCTTAATGGCTTTACTAGTATTTAAAAAGGCATCCTTAATACTTAAGTATGTTTAAAAGGGAAAACTAGTTCTCTAGAAATGGAAAGGCTAATGGAATGGCAAGAGAAAAAAGGTCAAGCAGTAAGGAGGAGTAGCTCAGCCCACATAAAGGTATTCTTGAGGGGGTAGTAAGAATGAATAAGCTGCCAGAATCAGAACAATACCACAGCTAAATATCACATTTTAATATTGCCCACATAGTGTTATAAAGCCATCAAGACAGAAAGGGTAGGCTATAGTAAAACAGCAAGAATTCTAGGGCCATATTGTTGAAAAGCTATAAGTCAATGTTATACATAGATTGACTAGCTCAGGTGGCATTGAATAGGTAATATTCAAGGTGGATTCTCTCATGTTCTGACTGGCGATTCTTCTGATAGCCTTCAGCTTGGAATCCTATTAGCTTGCCTGGACACCAGTCCACTTATCTCTGGAAAAATAATAATAATCATATTAGTAGAGCTTTAAGACAAGAGCCTATAATATAATCTAGCAACTTCTGATTGGTTTCCTTGGATTATTGTGGGGTTGTTTTTCTTATCTTCCTTGATAGTTGTATAACATTTGATTGAATCTTTAGAGTATTGTGCTTTTTAACCCATTATATTGCACAGTCTATGACAGTGATAGAGAACCTTTTAGAGACTGAGTAGCCAAACTGCAAACCTCATACTGCATGTGATCCCCCTGCCTTACCCCAGACAGGGGAGAGAGGAAGCACTCCCATTAGGCTGCTGAACAGAGGGGCGAGTCATGTGAGAAATGTCCTCAGTTATGCATGGAGAGAGGGAAGGGAGCAGCCCCCTGTGGCACGCTCTGGCACACATGCCATAGGTTCACCAACCCAGATCTATAACATACTTATTAGGGCAAACCAGCCAGGCAGCAAAGTCAACTTATGGTGATGAACTGAAATCAATCAAGGTAGAGGAGGGGTTAAAGAGAGGGGAAATGCATTAATAAGACTTCTTCTCTGGTCAAATTAAACAAATGACCCTTACAAATATAGCAATACCAGAAAATATGTAATGAAGCATTAAATATTGGAAACCCCTTTGGTTTATGTAGCTAATTCACCCTTTTGATGAGCAGAGAATGGCAGGCAATGAAAGATTTGTGGACACCATTTGTCAGAGAATCCCTCATGTATAGGGCTTTAGGTAACTCTCAAGTTTGTATTTATCCTTGAGAATAATTAATTTTTATCCAAGAGTCCTCTATTGTTGTTGTTTATCTCCTTTTTAGGAAATATTTTGGTAATATTGTGCACTGAATGATTTTAAGTGAAAAATAAATCTCACTATACTGGAATTACCATGCATACATTTTCCAAAGCTGACAAAGTGAGAGGTGTGAGCCAAGAGATATGAAAACATCCTTCAAAGAATATTTAGGCCTTTCATATCATAACTTGTTGGCACAAGGATTACGCACAGTATCTGATATATGTGATATGCCTGGAGTAAGTCTTGCATTTGGGTAGAAAGCTGTATTAAAAGACTTCCTGTGGTAACTCTCAGCTCTTTTTTTAGGATATGATTTTATGAAATATATCTTATTATAATGGGAGAGGAATAAAAAGAGTTCCTAGAGTTGTTCTATTATTTTCCTTGCCTTACTCCCATCTAAGATAAAACTATGAGAATAGTCTAAAGTGAGAGCACATACCACCTAAATTTTTGCTTAGAATTTTAGACATTGAACAGAGGATGAGAAAAAGCTTATTGATTTTATAAATTGGCCAATGCTTTTATTTAAAAAAACATTTTCATGATACCTTTTTTTTTTATTACCTTCACTTCTGAAGTTATGCCTCCACATCCTCCACCCAGAAAATCATCTCTTTTCAGAGAAGAAAAAAAAGAAAGGGAGTTATGTATTTCTAAAATAAAAGGCAGAATAGCATTTTGTTCTCTTCCAGATCTTTGCTGCTTCTAAAGCAATAGGAACTCTGTTTTTATATGGATAAAATGAACTATTCATGTTTTCCTCTGCAAAAAAAGCATTTTAGAGGCAAATGCAGAAAATGCATAAATGTTTCTGGGCCATAAAAGAAAATATGTACCAGACTAATCCTGATTCTGACAAAATACTTGGTAAAGGCATTCACTGTCTGGTTCCTAGTCTTTCTATATTTTAGTCTGAGTAGCATCTTACGTTTTTGTGTAGAGAATGCTTTGTAATCCTTAAAGCTGTATACAAATGTTAATTATTATTATTATGCCTCCACATTATACACCAAAGAAGCAAAGGACATGAAATCAAATCCTACCTTTGCTATTGACTGCCTGTGTGACTTTAGTCAAGTCTCTTTGCTTCAACTAAAGTTGTTTTTTTGTAATATGTATTTGTAATATATGTAAAATATTTGTAAAGGCAAAACTAAATTAAACTGTCCCTGAATTGGCATGTAGAGGTCACCTTGGATTTTGAATACAATGCCAGTGGAAGGTAACCTGTGATGTATCTTACAGAGATCAAAAGACTTTATTTATAGACCTGGTCATTGACTGTATTTATAACCGTTGCGTAAAGACTAGCATGGGTAAGTTGGAGAGGTTTACTATTAGTCTACGACCACAAAGTGATAATTGTCTTTTGAAAGCTCCAGAAAAGTCCAAAAAGACTGGCAACCTGTGTTAGAGAAGGGAATACCTATACCAAGGAAATTGTAATTCTTAAAACTTTGAAGTATCTCATCACTAAATTCCTACTCTGATTGTTCCTGATGAATGTAGCTGACTGCTGGTTTCTGATAGGCCATTCCAACAGAGCACCAGATCTGAGATCAGACTATGGTGGAGAAGTCTCAAGGATGAGCTTGGTGAGGGAGGAATGAGGATCAGTCTAGCGAGGTTTGATGAGTTTTCAATTAGTTGACCATTAGGTAATTAATTTTTTGTCTTAAGACTCTATGAAGTTCAGATAGTGCTTCCTATAAGCATTCACACCACCACCACCAAAACAAAGAAAACAATAAAATTAATAATGAGAATGATAACAGAAATCATAGATCCTTGGAGTGTAGTAGCCGCCTCAAGAGGCAGCATGATCCACTGATCAAGAGGCACCCTCTAGGACAGGAATAGCTAGATTCAGTTCCTATTTGTGATCTGGAAATTGTATGACCCTGTGCAAGTCACTTCAATTCTTAGTACCCTAGGAAATTCTTTAAGACCATAAGATGCTCAGACACTGCACAAATCACTTAACCATGTTTGCCTCAGTTTCTTCATCTATAAAATGAGCTTGGGAAGAAAATGGCAAACCATTCCAGTATCTTTGCTAAGAAAATCCCAAATGGGGTCAGAAAGAGTCAGACAAGACTAAAACAACAGAACAATAATGTCATAAGTGCTGATCCATCTTGACAGAAGGAATTCTTGCCCTGACATTTCCTTCATTGATACCATCAAAAGTCTGGATGAAGAAAAAAATCTTAAAGTATCTAGATGGCACGAAGGATATAATGCTGGGAGTTTAAGTCCAGCCTTAAATACTTACTAGCAATGTAACCTTGGACAAGTTGTAGGTAGGAATAACCTAATAACCTCTGTTTGCCTCAGTTTTTTCCACTATAAAATCGGCATACTAATGACAACTACTTTTCAGGGTTGTTGTGAGGATCAAATGACATAATATTTTTAAACCATTCAACACAGTGCCTGGCACATAGTAGACACTTTATAAATGCTGTTATTGCTATCTAAGAATGTTGGGAGCTATTCCCTGCAACACAATTATTTTACTATATTATTCCTAACAAAGTTGAGATGAAGGTAAAGTTGCCCCATTTTGGGGCAAGGTAGAATTCACTATGCATCAAACTGAAAGCATGATCTATTATTTTCTAAACACTCTCAAAATTACAACTCTCTTCACAAAATTTTCTGTGCTTTTATTATTTTAGCTATAAAAGAGGACAATCATATTCATAGTACTTAACTTATAAGATTATTGTGAGAAAAGTGCATTGTAAACCTTGTCGCAGAAAATCACCCGTTGCCCTAATATAGATAATCTGGGTAAATAAAATCAAAAAGCCAATTTTCTCCAAGTCAAGGTAGAAAGTTAGAGTTTATTGGAAGAGGGCCAAGTCTCCCAATAAACTCGGCCCCTGCACATGTTATATAGTTAGAAACCAGCAAATGACAAATGCCTGGCAGCAGAGACCTGGTTTATATAGTAGGACAATAACAAAATAGATAAGTCCGAACAAGGTTTATGACATATCATAAGACACAGCATCATGTAGACCTTTTTTAGAAAGAGTTACCCAACTGCACAGCTGATTGGTTAGTTCATTCAAGGAAACCCATATTTGTCTAAAAGTCAAATCACAATCTTACTTAGAGAATAGTGAAGACCATTACCAAAGACTCATCTGATCTAGGGAAAGGATGGTTATTTCCAAATAGGGAAGGGTGTGCATACTTGCACCATATAGGGGCATGAAACTTAGATGGTCAGTATCTTATGATAGAAGGGAGTGCTAACTTAGGGAGGAGTTAGAAATCCCCTTAGAAGCATTTTTATGTTTAATTTAGAAATCCTTATTAAAATCATGAATCCTACTAATTATAATTAAGATTATAATGGGATTATATTAATCATTTTTAGAATCACAATATTGATTATCTTAAACCTATCAAACCTATCACTATCACTAAAATCTAATCAAGTATAAAGGGCTAGGGGTCTATCTTCCCAAGGACCTTAAAGTCAAGAAAGAGCCTTAGGAAGATAAAATAAATTACAAATATGATTTTTTTTTGCCTAAGATTGGTCTCCTTATATCTCTGAGGCTGAAAGTAAAGTGGTCACTCATGGACCCAATCCTACTATTGAACAAAATGAAAGTTCTAATTTACTCAATTTCCAACTTATGTCTATTTGCTCTTCATTAAATGGCTTTATGGCACATCACATCTGAGGACTCTTCATATTGGTGCCAGACAGTGCAGACATGACTAAATCTCACTATAGCTCACAGCTACATTTTTCTCCTTTTATTTTATTTTTTAACTTAGTCTTTATTTTTTAATTTAAAAATTTTTACCTTCATTTTTTTAAATTTTGAGTTCTAAATTGTCTCTCCAATCCCTCCCTCACCTATTGAGAAGACAAGCAATATGATATCCATTATAGATATGAAGTCATGTAAAACATTTTTATATTAGTCATGTTGGGGGGAAAAAACAAGAAAAATAAAGGAAGTAGGAGAAAATGCTTCATTCTTTCAGAGTTCATCAGTCTCTCTCTGGAGGTGGGTAGCAATTTTCATCATGAGTCCTTTGGAATTGTGATGATCATAACCTCTCTGATATAAATAATTGTATTTATTATAAATCAAAAGGTTATATAAATTAATTATGAAAATGAATCATAACATAAAATGTATATGACTTTAACCAATGTGTTAGCAGAATGTTTTGGGAAAAAAAAAAGCAGTCAATAATAATGGCCCAGGCACAGCAGTTTCATTCTCTATCTCTTATTGAGCTTCTTTCATTTATTTCTAACTTTTAATGCTATTGACAGCTTCATTGCATTTTCTGGATGCTGAAAAGTTAATACCTCCTTTATATTTTTAATATAAAAATAGAGCATCTTTTGCCTTTGGGCAAATATTTATGAGAACATTGCTGAACAGAAAAGAAGCCTTCCATTTGATTTCCTTTCTGCTTAGCAGCTTCCTCTGCCTGTTTGAGGCAATGACTAATTAAATATTAACACTAGAGTCATGTTGGATTCAAAGGTTCTACAATTTTTAGTCAATGGGAAATGAAAGGAAGCTAGACTACTCAGTATCAAGAATGGTCAAGAATAAGGAGATCAGACTGCATCAGCAGGATTGCTTTGATGAATAAATGTTTATCTACAGTGGAAATATCAACAGAAAGCCGGAAAAAGATAGCCTTAGTTTGAAATTCTCAAGATAAAAAGTTCATTTTTAATTATGTTCCTTATTCTCAAAAGACAGGTCTTTGGCACTTATTTTCCATCTGCTTGCAAATCTTAGGGTAACTCTTAAAACAATTTATATCTTTCCATTGGCAAACAGGGTGCAGATAACCAAGTACACCATCTGGTGGTGTAACAAGAGGGTGCAGGTAATCTTTGGGACAACTCTTTGAAAAGGCAATAAAAACATTGAGCAGGCACAGAATAACTGGCTCAAACACAAATAAGGGTTTACTTCAATGTTTTAAAAATTAGTATGGCATAGAAAATAATGCATAACTTTTGACTTCTAACCATAATTAAGCTTTTGAATAAGCCCAATGGCCCCAAAGAAAAACATTGTCAACTCCTTGGGGGAAAGATACTAGTATAATACAAAAAGCACTAACTGTAAACTAAAGAATTTGGTTCAGATCTCACCTCTGCTGTTCACTACTTGTATGACCTTGGGCAAGTAATTTTACCCTCTTGGGTCTCTATTTCTTCAATTGTTGCCTCCAAGGTCCCTTCCAGTTCAAAATCTATAATTGTAGGAATGAAATTCTAGACTTGCTTTACCTAAAGAAATTACTTACTAATAAATAAATTAATTTAAAAAATTACTTACTAAAAAATCCTCAGTTTATTAAATAGATTATAAGATTCTTTGCTTGTAAGGATTCTTAGCTTTACAAAAGAATTAGTGCAAAGATACTTTGAATTTATTTACTTTCCAGATCTGTGTGACAAGCTAACAAATCAAATGGCAGTTGGAAATGCTAATGAATGACCAACCAAGAAAGAAAGGAAAATATTTTTGAAAAAAAGAAAAACATAATTGTAAACTAAATATATCTGGGCATATTCAGTTCATCTTAACTTGGAGGTGCCTTTGAAGGGCCTTTTCAGCATGTCCAGATTGCCTAACATGAAAGCCTCTTTATCCTTTCTCATGTGGGTAAAGGTAATTTCTTTTGATTGACTGCCTGCTGGGAAGACTTAGGCATTTATTCTTTTTCTACTGCCTTCTTTTTTGCCTCCTTCTTTCAAGAGCCTTTTCAAGCTATCAGAAAAGTTCACACTATAGGAAAGAGGGACCTTTGAATGATACAATGTACAAGGAGAAATACAACTTTTGTTGTTGTTGGGTAGAAACTGTGAATCCATTAGTGGAGGGAACTCTCATTAAGGACTTTCTTTACCAAAGGAAGCCAGCAACTTTTCTGAGACTTAAAGTCTTAAAAAGTTGTCTGGGGTACTCAGAAGTAAAATGGCTTGCCCAGGGTCACACCATTGCTATGTATCAGAGGCAAAATTTGAACTCTGGTCTTTCTGACTTCAAAGCTAGCTTTGTAGGTATGACTACAACTATTGCTCCTCTAAAGCTGTCAGGAAACTTAGTTTTTGCCTGGTCTGAATTCTCGGGGTCTATGGAATGTCTGGGCATTATGAATTGTCTCTACATCCTTTCCTGTGTGTTCACGAACCTTGTCTCTCCTCAATCTTGCTCACCTAGAATTATTTGGTCATATCAATAAGTTAGTGAATCAAATCTCCAATTAACAATTACCCGGATCTCTCTCTCCTTCCAACTTCCCAATTTCTACTGAAGGTTGAACCAGCATTTTTTTTCTCTCTCTCTCTCTCTCTCTCTCTCCCTCCTTCCCTCCCTCTCTCTCGTCTCTCTCGTCTCTCTCTCTCTCTCTCTCTCTCTCTCTCTCTCTCTCTCTCTCTCTTTCTCTCTCTCTCTCTCTCTCCTCCTTCTCTCCCCCCTCTCCCCTCCATCAATCCAATCAGTTGTCATGTTTTATATATTCTATCTCTTTAACAACTTTCACATAAATCCATATGCTTCTTATGCTTCTTTCTCTACATGTATATCTGGAACACAGTAGTCTAGGCTCTCATCACTTCTCAGCCAAACTATTGCAATAAGTCTTCACTGGTCTCCATTAATCTAATCTCTTTCTTCTCTAATGTGTTCCCTATGTAGTTGCAAAACTGATATTCCTTAGGTGTTAGTCTTAACATGCCATTCTTCTGCTCAAGAATCTTCAATGGTTCCCTATTTCCCTTAGTATAAAATAGAAAATCCTCTGTGACTCAAATATTTCCCCAGTACTCCTCACAAACTCTACATTGCAGCCAAATTGGCCTATTTGTTGTTATCCATATTCTGTAATCATATCCTACTTCCATGAGAGCACAACTGTGTCCCATATCTATAATGTTCATCTTCTTCACCTTCACCTCTTAGAGCAAACCCTTTAAGATTTAGCTCACATGCTATTTCTTCCAATAGGCTCTTCATAATTCTTTCATTTATTATTGGCACCTGTCACTGCATACTTACTTGCATGTATCCTGTATTTCCATACTGTGAACATATTATATCCTTCTACTATAAAGCAAACTCCTTGAGGAAAAGAATTGGCTCACTTTGTTATTTATTTCCCCAGAACCCAGCACTCAGCCTGATGTTCATTCATCTTTCATATCAAAGAGAGCCAGTGACATCATGGAGGATGTGTTGACTTTTGAGTGAATTGGATTTTAGTAAGGCAGAAGTTCACTGGCTTCAGCCTCACTCTCTCAGCCAGAGGCATTAAAGTCCAATGGTAATAAAAATGTCAAGATAACTGGTAATGGCCTGAAATGCTAGCTACCATCTTTACTGGAGAAACAAATTGTTCTCAACTGCCCGTTCCATTGAGGGAAATAAGAAACTATTGACATCCAATAAACACTTAAAAATATTTGTTGATTGATTGACGGTTGATTAGCATTACTGGAATCAGTAGTGATTTATGAAACTATACTTCCTCCTAAGAGTTTCCATTTTTCTCCTAGTTTCAAAAATCTCCTATCTTAAGCTAATGGGGTAAGAATAAAGTGAGGTGGCAGCTATAGCTTTAAACAAAGACTCTTTAATCATTTCTTTTAAATTTCCATCATCTAGTGCTATACTCTCTCTCTTTCCCTTTCATCTACTTGCCCTTTCCATTTCCATCCTGAGCCACGCTCTGCCTACATCCCCCAAAGAGTCATTGCTGCAGAAACATTCGTGGCCTTTATTACATGCCAAAGTGCCATAATACTCTAGTCATGGTGGTCCAATAGCTCCTAAGTACAGGCTATTCCTTCTCTCTACCCCTTACTCTAGTCAATGGGAGGAAAAATACTTTCTGATCCTGTATTGTTAGTAGATCGGGATGCAACCATGATATGATCAAATATTAAAAGCAGTAAAAAACATTAGAGATAATTATTCCAGTCCCCTCATTTTACAAATGAGAAAACTGAGGCATAGAGAGTTAAGTGATTTCTATGTTTGGTTATCTTCAAAAATTCAATATTGAAGAGACAATATTTTAAAGACAAGAGATATAAAGATGAAAAAAAAACAGTTTCTCCTCTAGAAAAGGTTACAGACTAATGGGAGTGATGACATGCATGCAAATAAATATGAAACAGTATTATGTGATAAGGACAATAGAGAAATCTAGACAAGCTGTTCTAAGAAAATATGATGAAAGACAGCATTTTTCCATAGGGGAGAATTTGAAAAGACTTTAATAGAGGCAGTAACATTGTCTTTAGCCTTTGAATAAAAAGGGTTTAAACAGACAGAAATGTGAACGGAATATACTCTCTGGGAGGAAGGACAGAGTACATTCACAATTGCACCAAGATGGAAAGGACAGGATGAGTTCAGGAAACAGCTTATATTCTAGTTTGGCTAAAATGTAGAACATGTGCAATGGATTCCTCCCAGACCACATCTATTTTCCTCCCTCTTGGCAACCATAAGGGGTCTAATCTTTCCTTTGAACCATACCTGTATTCCCTGGTTCTTCTTCCCCACATCCAAAGCTAGAGTCTGTGCCTAAGGCACTTGAGTTCAAAACAACCTGATTCTGACTACAATAGACAATTCTAGGCCCTTGAGCCTGGGGAAACTGGCCCAAATCTGAATGGATGCTTCTGTCTAATATTTTATCAAGCTTACAAATACCAGATATATATGCATATATATATTTATTTTATTGCCAGAAAAGCATCTCATATTAAAATAGCTCATCAAGATTTCAATTATGGGCCTCTCTAACATTTAGAGAGAAACTTAGATGGCTAATTTCTGACCAGCTACTTGCATCTTCCATTAACCACCCTTTTGCAACCAATACACAAATATGCAGTGCAAAACAACCATGATCAGTCATGGTTAGTAGATTAAAACAAAGCAATTTCAAAGGCAAGAATTAAATCACATTATTAACAGACTAAAAGGACTAAGCCAAAACTGGGTAAAACTTCCTGCCATTTGCAGGCTGAGATAGCAGAGGAACAAGGGGATAAAAGGGAAGTTGTGTTGATACCCACCAGATGTGGTAACCTCTCAAAGAGAAGTAGTTCTCAGTAAAGATCCTACAATAAGCATAAAAGCAATCAAGGGAAGACCTATCTGCATCAACATTACTCATTTGTCCCCATTCAAAGTGTCTTCTTGCCATTACACTGCTCTGACAGACTGGCTCCATTTTTTTTTTGGCTGTTATCTTTTTTCTTGCCTCAAAGAGCAGTTCCAAAGCTCTTCTTATAGCAGAACATCCACCCTCCAGCTCAGAACTCCATGATAGCTTCCCTAGACTTCCCCAGGACATAGAGAGAATGCTATTCTTTCCATGAATACAACTCCTAGAATCTCTAGCTAGTTTCAAATCTTTTGTACCACCCACGGGGAAATTATCTTTTGATCTAGTTATAAAAGGAAAGAAAAAGAAAACTATCACTACATCAGGATCTAAAGTCATGATTTCCTTACCAGTGAGAGACAGTCCAATGGCATGAGTTTCTTTCTTAAGACTACTCTACAAAGAGGAAAAACAGATTTCTCTTCAATCCCCCACCATCTGCTGCCTGCATCCATTTTTCAGACAGTCACTAGCTCTCACTTCCCTTTTTCCTTCCCCTTATTTCTCACCTAATTGAAACAGACTAGAGTTTGGGGGAGCTTTTCCAAGGACTATAACAAAGAAGACATGGATAGAGGGAATTTGAGTGGGCATAAAGCATAGAAGATACACATTTCATCATTCAATTTCACTTAGAAATAAAACTACCCTCTCTCTTAAAGTAATATTTCAGGAAAACTGAATTTTATTATCAGATAAAGTTGTTTTATTTCAAATAAAAATTACCTTATTATTCACATATTAATACTGAGACAGACTTTTTTTTCCCGTGGGCCTACTTAGAAAGGTGTCATATGATGCTCAGCAGAGAGTTTGTGGAGTCTTTAAAGATCAGCAAAATGAGTATCTTTAAAAATAATACTAGTGTAACTTTTTCCTTGAGGTCAGCAGAAAAAAAGTAGTGAACTTGATAGCAATAGACTTCAGTTTGTTAAAAAAGATGGAGGCACCAGGGATGTTACAATAAAATCTAAATGATTGTGGGTACACACACTAGGTTGAAGGAGAGACAGGACCAGGATAGGGAGACCAGAGTACAAAGCTAAGCTGCTCCTAACTGACAAGAATGGCCAACTGTCACTAGCTTACCACTAGGCTGGAGTCTTTGAAACCAGCAGGCAAGGTAAAAGATTCTAACAGTTTTAATTATGTTTAACTGAAATAAAGGTGGGATAGGGAATTCTATACTTGAAACCTAAAGGGCAAAACCACAGGGAAAGGGGAGGACTTAACTTCTCTAATCTTAGTGACCTAAGCAGCCAAGGCCCAAAGGAACAGTTCTGGAGTCTCTGGGAGGCTGCTTCAAACCTAGTTCCAGCCAGGTTTGACCAGCACAGCTAAGGACTGAGGGTGGCTTTGAGGGTTCTCACAGTTATCCAAAGATGATCACAGGATGTCAAAAGCCAAGGTGGTCCAAGGTATCCAAGTAGAGAGAGTGTGCTTGAGATGATGTCCACCAGGTCCCAAACTCCTCCTCCACTTGTTACTGCTCTGTAGGTCTTGTCCACTTGTTAGAAACCACCATCACTCAGGATCCCAGGGAAATCAGGATGCAGGGTGTCCTTTACTCTGAGATCTCCCAAGGCTAACAACAGTTTGTGCCAACCACTAACGGAGTCTCTCTCAGGGCACAAGCCACTTCCTGCTCTTTCACTCCATCTTGGAATGCTCCAGCCCTTCCTGCTAGGTTCAACCTTAATACTTAATTACTAACTAATCTTCCTCACAACAAGTTGTAATCCTATCTATTCATATATAAAATAAAGAATGAAAGGGAGAGACTATATACATCATTACATCCCTTTCCGTGATAAATCTTTGTTCCTCTAGCACTTATAAATGGTCCATTTCAATCTGTGAAGTCTACAATTGCAGTAAAGACTTCTTAGTTAAAGAGACCTGAGTTCAAGACCCACATCTGCCACAGACAATCTCTGAGTGTACATGGCCAGAAAAATCACTAAACTTCTTAGTGGCCTCAGACAACTCTCAGGCTTTAAATTTCAGAAGATACTGATTGGCATTAGTTGAAAGCATTTTCTCATGGGTAGTTTCATCATCATCATATCATCATCACCATTGTCTTTAGCAACAATATCATTATTTTATTATTATAGTTAACATTTATATAGTGCTTTCAGGTTTTCTAAAGACTTTACAAATTATATCTTATTTGATCCTCATAATAATCATAGGAGATTGGTGCTATCATTATTCCTATTTTACAGATGAGGAAACTGAGGCAGGTGGTGGTTAAGTGACTTCCAGGTCACACAACTAGTAGTGTGAGTCTGTGTGACCTGGAGGTCTTCTTGACTCTAGGTCCCTCAAAAGTCCAGAAACACAGGATGAGACCTCTACAGAGAGGAAGAGGATGCTCCAAAGAAAAGTTTCATTTATTTTCCAGTTTCAGCCTTAAAACATTATCTTTATTTGCTTGAGAAACTCCTACACCATTTACCTGTCCTTTTGAATATAAAAGCCTTACTTATGTTTCTGTTTTATTTTTATGAACAGGAAAAGACAGCTAAGACAGGAGACATCTAAAAGCAATGAAATAAATCAAAGCATGCTGGGTATCATCCAAAATTAAGGCATAGTAATGAAGTGTGCATAACCAGGAAAATAATAATTGACAGTGACTACAATGATGTAAGAGAAAAGAATACTAAAAGGAATCCCAGCAGTACATCATATCAATGATCAGAGTTAATTCTGAAAAGAGATGGGGAAACGAACCTGTCAGCTTTCCTTGGGAAGATGGAGGAATCTGAAAGCAGAATGCTACATATGCTGTCAGATATTGTTGCTGTGTCATTGTGTTTTGTTTCTCTGTTGTAGTTATTGTTCCTCTTATGGTTGTTACAAGGGAAATCTCACTGGGTATAAAGGTAGTATATCTGGAAGTGAAAATTATGTAAAAAGAAACATCAAATGTTATTTTTTAAAGTAAAAGCATATCCCTTTAAAGCAATGGCGTTTTTACGATGTGATTTTTTTTCCATGTGAAAATATAGACAAGAAGATATGGAAAGTGGGGAATTCATATTCCATGCTGAGTATATATGGAAATTAGTTTCAGTGTGATTATTCTTTAAACAGATGAGTGTGGGCCCAGCTAAGGAGGATGTGATTGGAACTATGCTTCCATGTCATCCAGATACTAATTCCATGGCACACTGCCTCTGAATCACATGGATTATGACTAGGTTTGAGATTTGGGAGCACTTTAGCAAATGATTTGCTTTAGAGGGCAAGTGGGCAGCCTCTCTGTAAAGCTGCCTTGAAAAGAAAAAAATTAAATTACTTATTTGAATGAGTGAGATAAAATGAGACATTACTTATTTAAGCTTATTTTAAAACTATATTAAATAAAATACTTCATATTATTCTTGGCTTGCACTAGTCTAGCCTTTCAAATGTCATTCTTTCTGATTTGTAGGGAGGGATTCTGAATCTTTCTTATATACCAGGTGCTCTTTTCATAATCTGTTGAAACCTACGGGCCCCCTCTTAGAATAATTGTTGCCCACATTCGAAATGAAAGGGCATACTAAATTTCAGTTAGAGGTTAATGAAAAAGTCATATAATTTTCCTCCTAGTTCCCAGACCTTCTTAAAGGGATTCATTGACTCAAGGTTAAGAACTATTGATTAAAAGTTATGATCATTAACCCAGGAAGAAACATTCCTAACATTGCTATTGATTATAAACTAATATGATAGTTTACAATCAATAGCAATGTTTTATATATATATATACATATATATATACATACACATATGTGTGTGTGTATATATATATATTTCTGTATTAGTCTGTTTGTATATAATGTGTGTATTACATGAAATATATCTATAATAACATCATCTAAATCTATGTCTCATTTATAGCTATATCTGTCCACATCTATGTCTGTGTCAATCTATATCTACATTTATCCATCTAATAAGGATTAGAACTAGAATTTTTTTTAGCATAGGGAGCATCTAGATGAGTAAACTCTCTACTAATTCAATTCTATACCTTCTCTTCAATTTATGTTCTTCAACAGTAACCCTTGTGAAGTTAGATGAAACAAGGCCTAAGTGCTTTAGTCATGGCTATTATCTTTATTGTCTCAAGGTAGAAATTATCATCTCCTTTGGAGAGTTGTACACTGGATTCCAGAGTTATTGATCCATGCTGCCCATCAGCTTTGCATCTGCATTTACATTTATATAATCCATGTAGAAAATGCATGTCTTACAAGGTCAATACATAACATTTTCCTTAAATCAATGGGCACATTTCTACATTTTGAGTAAATATGATTGCTCTACCTGAAATTCTTTAGGAGAACAAGTGACACAGAGTTCAGAGCAAACATGAAAGCACTCCTGTCCCAAGTTTCTTTAAATAAAGTCAGCCCAAGTGAGATGGTGATCACAGGTTTATAGCTCAAGGAAACTTAATAGTCATCTAGTACAATTCTGTAGATGAGGAAGTTGAGGTTAAAAGATATTAGCCTCAAACTATTTGTTATTTCCATCCTACAAAATATAGCTTAATATTTCAATGTTGAACATTTAACTCTTTTATTTTAAATTCAATATTACATTTAATAGTGCTAAATAAAAAATCAATAAACAAACAAAAATCAATAGAAACCCTAAAAACCTTACCCAGAAGTCACAAAATGTTTAGAATCTCTTAACTGACATAATTAGTTACTCATTACAGAAGAAGAGAAACAAGCATTTATTAAGCTTCTACTGTGCAACAGGAACTGTGCTAAGTACTTTACAAATATTTTCTCATTTCAACCTCACAAGGATCCTAGGACGTAAGTGCTATCATTATTCCCATTTAAATGAGAAAACTGAAGTAGACAGAGATTAAGTGACTTTCCTAGGGCTGTGCAACTAATAAGAATCTGAGGCAAGATTTGAACTTAGGTTCTCTTGATTCCAGTCCCAGTATTCTATCCATGAAGCCAACTAGCTGAATTTGTACTGAAATGGCTTTTGGTGATGAAGTGGGAAGGAGACCATATTCTTAATTGCTATTTCATATATGTCAACATGCACTATAGTTGATGGGAATTTGAATTTTCACAGAAATCACTTTAAAGAATCAACTTGTAGTTTTAACCAAGTGAATTCTAAATCTTAAGCTTCTGCTGTTCTCCCTTTATTTTTGAAGAAGACTAATGATGTCTTGATTTATTCATAAATTAGATTTGTGAGGCAAAGTTGTTCTCTGGTAAGTCTCACTCTTTCTTCCAGAGTCATCAAAGGCCAGTGACAAGACAAAAATCAGAAAAACTGGCAATGGCCTGGGATATAGTAGATGACCTTGGAATCTTCAATATCTAAATAAGTTTCTAAATCTTATACAAAGACAGGAGAGAGGTAGAGTATGTTATATATCCAGAATACATATTCCTTGTCAAATGTGAGAGAGGCAATTCACTATTAACAGAAGTTATGGGAACACTTTCTCATTTCCAATTCTATTAACAAAAGTTTTATGAATGTCTTTTGTTTTTATACCACAGTCATTTCTGGGATACCATTCTCCCTATGCCACAAGGATACTTGCTTGTACTAAAGAAAAATGGTAAAGAAAAGATAACAATTGCAGTGATTAAATGTATGCATGTGCATACATTTTGTCCTTAAGGTATCCTACCCTTTTACCAAGAGTATGGATATATATATATATATATATATGTGTGTACATATATATTTATATACAGATAGATAGATATTCTCCAAGAAAGATGGAATTGCAGTCGCATTCATCAATTGTTGGAGAGAAGATTTTTTTTAATGTTTCCCATTAATTGGCAGAAATAGAGTTCTGCCTTTTTTTAATTTAACTTTCCCATAGAAATGAAATGCAGACTATAAGCACCATTTACTACAGTTATTTACACATAGTAGAAATATAATAACTAATGTGAACTTTCAAAATAGGAACAACTTCAGGGGTAGAGGATCTCTTCAGATTTCTTCCAGCTCTGTGATTAATGAATTTAAGACTCCTGGTCAAGCAATAACAGATTAGGGTACATGGCAGTCATTTTTCAATGAAAGTCCAAAAACTAAAGACTGTATGATAGAAGCAGCTGCATCTCCTCTCCTTTTCCCCACTCTCTCTACCCTAATTAAAAGTGTGCCTGGAATGAATTAGAGGTAGTAACTGAATGGTTTGTCTCTTAGAGACCAAGAAAATATGAGGTACTTTAACTCTATTTTTTCTGTTGCCTTCTTTTATCAGAGATTCCATCTCATTTTTTCCTATAGATCATTCCTTCCATCATCACCACCTTATTAATCTTCAGCTTCTATGTATCTTCTGGTTGCTTCCTTGCTGCCTACAAACATGTCCATGTTTCCCTAGCTTCAACCCCTGCCTCCAAAAAAAAAATGGTTCATGGTTCCATTCACTCCTATATCCATTACTGGTGCCTCTGCTTCTTTTCCTCACTTTCATTTAAACTCTTCAGTTTGACTTCTAGTGTCATCATTCGACTGGAAGTTCTCTCCTGAACTATCAGTATTCTCTTTCTTGGAAAATCTAATAAATTTTTCTTAATATTTATCCTTCTTCATCTTTCTCTATAGATCTACGTGACACTGCAGTCTCCTGCTCTTACTATTTGACCACAGCTTCTCAGTCTTCTTTTGCTGGATCTTCATTTAGATTTTATCTACTAACTTTGATTGTCGTCTAAGGCTTAATCCTAGCAGCTCTTCTTTCCCCTCTCCTTAGTTTTTTGGTAATATCATCAGCTTCCATGAATTCAGTAATCTCAGATCTATTTATTCAATCTTAAATTTTCTTCTGTCCTCTATAGTGTCTTACATCTCCAACTGCCTGGTAGATATGTCAAATTAGGTGTTCTGTGGACATCTGTAGAAGTCTTAAACTCAATGTTTCCAAAGCTGAACTCATTATCTTTTCCAAAAGTCTTCTTTCTTCTTAATTTCCTAATTGCCTGTAACATAATGGATAATTAATAAGTGCTTATTTGCTTCATCATTTATTAATGTTTATTAATAAATATCAATAAGCATTGTCTGGCTTTTCTATAACTACCCAGGGTACCACCATCTTCTCTGGTTAAAAATCTAGGTATAATCTGCAAGTATTCACTCTCAGTCATCATTTCCAATCTGTTCCCAAGTCTTTTTAATTCTAACTTAAATGTTGTTAGCAGCATCTCTTATCTACAAACCTTTTTTTCCTTAGATTTAAGTAATTCCTTGATAGATGCCCTCATCACTTCACACTTGGACTACTGCAATAGCAATAGTCCTCTGGCTGGCCTTTCCACCTCATGTCTTTCCCTGATCCTTCATCTAGCAGTTAGAATGGTCTTCTTAAATAACATTTGACCATATCACTCTGCTATTGAGAAACTCCACTGGTTCCAGGTCAAATATAAAGTACTCTAGCTTTTAAAGTTCTTCATAACCTGGGCCCTTCCTACCTTTTTAGTTGTCTTCGCTTTATCTGCATTTACGTATTCTATAATGCATTGATTTTGGCCTCCTTGCTCTTCCTCATACCTAGAATTCTCTCCTTCCTCCTGACTTTCCTGGCTTCCTTCAAGATTCTCCTGAAACCTCACCTCCCATAAGAAGCCTTTCCTCATCTTACCTATAGTTAATGCCTTCCCTTTGAGATTAACTTCAATTTATCTTGTATATATCTTGTTTGAACATAGTCATTTGCAAGTTATCTACTTGCTTCTGCTAGATTATGAACTCCTTGAAGGCAAGACAGGTTTTTTTTTGCTCTCTTTGGATCCACAGAACTTAGCACAGTGTCTATTGCATAACAGATGCTTAGTAAATATTTGTGTACTTGATTTCATTTGGTGAAGATCTGCTCTAAATTTCTTCCATTTATTTAGTATGTTCATAATTCCTAATTTAATTGATCATTTAAAGCTGAGTAAGAACACAAACTTAACTGCTTTTGAGTTAATGTATGTCCTTGTAGGTATGTTTATTCTTAACTGTCTACAGGGTTACTAAGTAGAGATAGAAGCACTGAATGGTTTTTGATACATAGAGCTAAGGAGACATAAGATCTGATTTTATAAGTTCTCCTTTCTTAAGTTCAGATAAGATGTTAAGGTGGAAGGAATTCTTTTCTCTGTACCCTATTCCTTTTACTCAGGCCTTCTAAAGCTAAAATCAAGAAGGAAGCCTATGTTGTTGACTTATTAATAATTTAAAAAACAAAATTCTCCCAAAACAGAGCCAAAGAGAATGTGGGTTTTTCCACACAGGTTAAAAAAATAAGCAACCAAAGTGCCATTTTGCAGACTAAGACAGGATTGGGCTGTAAAGCCATATTATCATTCTCATTGTTTTCTCCCCAGGTAATTAGGAAGTGGGTCCAGTCCAATTGAAGGAAAACAGGGAGGAACAGAGAAGAATCTTGTCAACCCACATTCCTAAAAGTCAATTAAAGAGGAGATATTAAGTTCTCCTCTCTTCCTTTAATAGTCCAGGTACTACAAGAACCATTCTTTTTTGTCTTCAAACAATAAACTTTTAACTCATACACCACAGGCTACACTTGTAATGTTATCAAATATTTTCATGCCATCTTTACCATTAGATGAGAATAATAGCTTACTTTCATATGATACTTTAAGATTTGTAAAGCACTTGAAATATATTATCTCCCTTGATGTTCATGAAAACCCTATAAAGTAGTTGCTATTAGACCTATTTTATGTATAAAAAACTGGAGTTAGAGCATGTTAAGAGGCTAAATTAGAATCACACTGATAATAAAGATCTGAGGTAATATCAAACTTAGATCTTCCTGACTCTAACTTAAACACTCTATCCATTATGGCCATCTACCCATTATTGCTTTCTCCAATCCTAAATTTCTTGGAGTTAAGCCAATGTCTTCAGCTTTTCTTGTGTCCCTCACATTTTGAAAACACAAGACAAATAAAAGAATAGCAATCATTGAATTATTCAGTTGGTGAGTTTCATAGACGAACACAAAGTAGCCTAATTTTTGCAAAGTTTGAACAATATTCTCAGCTCTGATTTTTGTTATTCTAAAGGGGAAGACTTAAAGCTTTTTTTAGTTTGAGAAGTCAAGACATGTTAATTGGATAGGTTATTTAAAGATCATTGAATGATGGAAAAATAAGAAACCAGGGCATGACAATACTTTCAACTAATCTCCATATTTCTGAAAAATGAGGGAACATGAGGAATGAAGGAGAAAGAAAACCAATATAACAGGAATGTGCTGGTAAATGTTTGAGGACCTGTTCCTTGGAAGGGGCGGGGATACATACAAAACAGACTTTTATATTTACTCCACATTATTGATGCTTTCTCAATCACTTTCTTCATTCTAGACAATCATCAAAACAATAAATCAAGTTCTGACTGTTAGTAGTTTGGTTATTTTCAAGGTATAAATACTTACACCAGTAATTTAAAATTTGGCTTTCCAGAGTGTTCAAACTGACTCCAGCACACCTCTATATGATTAAATGAATAATCAATCAATAATAGATTCAGGAAATTCTAAAAAGTTTTAAATTGCTAGATGCAGGACAAGGAACTTCAGATCGCTTCCCATCCAAGAGAAGCAAGGAAAAATTTTTGATTGTCCTACAATCCAATAGGCAAATGGCCAATTTTTGAGACTTTGCATGGTGGAAGAGAAAATGTTAGATTTGAAGTCAGAACCTGAGCTTGAAAACTGACTGATTTTATTAAAATAATTTAACTTCTCTGTGTCTCATTTGCTTCATTTGTAAAATGAAGAGATTGAACTAATTGACCTTTTAGGTATCTTTCCACTCTAAATCCATGATGTTATGATAACACTTCTAGAAAATCCAATGTATTATATAATAAGGAATATAGTAGTGCTCATCATCTCTTGCCATTGACCACTGAATTTGGATTCTGTTTCTTCTGCATATTTGCTCATCTCTCTTATTTTGAGAAGCTGTTTGTCTTCAAAAATTGTTTCATATTATTTTATTAACTATTGTAGATTATAAACTCCTAGAAGAGAGGGTCAAATACTATATGTTACTCTTTTGGACCAATGTGTATCTGCTGCTTAATACATTTTCTTTTAATTTAATATTTTATTCTCCTAATTACATGTAATAACAATGTTTTACATGCATTTTCTGAAATATAATATCCAAATTGTCTCCCTCCCTCCCCACTCCCTGAGATGATAAACTATTTGATCTGGGTTATACATAGATAGTCTTGCAAAACATATTTCCATATTGGTCATGTTGTGAGAGAATATTCATATGAAACAAAACCCCCCAAATAAAAACACACAAATAAAGTGAAAAATAGTGTGCTTCAATCTGCATTCAGACTCCATCAGTTCTTTCTCTGTAGATGAATAACATGCTTTGTCACAAGTTCTTCAGTACTGTTTTGGATAATGCATCCTTTTGATAAAGAATTCAGATTCTTTAAAGCTTTGTGTTCAAATGTGTTTGTGTGCAACCCAACAAGAGCTTTGCCCATAGCAAAAGAAAGGAAGTATTTTTATTGGAGTAGGGGGCAGGTTTCAGCCATAAAAATCCATTTCTCACAAACTTCTCCCAAAAGGATTTTTAAAGATGAGGAGGAACTTAAAAATCAATTTAATAACAAGTATTAATTAAGAGCTACTCTGTGTAAAGTAATATGTCATGTCATATTTAATTAACTACCTGGTGACAAGACATTGAGACACCTAGGTGTTTGCTACACAATAAGTCTTAAACAAATAACAGAAAAGGGAGGTCCCAATAGAATGGAAGCTCATTGATATCAGGGACTATTTTGCTTTTATCTTTGTATTAGATAGTTCATCAAAAAATGAGAAAATGCAATAAAACACTGTTTTATGTAAATCTTAAAGCACTATATAAATATCACAGTGATAATTGGGGAAGAGCCATGATTTGCTAGAGTGGGTCCACCTCCCATCCTGGAATCTATAGAAGCCTTCCCTGACACATATATTTCTCTGTATCTTTTCTGGTATATTTGATCTAAGGAATGTAGCCAGGGAAACTAAAATTTGTATCTGTATTTTCCCTCTTCATAAGGATTCAATATAGTGTGCACACTTCCTTATTGGGATGAGGAGGAAGCATCAGTCTTCTAATATAGGTACGTCCTCCAGAGACACATGTCCAATAGGGCAGCTAATATTCTATCATTATCTTCAGAGTATATTTGAAAGCTCCAGGCATAATATGGGAAGTCAATTAAGTAGTGTATAAATATAACAAGAAGAATGTAGACTGGTGGCTGGATGACAGATTGACACATACATGCAATATTTGCTTTAGCCTTGAGGTCTTTCATGCTGGGTTTGCATATGCCAGTCACATCTTCTATTCCTTTAAAGAAAAAAAAATTGTCCTGGGCATGTCACATATTGGTTCCACAATCCAGAAATTTGGAGAGTTACCAAGATAAAAAACAGAGAATTCCTGGTCTCAAAGAGTTTATAATCTAGTAGGAGAGAGGAACCATGCTCATGAATAACTTTAACACATGAGAGAATATGATAAATGCATAAAAAGGAGAAGGTACCCAAAAGTGCCATAATAATTCTGGGAAAAGACAGGTTTGGCTTAAAAGGAGAGGGCCAGGGGAGCAAAAAAGTAATATTTGAACTTGGACATGAAAGATGCATTGAGAGCATATTAATAGGCAAAAATAGGTGTGACAAGGATATTCTAGGAATAGAAGATGATGTAAATAAGGGAACAGCAAGGGGAAACTGAAAATTTTGTGAAGATTTGACTAACAGAGTTTGTGAATGAAAATAGCTTGAAAGAAGGTTGAAAAGGTGACCTAGTACCAAATTGTGGTGTGTTTCAAAGGCTAGCCTAAGAATATTGGATTATATTTAATAAACAGTAGCCATTGAAGTTTTTATATGGTAGAATGATTCCATTAGAGCTGTGTTTTGGAAATAAATTTATGGATTTGACAAGGGAGAGCTGGAAGTAGGAAGGTAAATTAAAATACTATTGGAATAAGCAAAGAAAAAAAGTAGGAACGAGAGCCCGAATTAGAATTTTGATCATAAGTAAAGTTCATCAAAAAAGAGGGAGGGAAGGGAAGAGAAGATTGCCAAGGAAAGAATCTTAAAGTATCTCTTTAATGAAGGGTGGGAGGAAAGAGATGTAGGAAAAGAATGAAAAATAAAATTTAAAGGTAAAAGAATCCTAAGAATCAAAGGACTAGAAAATATCAAGGAAGTGATTAAAAGAACTAAATTCTAAAGGAAGGTCGGAATTGAGAAAAGCCCATTAATAATTATAGAGTCAAGACTTTGAGGGTGAGTATTGGTGCAGAAAAACAGATTATAAAGCACCAGGTAATCAATAGTTGATGCAAAAGTCAGGTTTTCCTTTATAGACTACTCTGAAGAAATTTAGTGAAAAGGAGGGAAAGGGGATGGATGTCAGATTGAGAGATTAGTATAATCAAAGGAAATTTAATTTTTATTTTTCTAAAAATAAATCAGGCCAAAATATATCTTTAGATGGAAAGACATGTGGAAAAGGAAAAATTGAAGATATAAGACAAGTGATGATTTTTGTTGCAAGGTCCTTGGAAGAGGATAGAAAGTCCCACTTTGACAAGAGTCACTTCTGAGATTAAGGAAATGAGGAAGGGTATGACTGAAGACACACGTTTTGGGGAATTGGATTGGAAGAATTACTAGAATCACATTATATAGGTTAGATGTTTCTAGTAAAGTTAAATGGGTGGCCATTTACTGGTCGTAAGCAGGGTTGGGGTGTCTAACTAACCCGCGGAAAGAGGAAGGAGCACAACTATTATTGTAATTCATTATGGGCATATTTCTAAAAGGGAAAAAATATGTAATTATAAAAGCATCATGTTTTGTGCTCCTCCTACCCCATCCTTTAAGACTAGTGGAAGAAGCTTTCATATTCCCTGATTCTGATATCAATTCAGGCTCATAGCAGAGTGTGATGAATGATATCACAGACTTGACAGATCAGAGTATACTAAAACCCTGGCTATGTGAGGAAATAAGTCTCTTGCAATCTGGATTTCATATGCTTCCAAAGAATTCTTTATTTTAAAGAATATGTGTAAAATAAATGATGGAAGACTCTGAAAATAATGCTTTAAATCATGCTGACATAGTTATATAGGTTTCACAGAGCTTTCTGACACTCGTTCAGACTACAAGCATTCATTCCGCTGTTTGTACGTTATTTCTATATGCCCATTAAGAATCTGTTTCCATTTCTTTCATACTATCTTCTGTAAAAAGAAAGAACATTAAAAGTAATTCCTTATTTTAAAAAAAATTCATAATAGAAACCTAGAGAATATACATGTCTGTGTATAAAATAATGAAGAGTCCTTTGCACATATGAATAATACTACTAGCACTATTATCACCTCTGTAAAATTTACAAAAATACAAATTTTGCTATACTTTAGAACACATACCTTTTTTTTTTACTTTTGTCTGAATAGGTTACCTTTTCCAGTGTGAAACAAGTGTGCAGGAAGATATTACTTGTGATAAACTCCTAAGATGATTTTCAGAGCCTTGCTGATCAGTAAGTCATAGTCATTTCATAAGAGCATAGGATTTAATATCATCTAGTAAGATACCTTAGAGATCACTTTATCTAAACCCCTTATTCTACAGATGAGAATGTTGAGATCCTGAAAGATTATGTAGTTTTTTTCTAAATTTTTATAGGTAGTGAGTTTCAGAGTCAAGGAACGATTCTGTCCTTTGACTTCAAATTGAATACTCTTTCTACTACATTAATGATAAGAAGCCAAATAGGCTCTGAATAAGATTGCCTATGAGGTCAAAACAAAGCAGAAGGTATTTATGTTATAATGAAAAAAATGGAGCAAAGTACTAGATTGCCTGAATTACTCAGTGAAAAAGTTTATTTGGCACATCAGTTACCTCAACATGTTGACCAAGTTTCGCTATGAACTACATGATTAAAGTGAATGGAAAGCGTTTTAATAATGGCACAAAATGGAAAAACTAATTCTCAGTAGCTTGGAGAATTTTAAAACAGGAAAGCAAGAAAGCTCATAGTTCAGGACAGTGACTTCAAGAATTCCAGGACAGAGATGATGTGGAAGAAGCTTGCTCAGAAGTTGTAATTAAAGGTGAACTGACTCCCTTCATCAGGTAAATGTAGAGAAAGAAAAATGAAGGAGTCTGGGCTGAGTGCTTGGGTCTGTAATAGTCAACAGATGATGGAAAAGAAGAACAAAATCAAAAATTGTGATCATAGGAAATAGAGCAGTAAGAGGGCTGGAAAAAGTGAAAGAGGGTCAAGGAATCAAGCATGCAAATTTAGGTGATCTTTGTACAAACCAGAGTTTAGCATGAACTATATGACAAATACTTTCTTTTTTCAATGTTGTGAATTTCTGTAAATTTTCAAAGACTTTTTTAAACTTTTAACTTTATAAACTTATAAACTTATAAAGTGCAGATTCAATAGAACCCAAATTCTCCTGCTCTTATTTGTCAAACCTTGATGCTTATGCTATAACACTTAATCCCTATTGAGCCTTTCTGGTGATTACCAATTAATGTATTCTTCCTGAATAATATTGCTCAATGTACACAAAATCCATGCCCCATTTATTGGTTAGCTTTAGAACAAAAAGATATGAGTGGGGTGGCCAAGCATCTACCAGTTGCTAGAAGCTCTAATATTATACATGCTACTGCATTCCACAGATTTGGGAAGGATTGGGGCTTTGAAAATTGCATATTGTTCCTGTATTTATATTTTGCTTAATAAACAGCTAAATTGTCATATTAGCTCTATGGAGACATGAGGATGAAACACAATGTAAAAGTAGAGGAAACGTTGGAGAGTAAGCAGGGTAGGTAGAATAATGAAGCTTAATCACTTGGTAAGGATACAAGTCAAGTTACAGATATCCAAGCAGAGAAATAGAAGTCTTAGGTAGAGAGTTCAGATATCCTTCCACACACACACACACACACACACACACACACACACACACACACGAAGTACCCACATACATTCAATTTTCTCCCACTCTATTGACTCTTTTACAGTTGCCTACAAAGATATTCAGATATTTCCAATCCTGGAAAATCATTGACTTGATGCTTCTAGTTTATCCCACTTTTATGTTATTTCTCTTCTCCCTTCATTGAGTTAATTTCATGAAAACAAGCCTATATTTGATACAAGATCAATAATGACATACCAAAAACTAAGTCAGAAGACCTTCACCATAACTTCTTTGCAGTTTTCTATACTATTGACAATTTCTTATTTGTGGAAATACCTTTTTCCCTTGGCTTCTGAATAATTAACACTCCTGGCTTTCCTCATTCTTCCCTAACTATTCTTTGTGTAATTGCTTCTTCTTGTCACCTTGATCTTGGTGTCCCCCATGGATCTGTCCTCAGTTCTCATCTCTTCTTTAATTCTTTCTCTTTTCTACTTTATTCATTCCCAAGTTTTTAATTATCATCTCCATTCAGGATAATTCATAGATCTAAATCTTCAGACCTGACTTTTTCTTCTGGACTCTAGATACAGAGACTCATATCAAACTACCGATAGTTATTTTTACTTAAAATCCATGATAGCATTTGAAACTCAATATGTCCAAACCCAAACTTTTCTTTCCCTGAAGCTTGCTCCTCTTTCTTACTTCCTTCTGCTGATTTAAATGAGCAGTACCATCATTTATTATATGCTTTAAAACCTTGATATTCTTTGATTTTCCTTCTCCCCACCCCCCATCTACTTGTTAACTTCTAACTCTTCTCCATTCTGTCATAGCCTTAAGTGTCAGGACCTTCAAATTTAACCCCTTGCTAATGGCTCTCAATTTCCTGGGTTGTCATGTTCCCCAGACCCAGACCTAGCAGCTACAGGCCCAAACTTAACTGCTGAGCATACCTCATCCAATCAAAATGTGCTGTGAGTCTGACATAACAGCAGCCCTTTGCACATGTACACTCACAGTGAACTCCCCTGTTATCGATCTGTTTCTGTCAAAACCATGGACCAGAACAATGGGTCAACTCAGACCAACTATGTCAACTAGAGTAATGGAAAGCACCTGCAGAAACCACATCCCAGCCAACATTGGGTCTGTCATGAATTGATTTTCAATTATCAAACAAAACTAACTGTCCCCTTCTTTGATGCTGAACAAACCCTTATAAAAGACTATTTGATATTGAACAAAGTCTCTCTAATCACTAAGCAAACTCTTCCATTGTTACAGGTATACCTTCTTTGTCTTGATACATCTGTATGTATCAAGTTTATACCTTGGCATTTTTGTTTATATTTGAGTAAGAGTCTTTTCCCATCATGCTGAGTTAGCCTTATCCTTTAGCAGAAAAAACTTTAAAGCAACTGATGGGTACTTTGAGTTATTCTTGTGTCCTCATTTGAGTGACTGGTTGACAGAAGTAACTTAGAGGAATATAGATTTTTCTAAATACTTTATGAAGTTAAATAGCTCCAGCTGAAAGCCAATGGGAATGGTTTTGACATAAATACATTGTCCTAGTGCCCTGGAGCATCTGAAAATGAGACCTTATCAACATTGTCATATTCCCTTATCTTCTCATCCCCACAACTATACAAGATATCATTCCTCCTCTGATTTTCTCCAAATGCCAGTCAGTCCTCTTTACCAGAAGTCCCAAACCAGTCATTATTTGCTATACTTTAACAAAGGACAATTATTATCTCCTTTGTCTTGATAAATATCCATCTGCGCCTGCTCTCATTGCCTCAGTTCACACAGTTAATGATGGGTGTATTTTCTGGCTGTCATTGCTGGGCTTTCACTAATGCTGCTGCATTCTTGTGGTCCTCCTTGAAACTATCTCTCTACTCATGTTAGGTGTCAGTTGTAATATATGTGCCAATTGCTAAGATAAAGGATCCCTATTCCTTGTCCCATCTCCCTTTGCATCATTATTAAGTTGGAATTATTTTAAATGACACATTCCAAACATGAAGTTATATGGACAAACTGCTCTTTTCCACAGACATTATACTCCAGCAAAACCGAACTACTAACCATTCTTCATGAAAGTACTATTCTGGACTACTTCTGCGCATGGGGTTAAACTCTTGAAATGTCCTCCCTCCTCATCTCACTTGCTAAAATTCTACTTTTTCTACAAGGCCCAATATAAATGTCATGTTCTTCACTAAGGCATCCACTATCCCCCAATAAATTCTTGGTTCATTCTCTCTTAGATCTCGTATAATATTTAGATTACAACTTTCTTGAGAATTTTTCCTCTACCATCTTATACTTATTCATGTGTATCTTTGGGTCTAAATACCATGCTAAACTGTGACTGCCATAAGGGCTTATTTAATCTTTGTGTATCCCTCAATGCCTCAAACACTGCTTATGAGCACTAAGAGACATATAAAAAATGTTTGCTGAAGTTGTAGAGATTGTTCATAAGTTGGAATAGGGATATGAGGAAGAAGCTAGAAGAGACAGTGGGCTTAATGAAAAGTATGGCATATAGTAAATGCTATATAAATGCTGGCTATTATTATTTTTTTAATTGCATATAATTGTTCCATACTTGATAACTCTAAAGTTGACTTAGATATGATTAATATAAAACACCAAAGGTGATAAGATTAATGATTTCTAAGCAGGATAATTTAGAAATGCATTAAGTTGAATTGATGTCACCTGATTGGTAATATGTTTTGTTTTATGTTTAAATACATGATATTGCATATATCATTATCATATTTCTAAATTCTCCTATATTATAATATTTGGGAAGCTGTATCAGAAATGCTATTTAAAAAATAATGATCTTTTTATTTGTGTGGTGTTAAATTATGAATTGAGTCTTTAAAGGGAAGATAAAATTAGATATTTAAAGCTGTAAATATTTAATGGGGTATATTTTATTTTAAAACACAATAATAATATTTGCTATATTAAAAAGAGGGTTTTCACTGGAAAATTTTGGATTGTCATTTATAAAAATTATATTATCTCTTCTTGCATAAATAGGTACTAGCTAAAATAAAGTAAAAAACAACTATGTATACTTTTGACCCAGAAATACCACTATTGGGTTTATTTTCAAAGGTGATGAGGGAAAAAAAAGAAAAGAACACATGTGTTCTAAAATATTTATCTCAGCTCTCTTTGTGGTGGCAAAGAACTGGGACTTGAAGGAATACCCATCAATTGGGGAATGGCTAAACAAGTTGTGGCATATGATTATGATGGAATACTCCAGCACCATAAGATATGAACAGGTTAATTTGGGGGGAGGGAAGGGGACACAGAAAGAGTTACATGAAAGTATGAAGAGTAAAACAAACAGTAACAAAAGAAAATTCTATATAGCAACAGAAATATTTTTTAAAAAGTGACTTGCTTATGTCCACCTCCAGAGAAAGAACTGATAAATAGAAATAATTAAAATATAATTTTATATAGATGTGTGTCTTTTTTGTCAAATGATGCTTTCTCTAAAAGGGATAGAGAAGGACAGAAGAAGTAATCTGGAAATTTTTGTATAACAAAACAAATTCATTATTAATAAAAAATAAAAAAGGGGGTAAATTTAGAGGCTCAGGAATTATTTGGATCATGTGTCCAAAAGTCAAATATTCTTTCTTTAGGAGATAGTCTTTAATGTTAGACAACATATTCCCTAGTTCAACTAGGGAAGGTCATGTACAGAACTATTTCTGTATAGAAAAGAAACTAAATGACTATAGCTAATAGCCTGTTTTTTCATTCTCTAGGAGTACTAGTGGGCACAAAAGATATATTCCTCTCTCTCTCTCTCTCTCTCTCTCTCTCTCTCTCTCTCTCTCTCTCTCTCTCTCT
>NC_058132.1:476193628-476321543 GCF_016433145.1 Gracilinanus agilis
TCTCTCTCTCTCTCTCTCTCTCTCTCTCTCTCTCTCTCTCTCTCTCTCTCCCTCTCATTTCTTTCCTTGCTTCAAAGACAAGAGAGTTATAAGAAGCTAAGAGAATCATTGCTTCAGCATTTCCAACAGCTCTATGCTGTCATTCTCCTAACCTGTGCTCCATCTTGTTATGTAAGAGTATTTTGATTGGTTAATTGAATACATACCATTCACAGAAAAATCACAGAATGTTATTACTGAAAGATCTTCTTAGAGACCATCTAGTCCAATTTTTTTGCATTTATAAATGAGGAAAATTAGATCCAAAGAAATTATTTGTATTGTGTGACGAAATTAGTCAGTGAAAGAGCCAGGACTAGAGCTCAAGTCTCCTGACTCCCAGGAAAGTGAATTTCCACTACTAAGAAGGTCTTCCAATAAATTTCTCCTTTTGCAAACTGAGAAATCATAGCCTTTAAAAATAATTGTGACTTCCCGGTTAAGTTGGTGGCAGAGTAGAAGCTGGGCCACTTTCTCCTTACCAACCAATATAGCATACATCCAAAGGACAAGAAAATAAAATCCAGATGAAAGAACGAACCCCACAATAGGGCACAGTATCGAAGGTGAAGGTACGTGGGATTTGGGCACTTCCACACTATAAGGGGGGGGAAATAGCTCTCATCAAAATGCCAGCAGATCAACCCTCCCCCACCCCACCCACAGTACCAGAGTCAGAGGCTGCGCTCCAGAGTTAGAGTGAGTGGGAGCACAAAATCTAGCCCCTAGGCAGCTAGCTGGCGCTACTAGAAGCTTGCCCCTGATAGCAGCAGGACCTGAGATCCCAGGTAGCTGGAAACCTCAGACCTTGGACCCGGGAGTTTGGGCTGAGAGAGGCAGCAACAACGCCAATGCGCTCAGACTCAGGGGGAAATCTCAGGTGGAGGAGCAAGCGTGGGCCAAGTCCCAAGCTCTGGGAAGCTGGCTAGGAATATGGGGCCTCAACCCTGAAAACAGCTAGACCAGAGACATCAGGAAGGTGCCCAGAGAAGCCAAGAGACTCCCAAAGTAGTCTCAGGCAAAAACTGCTCCCTATCTCCATACAAAGAGAATCAGATTGCCTTACTCAGACTTCTGGCAGATAAAACATAATGATGCCAATCAAGACCAAAGAAATAAACAAGAAGACCAAGAAAAAAGCTCGGACACTTAACTTCTACACAGAAAAAAAACCCAGAAAACAGAGGAGGACAAACAATTAAAGACATCCAAACCTTCCCCCAAAAATGAAAATGGGTCACAGGATCTTGAAGAGTTCAAATCTGAGATTATGAGAAAGATGAAAGAGATCTGGCAAGAAAACAGTTTAAAAGGCAGAATTTTGCAATTGGAAAGTGAGGCTCAGAAATCAAATGAATTCATAAGCAAACTGAAGACTAGAAATGACCAGCTGGAAGCCTTGAAGAACCAGATAGCCCAGATTGAAAAGGAAAACCAGTCTCTAAAGGCTAGAAATGGGCAATTAGAAGCCAATGATCTCTCAAGACAGCAATAACAAATAAAGCAAAGTCAAAAGGCTGATTAAATAGAAGGAAACATGAAATACCTCACCGAGAAATTGACAGATCAAGAAAACAGATCGAGAAGAGACAATTTGAGAATCATTGGTCTTCCTGAAAAACCAGAAATTAATACAAATTTGGACTCCATAGTAAAAGAAATTATTCAGCAAAACTGCTCTGAAGTTCTACAAGAGGGCAATATAGACATTGAAAGGATCCATAGATCACCCTCTACACTAGACCCAGAAAAGACAACCCCCAGGAATATAATAGCCAAATTCAAGAGCTTACGAGTAAAAGAAAAAATTTTACAAGAAGCCAGAAAGACACAATTCAGATATTAGGGAGCACCAATCAGGATCACACAGGATCTGGCAGCCTCCACACTAAAAGTCCACAAGGCTTGGAATATGATATTCAGAAAGGCAAGAGAACCGGGTCTTCAACCACGGATCAACTACCCATAAAAACTGACTATATACTTCTAGGGGAGAGTATGGGCATTCAACAAGATAGAAGATTTCCAAGTATTTGCACAGAAAAGACCAGGACTAAATGGAAAGTTCGATATCCAACCACAAAAAGCAAGAGAAACATGGAAAGGTAAATAAGAAATAGAGGGGATAGAAAGAAAATTCTTATTCTTAAATTTACTTCTTTAAGGGCCTCAATAAAATCAAATTATTTGTATTCCTACATAAAGAAATGTTATGTGTAATTTTCAAAAACTGTATTCACTATTATAGTAATTAGAAGAATTATTCTTAGGGAGAAATTGGAGCACCAAATGGTCTAAGATGAGACGGGGCAGGGAAAAAAGAGGGGGAGGGGTGAATAGTAGATGGCATCAAGAGAAACTTGAATGAATAAGAAAAATGGGATATTCTATACCACACAAAGAGAGCATGGGAAAGAGAGGGGATCAACACTATTATAAAAAGGAGAGGAAGAGAGCATTAAGAGGTAATATTTAAACCTGACTCTCAGTGGAATTAACCCTGAGAGGGAAAAGTAGCTATATACATTGGGATATAGAATTCTATCTAACCCTACTGAGAAAGTCAGAATGGATCAACCAAGGGGAGCAGGGGAGTGGGGAAGTCAAAAAAGGGAGGGGAGGAGAGGAGGGAGGGAATTCATTAGGCCTTAAAAAATAAAAAAGAGGGGAATAATAAAGGAGAGGGTGGAAAGGGAAGTAAATCAAGAGGACAAGGGGGACTGGTCTAAAACAAACCACTGGTTTAAAAGGAAATGGCATAAGAAGGAGGGGAAGAATTAGGAGAGGATACCAAAATGTTGGGGAATATACAACTGATAATTATAACTCTGAATGTGAATGGAATGAACTTGCCCATAAAACAGAAGCAAATAGCAGAGTGGATGAGAAACCAAAATCCTACCATATGATGTCTACAAGAAACACATGAGGTTGGTGGACATACACAGCTTTAAGGTGAAGGGCTGGAGCAAAATCTTTTGGGCTTCAAATGAGAAAAAGAAGGCAGGAGTGGCGATCATGAACTCTGATAGAGCCAAAGTAAAAAATAGAACTAATTGAAAGAGATAGGGAAGGTAATTACATCCTGATAAAAGACAATATAGACAATGAGGAAATAATAGTGCTCAACGTGTATGCACTAAATAGTATAGGATCCAAATTCCTAAAGGAGAAACTGGCAGAGCTCAAGAAAGAAATAGGTCGTAAAACCATACTAGTGGGAGATCTAAATATTCCTCTTTCAGATCTAGATAAATCAAACCAAAAAATAAATAAGAAAAAGATAAGAGAGGTGAATGAAATCCTAGAAAAATTAGATTTAATAGATATGTGGAGAAAAATAAATAGGAACAAAATGGAATACACCTTCTTTTCAGTTGTACATGGTATATTCACAAAGATTGACCATGTAACAGGGCATAGAAACATTGCAAACAAATGCAAAAGAGCAGAAATAATAAATGTAATCTTCTCAGATCATAATGCAATAAAAATAATGATAAGTAAGGGCACCTGGACAGGCAAATCAAAAACTAATTGGAAATTAAATAATATGATTCTCCAAAACCAGTTAGTTAAAGAAGAAATCATAAAAACAATCAATAATTTCATTGAAGAGAATGACAATGATGTAACATCCTACCAAACTCTATGGGATACAGCTAAGGCAGTACTCAGGGGGAAATTTATATCCTTGAATGCATGTATTAACAAATTAGAGAAGGCAAAGATCAATGAACTGGGCATGCAAATTAAAAAACTAGAAAGGGAACAAATTAAAAATTCCCAGCTAAAGACCAAATTAGAGATTATAAAAATTAAAGGAGAAATCAATAAAATTGAAAGTAAAAGAACTATTGAATTAATAAATAAGACTAGAAGATGGTACTTTGAAAAAACAAACAAAATTGACAAAGTACTAGTCAATCTAATTTAAAAAAGAAAGAAGAAAACCAAATGATTAGTATCAAAGATGAAAAGGGAGAACTCACCTCTAATGAAGAGGAAATCAAGGCAATCATTAAAAACTATTTTGAGTAATTATATGGCAATAATTATATGGCAATAAATTACAAAAATATAAATTGTCTAGTTAACAGTGGAAGAAATAGAATACTTTAATAATCCCATATCAGAAAAAGAAATTGAAGAAGCCATCAAAAAAAAAAATCCCCGGGACCACATGGATTCACAAGTGAATTCTATCAAACCTTCAAAGAATAACCAGTTCCAATACTATACAAATTATTTGACATAATAAGCAAAGAAGGCGTTCTACCAAACTCCTTTTATGATACAAATATAGTACTGATCCCAAAGCCAGGTAGATCAAAAACAAAGAAAGAAAATTACAGACCAATTTCCTTAATGAACATAGATGCAAAAATCTTAAACAAAATACTAGCAAAGAGACTTCAGCAAGTGATCAAGAGGGTTATTCATTATGATCAGGTGGAATTTATACCAGGAATGCAAGGATGGTTGAACATCAGGAAAACCATTCACATAATTGACTATATCAACAAGCAAACCAACAAAAATCACATGGTTATCTCAATAGATGCCGAAAAAGCCTTTGACAAAATACAACATCCATTCCTATTGAAAACATTAGAAAGTATAGCAATAGAAGGACCTCTCCTAAAAATAATAAACATATACCTAAAACCATCAACAAGCATCATATGCAATGGGGATAAGTTAGAAGCATTCCCAATAAGATCAGGCTTGAAACAAGGATGCCCACTATTGCCCCTATTATTTAACATTGTACTAGAAATACTAGCAGTAGCAATTAGAGAAGAAAAAGAAATTGAAGGTATTAAAATAGGCAATGAGGAGACTAAGCTATCTATTACTGTTGCAGATGATATGATGGTCTACTTAAAAAATCCTAGAGAATCAACTAGAAAGCTAATAGAAATAATCAACAACTTTAGCAAAGTTGCAGGATACAAAATAAATGCACATAGATCATTAGCTTTTCTATATATCTCCAACACATCACAGCAGCACGAGGTAGAAAGAGAAACACCATTTAAAATCACCCTAGACAATATAAAATGCTTAGGAATCTATCTACAAAACAAACACAGGAATTATACAAACACAACTACAAAACACTTTCCAAACAATTAAAACTAGATCTAAACAACTGGAAAAACATTGACTACTCATGGGTAGGACGAGCTAACATAATAAAATGACCAATCTACCCAAATTAATTTACCTATTTAGTGACATACCTATCAAACTACCAAAAAACTTTTTTACTGAATTAGAAAAAACTATAAGAAAGTTCATTTGGAAGAACAAAAGATCAAGAATATCAAGGGAAATGATGAAAAAAAAAACCATGAAGGAAGGTGGCCTAGCAGGACCAGATATTAAACTATACTATAAAGCCGTGGTCATCAAAACAATATGGTACTGGCTAATAGACAGAAGGGAGGATCAGTGGAATAGACTTGGGGTAAGTGACATCAGCAAGCAGTGTATGATAAACCCAAAGAGCCCAACTTTTGGAACAAAAATCCACTATTTGACAAAAACTGTTGGGAAAATTGGAAGGTAATATGGGAGAGATTAGGTTTAGATCAACATCTCATACCCTACACCAAGATAAATTCAGAATGGATGAATGACTTCAATATGAAGAAGGAAACTATAAGAAAATTAGGTTAACATAGAATAGTATACTTGTCAGATCTCTGGGAAAGGAAAGATTTTAAAACCAAGCAAGAGTTAGAAAAAATTACAAAATGTAAAATAAATAATTTTTATTATATTAAATTAAAAAGTTTTCGTACAAACAAAAACAATGCAACCGAAATCAGAAGGGAAACAACAAAGTTGGAAAAAATCTTTATAACAAAAAACTCTGACAGAGGTCTAGTTACTCAAATATACAAGGAGCTAAAACAATTGTATAAAAAATCAAGCCATTCCCCAACTGATAAATGGGCAAGGGACAGGAATAGGCAATTTTCAGATAAAAAAATCAAAACTATCAATAAGCACATAAGAAAGTGTTCTAAATCTCCAATAATTAGAGAAATGCAAATCAAAACAACTCTGAGGTACCACCTCACACCTAGCAGATTGGCTAAAATGATAGAAGGGGAGAGTAATGAATGTTGGAGGGGATGTGGCAAAATTGGGCCATTAATACATTGCTAGTGGAGTTGTGAACTGATCCAACCATTCTGGATGGCAATTTGTAACTATGCCCAAAGACCTCTGAAAGACTGCCTGCCCTTTGATCCAGTCATAGCATTGCTGGGTTTGTACCCCAAAGAGATCACAGATAAACAGACTTGTACAAAGATATTTATAGCCCTGCTTTTTGTGGTACCAAAAACCTGGAAAATGAAGGTATGCCCTTCAATTGGGGAATGGCTGAACAAATTGTGGTATATGCTGGTGATGGAACACTATTGTGCTCAAAGGAATAATAAACTAGAGGAATTCCATGTGAACTGGAAAGACCTCCAGGAATTGATGCAGAGTGAAAGGAGGAGAGCAAGAAGAACATTGTACACAGAGCCTGAAACACTGTGGTAAAATCAAATGTAATGGACTTCTGTACTGGCAGCAATGCAATGACCCAGGATAATTCTGAGGGATTTATGGAAAGGAACACTACCCACATTCAGAGGAAGAACTGCAGGAGTGGAAACACAGAAGTAAAACAACTGCTTGAACACATGGGTTTATGCAGACACTAAATGACCACACCAATCCAACTATCAATAATATGTAAATAAGTCTTGACTGATCACATGTGTTAAAACCAGTGGAAATGCGCATTGGATATGATGGAGGAGTTAAAGGGGGGGGTGAAGGGGAAAGTAAAAACATGAATCATGTTAAAAAATAAAAATATAAGTCTAAAAAAATTAAAAATTAAATTAAAAAAATTGTAAAATGATTAAGGTTTATATTTATGTCCATCATTAAAATTATCCTATCACTCAAAAAGATACTAAACATTTAATATTAATACAATAAAATTAATAAGTTAAAATAACATCCTTTATTAATTTACTTTGGCAATTACTATATGTACACTTTAATTACTATGTAGCAAATATAATTGAAAATCTAACCAAAGTTACTATCTTTATATCATCATCAATTAATTTGTGGGGGCTTTTCCCCCATGAAAAAACATTTATTTAGCAAAAGCTTAGCAGATCCATTAACTTCATCATAGCAGCCAGTACTATAAAAATGTAATTTCCACCCTCAGGCTAGATATAATTTAGAAATCTTTAAGTTTTCAATGATTTGTACCATTTTGCTATAATTACAATAATGCTTCTTTTACTTGGGAAATGGAATGCACATTTTTAATAAGTCTAGTTGTAGGAAATCCCTTTAGAGAGTAATATTCCATTTGGAAAAGAGCATATCAGTGTAGTCCCTTGTCACTTACCTGCACTAATATAAGAAAGCTGCGGTGCAAGTAATTCAAAGTAGCTGATATTTGCATGGTATCGGCATGCTTTGGTTCCTCGCTTGGAAGAACTTTAAAAAGCTGTCCCCCTCCTTTTATTCATAAGGAAATTGAGGATCAGAAAAATTAAGTGACATTAATAGTAAAGTCAGGATTTGAACCACATATTCAGATTCCAATTGAAATTTGCTTACAATGCATTTTATGTCACAAATTCACCTCTACAACCACACAATACTTCAAATCAAATGATAGATCATGGCCATGAATATTCAAAATGTTGACTGCTTTCTACATTGCTATTCAAAGATGCAACAATAGAAAAAAAACTTGATTCACTCAAATAATGATTTTTTATAGTATAAAAAGAGCAGAACACTGAGAATCAAGAGAATCAAGAGATCTAGATTCTGTTTTATGACTAACTAGTTATGTGACATTGAACAAGACATGAGACTTCTCTATACCTCAGTTTCCTCAGCTACCAAATGATTGGAATGGGGTAGAGGGTCATCCTTTTCAGATCTAATATCATTCTCTGTCCTCTCTTTTCTAAACTTTGCCCTCTCTCTATGCCAAGATATAGACTGTCTTGAATGGCCATTGGTTTAGGGGAGTAATCTTATTAGACCCATGCTAACTTGGTCAGACTTCCTGGTCATGGAAACTCTGAGCACACAATAAATAGATACTCAAGAGTTTGGTGATGTTAAACATTCAGTGGGCCCTACATTTCTTAAAGTTGCTAGCAACAAGGGTTCTTTATGTCATGTTTTTCAACATTTCATCCCAATTGCATGTTAAAAAACAATTTTTAACATTAGTTTTCTAAACTTTTGCATTCCAAATTCTCTTTCTATGTCTCTTCATTCCCCCTTGTCTCAGATAGTAATTAGTTTGATAGAGGTTATAAATGTGATATTGTACAAAACATAGTTACATATTGGTCATATTGTGAAAGACATAAAAATTTAAAGAAAATTAAGTGAAAAAGATATGCTTTTATCTGCATTTAGACTCCATTAATTCTTTCTCTGGAGGTGAATAGCATTTTTTATCATAATTCCTTCAAAATTATGTTGGATCATTATATTGCTGAGAATAACCAAGTCACTCATAGTTGATTATACAATGTTCTCCTAGTTCTGCTTACTTCACTTTGCAGCAATTAATGTAAGTGTTTTCAAGTTTTTTCTGAAATCATACTGGTTGTCAATTCTTATATCAAAATACAATTCCATCACAATCATATGCCATAATCTGTTCAACCAATCCCCAGTTGTTGAACATCCCCTCAATTTCCAATTCTTTGTCACCACAGAAAGAGCTGCTATAAATATTTTTGTACAAAATAGATCCTTTCCCCATTTTTATCTCTTTGAAATACATACCTGCTAGAGCAAAGGATACACACAGTTTTATAGCCCTTTGAGCAAAGTTCCAAATTGTTCTCCAGAATGGTTAGATCAATTCACAATTCCATCAAAAGTGCATTAGCATCCCAATTTTCCTAAATCCCCTCCACCATTTGTCATTTTTGTTTTTTGTCATATTAACCAGTCTGATGGATGTGAGGTGGTACCTCAGTAATGATTTATTGATTCATTTATTAAATTTAGAATATTTTTCCATGGTTACATGATTCATGATTCCTCCCTCCTTCCCTCCTCCCTCCCAGAGCTGACAAGCAATTCCACTGGGTTATACATGTATCATTGTTCAAAACCTATTTCCATGTTATTCATATTTGTAGTAGAGCAATCTTTTAACATCTAAACTCTAATCCAGTGGTTCCCAAACTTTTCTGGCCTACTGCCTCCTTTCCAGAAAAAATATTACTTAGCCCTCTGGAAATTATTTTTTTTTTATTTTAATAGCAATTAATAGGAAAGATAAATGCACCTGTGGCCATCACCACCTCCCTGGATCACTGCAGCACCAACCAGGGGGCGGTAGCACCCACTTTGGGAATCACTGCTCTAATCATATTCCTATCGAATTACATGATGAATCATATGTTTTTCATCTGCATTTCTGCTCCCACAGTTCTTTCTCTGGATGTTGATAGCGTTCTTTCTCATAAATTCCTCTGGATTGTCCTGGGTCATAGCATTGCTACTAGTAGTCTATTACATTTGATTGTGCCATAATGTATCAGTCTCTGTGTATAATGTTCTCCTGGTTCTGCTCCTTTCACTCTGCATCAGTTCCTGGAGGTCTTTCCAGCTCACATGGAATTCATCCAGTTTATTATTCCTTTCAGCATAATAGTATTCCATCACCATCAGATACCTCAATTCGATTAGCCATTCTCAAATCAATGGACACCCTCAATAATGATTTAGAGCATTTTTCATGTGATTGTTGATAGTTTTGATTTCTTAATCTGAAAACTGCTTTTTTATATCCTTTTGTCATTTATCAATTGGAGAATGGCTTGTATTTTTACAAATTTGACTCAGTTCTCTATATATTTGAGAAATAAGACATTTATTAGAACACTGAAGGAAGGATTTTTAATATTTTTGTTTGTCATAGATCCCTTTGAAAGTATGAGTAAATTCAGAAGTTATTGCTTGGAACAATGCTTTCAAATCCCTTGAATGAAAGGAACAAAAGGAACCCAATTATGCTAAATGCTACAGTTTCTAAAAGTTATATACATATTGTGCATTCACATATATATATATGAATATTTGTATATATGGATACATAAATATATGTAATGTTATTGAGTTGTAATCATCTCTTTATGACCCTATTTTTGGGTTTTCTTGGCAAAGATATTAGAGTATTTTGCCATTCTTCTCCAACTCATTTTACAGCTGAGCAACTGAGACAACTGGGGTCAAGTGACTTGCCCAGGGTCACACAACTAGTATCTGAGAACAAATTTGAACTCATGAAGATGAGTTGTCCTGACTCCAAACCCAGTGCTATCCACTGTGTCCTGTAGCTGCCCTATTTACATAATATACATTATATAAAGTATATAGTATTTTCTGTATATATATATATACTTATATAACATATGCAATATATTATATATATTCACATGTATCTATGAATGCATAAAGTATATACTTTATATAGTATATTGTATATTGTGAATGCATGGGCTGTAGGGGGAGGGAGCATTTTGTATACTGCTACATAAAAGTCTCCATTAGGAATCTTCGTTTATCTTTTGGTTCAGAGATAAAGTAGCTTCTAATAAATTATAAATAAATTGGTAGGTATGATAAAGATAAAACATATGTATATCTTTATTTTATCATTTTCCCTTTCATCATTTTAGCCAGTCTGGTACATGAGAAGTGATAGCTCAGAATTTTTTGGTTTGCATTTATCTAACTCTGGAGCATTTTTTCACATACTTATATATTACTTTCATTTCTTCATCAAAAAATCATCTGTTTGTCTTTTTTGCTGATTTATCAACTATGGGATGCCTCTTATAAATTTGACAAAGTACAACATATATTTTAGATATGAGACATCAATCTGAGGGGCTAGCCATAAAATGTTTTAATTTAAAATATTTTAAAAGATATTTTAATCTCTTTATAATACAACTAAATAAAGTTAATCACAAAGTCATGGGATCTTAGTCTTAATTGATTCAAAAGCCTTCATTTTACAAATAAGGATTCTGAATTGCAGAGAGATATTAAAATGACTTGCCCAAGGACATTATGTGAGTGAGTGTCCAGAATTGGGACAAAATGGGAATGAGCTCTCTTGAATCCCAGTCCAGTGTTCTTTACACTCTGAAAATGAATGAAATGCTGTATTTAAATGTCATGGCAAAATTGGTACTATACCTCCTTTTATTGAAAACTCTCTTTTGCACATTATTTTCAGACTTAAAGGACAAATGTATATAATCAGAATTTGTAGCATTTCTCACATTTAGCAGATATTCTGTTGATGGACTGTCTTTCTCCGTTGAAGTGTTTTCACTCACCTGGGGCACATAATCACAAATAGAACAGCTGTTAATGAAAATCAAGGGCAGACAACATATTCCTTTAAAACCCATTAGGTGGTGCTATCAGACAAGAGGAATTGGAAAAAAAAAAAAAAAGGCTGTTCAGTAGCTCTTTGAACATTTTAATACTGCTCTATTCCCACTTTTCCCCCTAATTTTGCTAACGATGTCTGGAGGTTAGAACACTTTAATACAATGCTGAAACTTTCATTCGTAATCATAGTTTTCCAGAATGTTTATTATGTTTATTGTCAATAAATTAAACTAAAAATTGCTATAAATGTCGTTTCCCCTGAAAATATTCTTTATGTTCCCAAATTTGATTTTTGCAGTTAGAATATCCCAAATTTGAGGTAAATGTTTTTCTTTTTTCCTTGATGGTACTTGTATCTTAAATCTTGGATGTCAAACATATTCTTCTTCTAAAACTATTGCAAGGCCATTAGTATTTTCCTGAAGACACTGCCGGCATTTCAGAAGATATTTTTATTTGTGTGTTTTTTGTGTGATTGTTAAGGTATAATGAAGTGATCAGTAGAAAGGAAAATATGCTTCAGGACTTCCAGGACCTACAAATTCAACAGTGTAATTGTTTCCTTTGCCAATGCAGATCTTGGCCTCTCAGATCTTAAGAGCTGAAATTAAAAAGTCATCAACCTTAAATCAGTCTGGTAATGAACCTTTGCGAACATAAAGAAGACAGTCCTGGAACAACAGACATGCAGACTGTTACTAACCTGAACTGTCATTTACTCTACCTGCTAGTTTTTTCTTTTTAATTAAATTTTATATTTTTAATTAACAAAAATCAATTTTTTTCTCTCTTCTACCCCCTACTCCACTGAGGGGAAAAAATCCTTGTAACAAATATGCAGAGTCAATCAAAATACATTTTCTTGGTAGCTGTGTGTGTTTAATATATTTATACATACTATATATAATATGCATATATCTATCATCTATTTAGATATCCTTTATCTAAATAGATGATAGATATATGCATATCCTTTATCTAAATAGATTTAGATATCCTTTATCTAAATAGATGATGATAGATAGATAGATAGATAGATAGATAGATAGATAGATAGATAGATAGATAGATAAAATGCTTTTGAAAATATTATCTCATTTTATTTTCACAACAACTTAGGGAGGTAGATGCTATTATCCCCATTTTCCAGTTAAGGAAACTGAGACAGATAGTCGTTTAAAGTATTGCCCAGGGTCATAAAGCTAGTAAGTGTTTGAGGCTGTATTTGAACTCAGATTTTCCTGTCTCCAAATTTAATGTTCTAGTCATCTAGACATATACACAAAAACACATATACACACCAACAACATATACAGAGAACAGAAATAATAGCCAATTCACTTGTTCTAACTTCATTTTCATGTCTGATGAGTAGGATAAACAATTTGTTACAATGTTTTTGTGATTTGTCAATGATCATGATTTTTCTAAAGGTGGCAAAGACAGCCAACCTCAAAATCACAAAGATCTGAGTTCAAATTCTACTTTTGATACATAATGGCACTGTGACCTTAAGCCAGCCACTTAATTTCTCCATGCCCTAGGAAACTCTAAGACTCACACTATAGTAAAGTTATCATTCTTCATGATTAGTACAATTTCTTTACATTAATTAAATCACAAATGTGGACTATCCTCCAAAACTAACATAATTTCATGCTATCATTCAGCTAGAATTAAGATTTTATTCTCAGGAGCAATCATTTAATTTCAGAATGGACATTTCATTTTCCTCTTTGTAAAAGGGTACTTTTTATTAAGAGTTAAATTCAATTTAGCAATTGCTTATTAAACATATATGTTGTGTGCATAGCATTATTCCAGATGGCACAGACCAAAGGTAGATGTCTCTGCCTTTAAGGAGCATTTAATCTTGTCAACAAGATTATAAATCATGATATGAAATAATTAACTTGAAGACAAGATGATATATGATTAATGTCAACGAGAAATATATTTATACTTAAGTACATTCATGATTTCATCTATGTGGCTACTCCCTCCCCTAGGGTGGATTACCAGCTTCATACTTTCTTATCTAGTGTGATTCCTGCCCATGTTCTCCACAAGTCTTCTAAAGTTCCAGAGGCCATTTTCTTGATCTCTTGGAGATAATTTGATACTGCCATTTATGCTGTCACTTATTAGTGACATGCTATAACTTGCTCATATGTGCCACATATTTTTCCTTGACCCATTGGATTATTTACAATATTCATTCCTTCCAAGATCAGTGTGCTGTATGATTTCTATCCATATGGCACCACTGGGAGAATCTTATCATTAAAGAGAAGAGAGAGTTTATAGCAATAAATAGTCTGGTATTACTGGAATCACTGTTCAGTATCTCAAATCTAATATAGTTCAGTCTATGAGTGGCCCAGCTAATATATGCTATAGGAATTAAGAAAAGGGGGGAAATTACTGTAGATTATTGTAATCAGGGAAGGCTTTATGTAGAAACAACTAGAAATATTAATTTCACTCTTAGTTCAACTAATTACCTAGGTTTCTCCACTTTTTCAACTGTGTAGTCTTCTCCCAACTCAGATACACCATCTTTTTTTTCCAGTTATCTTTTATGAATTATCTTTACCCATTAGATTGTGAGTACCTTGAGGGTAGGGAATCAACTTTTCTGTTTTTATTTGTAACTCTAGTACATAGAGCCTGGCCCTGGGAAGGAAGTATTTAATAAATTATCTATCTATCTATCTAATATGGGAATAATCTAGTTCAGGGTTGTTGGTGGACCAAATGAGTGTAGAAATGCAAAGCACTTTGAAAACTTTAAAGCATTGTAAAAATGCTAGCAATAATGATATCATTATATACAATTAATTATATGAAAATAACGATATAAAATATGATGGTTATTTTTATACTTATTATTATCCTGAGAGGACTCTTTCTAGGAGGAGTGGGTTGAGATCAAGCCCACAACTGAGAGTATAAGAAACCCTTGTCTGAAGTCTGCCAACTAATGAGTACCAATAAGGGACTTTGAAGAAATATAGCTATTCAGGGAAATTGTTAGGTTAAGGGATGAGATGTCATGGGATTGCTGAATAAGGAGGAGTTTGGACAATGGCAACTACATAACAGTCATCACATCATAGAATTTCACAGGTAACAGAGACCATAGAGAATACCTAATCTAATATCTTTATGTTATACAGGAGGATAAAAGTTAGAGTAATTAAGTGATTTGCCTAAGATTATACAATTACTTAAAGCTATTTAGTAAGGGAAGAATTTTAGGCTGCTTTTGATTTTAAACCTCTTTTAGCTCCTTTCTCCTAACCGACATCTTCAAGAGTTGAAACTATCCAGTTCAATCAACAATGTTCATATTCTTAATAGTGAAAATTTAGGAGGGAAGCCAGTACAGGTGTCTCATGACTCAGAGGGAAATCATAATAGGAAACTCAGAAGTCCAATTAAATTACAGAGAAAAATTTGAATCAAGAACTGTTAGTGGTTCATCTGATTTTTGACTTTTTTGGTTTTTAAAAACTTTTTAGTTGTTTCGAAAATTAGGCAAATCCTTCTTGTCATCACATATAGGATAACATGTTGCTCCTGCTTTAAGGGACTCTGCGCCCTTTTTAAACATTATATCGTTATGCCTCAAGAAATCTAAGGTAGATTACATTGAACCTATTCAATTAATCTAATAATCCTGATTTGCACTTATATGTCCCCTTAAGTTTATTGATTAAAAGATTTCATTAATGTGGTTTTCTTTGTTGAAAATGTTTACATATTACTCCCACTTCAAGGGGTCTCTGTAAAAAAAAAAAAGGAAAACAGTTAAATAAAACTAATAATACAGGGACCTCATCTGAAACTGCATGAAACACATCACATGACAGCACTTCCACCTCTATCTAAAGGAACATAAATCTTTTTTCTCCCTTTCACCCCATTTTGTTGAAAAAAAGGAAAAACTAATTTCTTCTAACAAATATAGATAGTCAAGCAAACAAGTTCTCTCAGGGTCTCCTCTCTCTCAGCATATATAAACACACATACACACATGTGTGTAACATATATGTGTACATAAATACAGGTAGCCATATGTGGCTATTCGTAGTATGTGTGTGTACAGCAACGTATAGTTACAAATATATACATTACATATATGCCCATATTTACAACACACGAAAACCCATATGTGTGCATAAACACATTTGTGTATAAATGTATATATTATATATCTCATTATGTACCCTAAATCTTTCTTCCTCACAAAAAACTTTTGAGGTAGTGGGGTAAGTATTATAATTCCTATTTTATGCATGAGAAAAACTGAGGCTCAGGGAAGTTGAAGTGGTTTTCCCATGTTCACATAGATAGCAGGCATTAAGAGCATGAACATGAAGTCAGAAGCTTGCGATGTTTATGGACCTTATAAATTAACACTGCATTTTTAAAATGAGGAAACTGAAGCCCAATGTGGTGGCATGACTTATTCAAGGTAACACAAGTAGCAGAGCTGGGATTGGAACCCAGATCCTCTGATTCCAAATTTAGTAGTTTTTCCATCATGCAATCCTACCACCTCATTTAATGTTCTTTCCGTCACTTTTTCCACTGTGTTACGAAGAGATTGAGTTGACTGGTCAGTTCAGTTCAGGCCACGATAGATAAATAGAAACATAGACACATATATGCATGACTATATATTGTTCCTGTGCACATGCACTTGTATGTGACAGAGTGCTAAGCCTGGAGTCCAAATCTGGTCTCATAGACACTTAATAGCTCTGTGACCCCAGGCAAGATGACCTTGCCTCAGTTTCCTCATCTATAAAATATGAAATGGAGAAAGAAAAGGCAAATCACTCCAGTAATTGCCAAGAAAACCTCATTTAGATTCACAAAGAGCTTGGAAGTCAGGAAGACCTGGGTTCAAGAAATATATTTGACACAAATTGACTATATGAGCCCAGGAAATCATTGAAGCTCACATTGCCTCAGGAAATTCTCCAAGACTTTAAGTTTTAGCTGCTGATATGTAGCAGGAGGAGTTTTCTTATTAGTAGAATCTTGAATCAAAGATCTAGACTAGTTATGGTTTTGACAATGTTATTGTTTTTATTACTCAAGCTCATGATCATCAATCAATGACTGTGAAGATTTTTCAGGGTAAATTCATTAATTCCTGCCTTCAAAAAATGTTCATTGAATTCCATGAAATACAGCTGAGTTTGACTGAATTCACTCTATTTACCAGTTCTTTGCCTTTATATAAATATAAATACAATGTGCAAGTAGGAACAGTATATATCATCTTTATTTTGGCACTAGAGATGTGGATGCAAAATGACAGGGGAAATTGGATAATGGGACCTTATAGATGGCATGTGCTTAACAAATCCATATTTAATTTTAAAATTGAAAATGGAAGCAAGAACTTCTGGAAGAATGAAGACTGTCAAATCAGAAAAAAATAGCATGACTAAGGTTTGAGATTTTTCCTGGGGCCAGGATGCATTTATTTTGATTGACTGAGAAATGAATAGGGATGGGAATGGAGAGCTGACCCATAATTCTTTGTTTCATCAATATCCTTTTAAAAAATTCATCAAGTAATTCTTCTTCTTTCTTTACTGTTTTCCAATCAGAATTCAATAATATTGAAGGAAATGTGGGGATTCATAGGTATGTAATTTTTTAAAGTACCTTAGAGATTAAACATGTTAGTAATATCAATATATTTTGCAAAGTGAAGATGTCTTATCTTCTTCAGATTGTAAGAAGTTTCATTGAAATTTGTCTTGTTATGTACAAAATGTCTACTATCTAGTTCTAACTTATATAGCATGACTTACAGAAAGAAATTGTGGATCTTTGTTCCATTTTTATCATTGTACCTTTGGACAAGCAATCTCAGGTCAAGCACAGCCAGATGTTCAATTTTTTCAGGATTATCTCTGTTTTAGCATTTTTCCTCATCATTCTGACTAATCCTTATAGGTAGTAATATGAACAACTTTCCCCCTCTACAAATCTAGTTACCTGACTCTTTTGTCAACAAGTCATCCAGCATTATAGAGTGCCTACTTTGTGCCAAGTTCCACACAAGACATCTTCCTGTATCCTTTGAAGAGGAAACACTCACCAACCTCATGACAGGTGCTATCCTGTAAAATATGCATCTTAATTTGGTTATGGACATTTTAAAATTGAAGCTAGCCCAAGATGCCATTTGAGAAACTGTAGGTGTTGCTAATAACATATAGTAACAATTTCTATTTTCCTCCAAAGAAAACGCGGTTCTAAAGTACATATTTTAAAATTTTATTTTTTATCATAGTCAGAAAGAAAATATCACTCAGTTTCTGAGATTTAATCTCATGGCCAACATTAATATTCTCTTTGAATATCTCATTATGACATGGTATAATCTCTAGGTTCTTAAAGGCTATATGCTTAATACAATTCTGGAAGGTCATTCCAAGCTAGAAAACTTTTAAGAAAATGATTTAGTAATGGACTGTTTGTATTGACTCAAGGATCAGCATGTCTAAGTTCAGAATGAAAAAAAAATTTTTTTATAAACAGTACTAAAAGATTATAGTAACAATTATTTGACAAAAGCATAGATCCAAGTTTTGGGATAAGGGATCACTATTTGGTAAAAATTGTTGGTACAACTGGAAAGTAGTTTGTCAGAAATTAGATACAGACTAATATCTTACACCATTCACTAAGATAAGATCAAAAGAGATACATGATATAGATATAAAAGGGATATATAAGTCAATTAGAAGATCGGGGAACATATTACCTATCAGATTTATGGACAGGAGAGGAACTTATACGACATGAAGAGATGGGGGGAATTGTGAAATATAAAATGGGGAATTCTGAGAGCATTAAATGGAAAAGGTTTTGTACAAATAAAACAAATATTGCCAAGATTAGAAGGAAAGGAGAAAATTGCAGGAAAATTTTGTAGACCATCTCTTGGTTAAAGGTCTCATCTAAAATATATATACAACTTTGTCAAATTTATAAGAATAATGAAAAATGGACAAAAGTAATGAAAAGATAATTTTTGAATGAAGAAATCAAAGCCACATATTTGTACATGAGAAAATACTCTTAAGTCTCTACCAATTAAAGAAATGCAAACCAAAATAATTCTGAGACATCATCTCACATCCATCAGAATGGCTAAAATGACAAATCTTGTAAGGAATATGGAAAAGTGGGGACATAAATGCACTGTTGATAGAACTGTGAAGTCATTTTGAAGAACAATCCGGAATTACACCCAGAATTTTATAAATCTGTGTATACTCTTAGACCTAGCAATGCCATTGCTGCAACTATTTCCCAGAGAGATCAAAGGAAAAGGAGAAGAATGTTCCAAAATATTTATAGCAGCTCTCTTTGTGGTGGCAAAGAATTAGAAACTGAGGAGATGCCCAACAACTGGGGAATGGCTAAACTAATTGTGGCATATGATGATTGTGATGGAATGCTACTGTGCAGTAAGAAAGAATGAAGAAGCTAATTAAAAAAACAACTTGGAAAGAACTAAACGGGATTATAAACAGCAAAATGAGTAGAATGAAGAGAATATCATACATGGCTACAGAATTAGTACTTTGAAGAATAAATTGTGAATGTTATCTCCAGAGAATATACAGAAAAACAAAATATGAAAATGTTATTTATATATACATAATCTATCTCCCAGATGATGTTTTCTGTGATGCAGGGAGGGGAGGGGAAGTCTGAGACACATAAATAAATTATATTAATTAAAAAAAAAGAAAAGAAAAATACTGATAAATTTTTGGCCCATACAGCTCAAAAAGGCTATAAAACCTTACAGGATGCCTTTCTCAATCATTCTTAATTCTAGAACCTTCTTTTCCAATTATTTCATTTAGCTTGCTTTCTATATATTTGTTTGCCTGTTGTCTCTCTTGTTACATTGTAAACTCCTTGAGGGCAGGGGCTGTCTTTTACTTCTTTTTGTACACTTAGCACAGTATGTGGTATATAGTAAATGCTTAAAAAAAGTTTATTGATACATTGATCTAAAAAGTAGAGTTGTGATTTGCATGAGTGGAAGGAGCACTCCTAAGGATGAAATAATAAATATCAAGAAGTACTTTCTTAGCATTGAATTTTAACAAATGTCTATTAACTACCTGTGAGGCATTGTGAAAAGTTCTAGAAATACAAAAATGTGGAGGCTATAATATCTGCTTTCAAGGATTGTAGAATTGATTATCTAGTAGAATCGATGAGTTCTATAGGTTAATAACACAAGTAGTGGCTATAAACCTTCTCATATCCTTGAATCTAATATTTCAGACCATTTTCCATATCGTGGAAGTTATTTTAAAATATGTAGAAATAATTTGCCTTCCCCATTCCACCAAAGCGTGTCAGTTTGTTTCATTTAGTGTTAGAAGAAGGCTAGTAACTCCACTGGGAGGATTTGCAAAGCCCTTTTCAGGGCTGCTTTCGTTCTTTGATTTCTACCTGCCACCCAGCTATCACCTGTGGCTCCAAGAAGCAGTGGCATGAGCAGTGACCACACTGCATAAACCATCTCAGCAGGCAGGCTAACCAGGTTGAAGTTAATTGACAGGCCTCAAACCCATCAATGAGTTGGGGGTGGGGGAGATGTCTATCCAAGCATGTGAAGACTTCCCCTAGAGGAAAAGATAGATGAGAACATTTTGTTTTAATGGCCAGGAAGGTAGCAGAAGCAGGTGCTGTGAGTGCTTAGATCTTCGTTAGACACTGAGGAAGCCAAGGTCATTCACTTCATCCTGAATCATTACCAGTTGTCTTGACTTTTGTCTTGCCACTGGACACTGATGACTCTGGAAGAGTGAGGAAAATGACTGCAATTATTCCTCACTGAAATCCGATTCATACTCAAGTCAAAAGATATCACCCATTGATGTTATTTTGATCCTCTTTCAATATGAAGGACAACAACTAATCAATAAATCATCTGCTGTGCACCATTCATTGTAAACACTGGGATACAAAAATAAGCCCAAAAAAAGGCTCTATCATTAAGAAATGCATATTGTAAAAGGAGATTCAATATGCAATAAAGGTATGCACAAGATATTTGCAGTATAAATGGAATGGATCTCAGAGTGAAGACATATCATGATACTATGGGAAAAACATATAGGAAAAATGAGTGGAATAATTTTTTTTTGTTTTTAAGTTCATATTTAAAGTTTTCATTTCTACACTGGACTTGGAGTCAGAAAACAATGGTTCAAATCTCAATTCCACTCCAATTGTGCTGTTTAATCCTGGGCTTTCACTTTAATTTTCTGAGTACCAGTTTTCTAATTTGTTTTTCTAAGATGAGAAAGGGTTGAACTAGATGACCTGCAATAACCCTTTTATCTCTAAATGTCTTTGATTATAGAATTCTATGTCTTTCTGTTCCCCTCCTTTGCATTTTTATCTTTGAATTTTTATCTTCAGCTTAAAAAGCAAATAACTTACAAAAACTGGGGTTCATGGTGTTAAAAACTTAATCAGGCAGCATTTCAACTTTGTTCATACTTTCCCCACCATTTTCCTGGCTCTTTTTTTCCTTATGAATCAAACAAAATAAAAACTTACCCAGAAAGAATCATTATTAATACATGTAGAGCCCAGTGGAATTGCTTGTCAACTCTGGGAAGTGGGAAGAGAAGCAGGGAGAAAGACAATATGAATCATATGACTTGGAAAACTTATGTGTAAATTTGTTATTGGAATAAAATAAAGATAATTTTTAAAAGCAGAAAGAATCATTATTAAATGACACGTCTTTGCAAATATAATATTTCATTTGTCCTAGGAATATTACCATTGGAAAAATACCACATTTATGCTTTGAGAAGCATTTTAATTACATATAAACAATCATAATACAATCCATTATTTTTGATTACCAAATGAATATTCTTGACTGTACAGTACTGCTCTACCCTTCATATAATAGTAATAATAGTTTGTATTTATGTAGCACATGATATGTGCTAGGCACTGTGCTAATTTCTTTATAAATACTATATCATTTGATCCTGACAACAACCCTGGAAGATAGGTGCTTTTACAATCTCCATTTTCCAGTTGAGAAAACTGAGACAGAGTGCCCCAGGTCACAGACCTAGTAGATTTCTGAAAGAGAATTTGAACTCAGATCTTATTGACTCCAAGCTTAGTACTCTAGTCACTGTGCCATGTAACTGCCTCTAAATTTGCTAAAACACAATGGTAGCATGTTTAAGACCTGAACTAGAGCTCTATCACAGATGAAACAGCATGTTAGAGCTGGAAGCAATCTTGGGGCTCTCTAATAATATCTCAATATATTGTCATATTTTTAAATTCACTAAAATTGGTGGAAATGGTTTTCAAAGAGGCAGTCTGGCAAAGGGTAATGAGTGCTCAATTTGAAATCAGATGACTTGGATTCTAACCTTGGTTTAACTAGATCCTAGCTGTGTGACTGGGCAAATAACATACAGAATGACCTAAAACCTTGGTGTGTGATTTTAAACTGTTTTAATTTATAACTGCACAAAAGAACTTTGAGACACTATGTATAAGCCTCAGTTTTATAATCTGCAAAATAATGACTGCTGTGTGCCTCATAGGTTGTTGGGAAGAACAACATATAAAAGAAAGAGAATGAACGTGGAGACAAAAATTTTGGTTTTGAGGCCTGTTACTGATTCTTTTTCTCCCCTTGTGTATTTGTTAGGCTAAACTTTTTTTTATTGTTTTTTTTCCCCAGATTACATATTAAGTTAATGGTATTACAGTTTTTAATATTCACTTTCTGACATTTTGCAATCCATGTTCTCTCCCTCCAAGCCCTCCTCCCTCCCAAAGAAGGCAGGAAACATGATATAGGTTGTACATATATTATCACATAGTACATATTTCCCTGTCATGTGAAATGAGAAATATATTGCTTACCTTAGAAAAAAAATTCATGTAGCAAATAAAGTGAAGAATGATATGTTCCACTCTACATTGGGATTCTCTCTGCTCCTCTGGTGGTGGATTTCCTTGTTTGTCATGAGTCTGTTGGAGCTGTCCTGGATCCTTGCCTTATTGAAAACAGTTAAATCATTCACAGTTGATCATATATTATTGTTGTTACTGTAGACCACATTCTTCTAGTTCTGCTTCCTTTATTTTGTATCACTTCATATATGGCTTTCCAAGTTTTTTTGTGATCATTTTGTTTGTCATTTCTTATGGAACAATAGTATTCTTTTACAACCGTATACAACTTGTTTAGCCATTCCCCAACTGGTGGACATTGCTTCAGTTTCCAGTTCTTTGCCACAACAAAAAGAGCTGCAATAAATATGTTAGAACATAGTGGTTTTTTTTGTTTTTGATCACCTTATGACATAAACCTAATAGTATTATTGCTGGATCAAAAGGCATATACCTTCTATAAATTCTGTGAGTTTTATAACTCTTTGAATATAATTCCAGATTGCTCTCTAAAATGTTTGGATTTGTTCACAGTTTCACCCACAATGTATTTGTGTTCCTGTTTTCCCATATCCCCTCCAATTTGTCATTTTACTCCTTTATCATATCTTCATAACATTAAATCTCTTTCCATCTCTGAGCCTCAGCTTCCTGATCTATAAAATGGTGATTAAAATAGTGGGAGACACCTCCTGTACAAGGATATTGCAAAAGAGGTGCTCCATAAAGCATAAAGTACTATGAGTAGTGCTGGGGATAGAGATAGCTTTGATGTTTGTTATACCTCAGTTCGAGGCCTGCCTATGATATATACTGTCTGTGTGACCCTGTGCAAGTCACATATCCTCCCACTGCTCCTAGCATTCCTATAAGACTATAAGTTACAGACAAGGTATGGATTTGCATTTTTTGAGATACTTTTCTCATTTGTAGTTCCATACACCAACAAAATCATAGATTAGGATAAAACAATCACACTTTAAAAATGTAAACTACTATTATGATGACATGAAATTGTGTCTGTGTGAAAGCACTTTAAAATGTGGGGTGCTAAATACATTTAAGTAGCAAAGAGAATGTGTTGTAGATAAAGTATTAGCCCCCACTCCTGCTCAACTCCCACTTCTGATACATACTGGCTATTAAGATTTCCATTACTATGCCTCTTAATGTTCTAGGCAATTCTCTAAGACTATGTTATTAGAAAAATGGTAACTTGCAGTGGTTAGGATGTTTTCAGAAGTTACCTATACCAGCTTCCCTTAAAGTTTTGTGAAATGGCACTCTCAATGTTAATTCTACATAAAGCTGGATTTTAAAAAAAATATTAGGATAAATTTAGAATGTTAAATTTATTTATAAGTGTATGTATAAGCTTCAGCATAAAATGACTTCCTTTTTTCTTCTTTAAAAAAAAACAGCCATACCACTGCTGGGTTTGTACCCCAAAGAGATCATAGGGGAAAAGATTTGGACAAAATATTTGTAGCCACACTTTTTGTGGTGGCAAAAAATTGGAAAATGAGGGGATCTCCTTCAATTGGGGAATGGCTGAACAAATTATGTTATCTTTTGGTGATGGAATGCTATTGTGCTCAAAGGAATAATGAACTGGAGGAATTCCATGTGAACTGGAATGACTTCCAGGAATAGATGCAGAGTGAAAGGAGCAAAACCAGGAGAACATTATACACAGAGACTGATACACTGTGGTATAATCAAATGTAATGGACTTCTCTACTAGCAGTGATGCAATGATCCAGGACAATTCTGAGGAACTTATGAGAAAGAATGCTATTCACATTCAGAGGAAGAACTGTGGGAATAGAAACACAGAAGAAAAACAACTGCTTGAACACATGGTTCAATGGGGATGATTGGGGATGTAGACTCTAAACGATCACCCTAGTGCAATTATCAATAATACGGAAATAGGTCTTGATCAATGATAAATGTAAAACCCAGTGGAATTGCGTGTCAGCTATGGGGGGACAAGGGCACTTGGCGGGGAGGGAAAGAACATGAATCATGTAACCATGGAAAAATATTCTAAATTAATTAATTAAATAAAATTTTCTAATTTTTAAAATAGACAAATAAATAAATGCAGACATTACTTTCTGTCTTAGTGACAGCTCTATGACAGAAGGACAAGGCTAGACAAATGGGGTTAAATGAGTTGCCTAGCGTCACACAGCTAGGAAGTCTCTGAGGTCATATTTGAATCTATGTTCCCGATTGTAGGCCTGGTGCTCTATCCACTGTGCCAATTAGCTGTCCCTCCTTTTTCTTCTTTAGTGATACCAAGTTCACTTACAAATCATTTTAGCAAATGAAGAACAGAAATTCCAAATATAAAAAAAAATGCTAAATTAAAGAACCAGATCCTAGAAGTTGCCATTTGTAGGATGATTTTATACAAACTCAATGAAATGGAAAATAGAAGTAAGCATCTGGAAAATTCAGGTGGAATTCTGATATGTGGAGGGGGTAAGTATACATCTGAATTATCTATACTTGCCAAATAATTCACTAGTTCTCCCTTAAGCTTTGCCTTCTTAAAATATGGTCTAAATAAATGAATTTCCTCTTTTGCTTCATTAATTTATAAAGTACTGTGTGATCTAAGTCAAAGGTTTGTTCCACAACCATTTACAATAGATCACGAATTGTCAGAGCCACATGAGACCTCAGAGAACATTTATTCCAAACTCATCATTTCCAGATGTATAAAGTGAGGCACAGAGAAAAGACTCTTGTGACTTTTGATTCAATTCATTAATAACCTTTTATTAAGAATGCACTATGTGCTTGACACTGAACTAGGTACTAGAGATGCAAAGAAAAAACTCAAATAGTCCCCGCCCTTAGGAAGGGCATCCTATTAGCAGAGATAATATGAATCTCACACACGTATATATATGCATATGTGTATTATGTATATATATATATATATATATACATGTGTATTATGTATATATACACATCAATGTATATATCCAACCCAGTATGTGTGTATGTATACATACTGGGTTAAGGAATATCCATCCATACATATATACCCATATATATACATATATGTATGTACATATTCATATGCATATATATAATATGCATCTATTTATTCTAACCCAGTTCCAAAAAAGATAATTTTCTCCTTAGTAATGTACTGCTGCAAGTTTTATTAAGGTGAATTGTGAGTAACAATAACAAAAGTATCTCAAGGAGCTTGAAATACAGTGAAGAGTTTGGTCCTCAGAGGGGGTGTTCCAGATGATAGGATCCCAAATTATTTACAACTTCAAGATGATCACTTGAATCTTATTAAATTCAGAACACTTCTAGCATCTTGAGTACCAGAGTAAGCTTTACTATAATGCAAATGCTTCTTTTCATATTCAAATTGAACTGCAGGTATGAGCAATTCTAGGATGAATTTAGGCACTGTAAATCAGACCAATGAAAGTGCACCATTTACATTCTCAGGGAAGTTGTTGGATGTGCTGTTTGGTCCTCTGTTGAATATAAGGTCACCTTTCACCAGAGATATAACAGCATGAACTATAACAAATTTAGGGGAAAAAATACACACTTTCACCAACTCTGCCCTGAAACCATTGATACACACTGTACTCAGTCACCTAGACTCATCAGACCTTCTCTTTGAACAGAAAGGTTGTTACTTTGAAGGAGAAGCTGAAACTGAGAAGTCATTCTCTTATAATCAGTTTTTTTATTTCCTTAATTTTTCTTGACATTTTGTCAAGTTGACCTTACATGCCCTCCAATTTCCTTGCTCATTATGCTTTAGGGTCTTTAGCATCTCCTTAACTAGACAGCTCTCTCCATTATATATGATATTATCTCAGAATTATCCAACATATATCTGGTTAAAGGCAATTGATATCTGTGATTTTTATATTTTTGTCTTCTCTTATAGATCAAGTTTGCCATGTAGTTAAGCAAGGAAGAACTAAATGTTGGGCTGGAACCCATAACAGAAGTCCAGTAGAGAACAAAGGTGTGCAAAGGGTCCTGAATGAGACTAGAAGGCAAAAAGTCTTTCTCAAAAAAAGTTGTTTTTCACTTTGAGTCTATTATAAAGGTAAGTTGTTCAAGGGATAGAATATCAGTCAAAAGACAGGAAGAACTGGGTACAAATCCAATCTCAACCACTAGCTGTGTGACTTTTTTTACTTAACCTCTGTCTGTTTCATAATCTTAAAATGAGGATAATAGCAGTACCTTTCTCCCAGTGTTGTTGTGAAGATAAAAAGAGATATTTATTAAGTGCCTTATAAACTTTATAGAACTAGAAAATTGTCCTTATGATGATGGTGATGGCAGTTCATACAATTTCCACTTATTTCTTTGTGCATAGAACTTGATTCACCTAAGGACTGGCAAAATATGTAAGTGGCAGTGAACAACTGAAACAAGTTGAAGCCTTATAATAAAGATTTTAGCACTTATTTGATTGAAATGATCTGAAATTAAAATGCAACTTTGTGAAAACTCAATCATGGTAATTAGAAGATACCCTCTTATGTCCACTTACAAATTTCATCACTTTTCAGATTTACCTTGTTTGATGGAATTATTGTGTTGGGTGCCACTGTGGGTCTCTGATACACTCTGTAAACAAACTGATATTTAGTCAGTCAGGCCTAGAGACTAAGTTTTCCTTTATAGAGTACAGCTGAAGAATATCATCTTTTGATGGGAAACAAAAGTGTTGTAAATTAAGTATTATCTGTAGCTTCCTTTCCCTCCAATCAATTAGTTGCTATAGATTTGGAGTATAAATTCAGGTTTATATATAAAGTAATTTGTGTCCTAAGTATATAGTATTGTGCCAGTCAGTTAATTCAACATTTGTTTAGCACCCTGTAAAAGTGAAATTTGGGAAATGTATCAAACTACATTTCCCGCGGTCCAACGGGTTTCCATTTCCGGTCTTTGGGGCATGGGGAGCTCTACGTCGACGCAGAGAGGGCTTAAATCTCCTGGGTTAGGAGGGAGTAGTCTCTTTTGCGAGTAGGCTCTTGGCGAGGAGACAGTAATGGAGGCGGCAGTTTTGAATGCTTACAAGTGCGTGGTCTAATGATTTAATCTATCAGCATGGCTTTAATTAAAATACTAATTTATATATTTATCTCAGCCTTTATCATTTTTCATATTTATCAACCCTCCATTATTCAGGTTCTTATTCAAATCCACAGCCTGGAAATTATTTTAGCATATGAAATCTCAAATTTCCTCAAGTGCTAAATTTTTACTCAGCCACTCTAAATTAGCTATATATCCCAAATAACAGCCTTCTTCCTAACTTCATGTCCAAAGCACCTTTCAGCATATATTTTTCTTTCTCTTCTTTCTTTCCTTCCTTTCTTTTTCCTTCCCTTCTTTTTCTCCTCCCTCTCTTCTTCCTTTCCTTCTTCCCTCCATTTCTTTCTTTCTTCCCTTCCTTCCTTCCTCCCTCTCTTTCTTTCTTGACTGGATCTCCCCTATATCACTCAGGTAGGAAATGCATGCTCTAAACCCCACTTCCAATAGGTGTTTTGTCTTCCTCAATTTCTGACTTCATCTGTTTTTAGACAGTCTAATGACTCCTATTCTTGGGGGTGAATCACCATATTCCTGCCAGACTTAATGTGGATGTCTAATCTGATTAAGTGTGTTTAGAGCAGCTCAGACCTCCTGAACTCAAGTGATCCATCGGCCTCATTCTCCACAGTATTAGAGATTAGAGATACCCACAGCACCACATCAAGTTAAATACATTTAGAGACAAAGAAAAGCAGTTTGTAAGATAAGATCTAGGAACATATATACAGCAGGTTTTCTTCACAGAACCTAACCATCATAGTATGTACTCCAAGGTGCAACCCAAAATAATATCTCCTTTCTTACCTTGCGAGTGGGAAAGGACAAAAAACCAAACAAATAAAAATAGATGGCTGGGTACTAGGAAAGTGGATAAGAATGCAATCAACTTCTGGATCTGAATTATTTGATTTGTTGAATCTTTCATGTTAATGACAAGCAAATGACTGTCTTTATTCCTGCAGTCCCAATTGAGAACTCCTAAATAATAGCCAAAATCTAATTGCCTCCTGATAAGCTAAGAAATTTTGCCTCAGTTAGTTTCCAAGTGGAGTGTATTACATTGGAAAGTCTCCTGGTAGAGTCTATGTCATTTTTTTATTTGTAAGAACAGTTTTAAAAGGCACCATCAATTATGCATGGTCAGGAGCACCAAAAGCATATAGTTTTCAGTTCTTTTACAAAGTATATGTAAGATGATCAATGTGTGTGTAGAAATAAGTTTTTCCTTCTGTAGGTAGAGTATAATTATTTCTGATGTATTATTAAATCCTCTTCAGATAGTTAAAATCCAAAAGAGTACTCTCACTTTGGCAAATCAAAAATTCTTTTAAACCTTTCTCTACTACAGATGGGAATAATCATACTAGCACCACTACTGATGTCATTCCTCAATTAAGGTATATCATCAGTGTTTGTAGCTTTTTTTTTTTCTTTACTACTTTCAGGTACTACTCACAATATTTTACTATATACTTGACCTTTTTCTCTTTAACTTCTAAGTAGTGGACTTTTTAGGTGAAGGAATATAAACAGTTATTGACTTTTTATGCATAATTTCAAATTATATCCAGAATTTATGAACAAATTCACAGCACTATAAAACTTATGTTAATGTTCCTGTCTTCTCTAAGCTGGTCCAACATTGACATTTTTTTTAGTCTTTTTCTACTTCTGCCCCTTTGAAGGGGGAAACTCAGAACCGTTTTAATTTTATTTCTCATGTTATTAGTGACTTGGTATAATCTTTCATAAGATCATTGATGGTTTTCAGTTCTTTTAAAAATTGTGATCTTTTGATCATTTTTCTATTGGGAAATAGCTCTTGAATTCATCTGTTTTGTCAGTTTCTATATTTTAGGTATCAGACTCATTCCACAAATATCTGATGTGAAAAGTTTTTTCCCCCTAAACCGTTTCTTCTTTTATTTTAGGGACATCAATTTTGTTCAAGGAAAAGCTTTATTTAAATTGAATTTCGTCTTTGAACTCACAAACTTATTTTCTCTCCCTTCTATCTCCTCCCTATGGAAAAAGTAAAAGAATGAAAAGGACAAAACCCTTAAAACATATGTGCATAGTCCACTAAAACAAAGCCCCACATTGGGCAACTGGTTAGCTTTTGACCAGTGTGATACTATACACAACAATAGATAAATCAATTATTAAATTTTGTAACATAAGAAAATTTGAGAGTAATGGAGATATCTTTCATAACTATGGCTAAAGAGGATGAGCAGGAAAAGTCACAATCAAACAAATGATAAAGGTAATTGAAAAAATCAAATATGCTATTCTGAGTTTATAAAATTTAGAAATGTTTCATGTCTTCTCATGTTTTCTTTTATCAGAGATATCTGGAAAGACTTGCATGAAACTTTTTTTCATTTTGTATGAAAGGTTATTTTCTAATTTTCTTATGATATGAACTTTAATATTTAGATTGCATATTCATTTGCTTATTGTTGCAAATAGTGTCAGATGCTAGCAAAAGTTAACAATACAGTCCAATGCATTTCAGTTTTCTTATTAATTGATGTTAAATAGAGAGTTCTTCCTCCAGAAGTTTTTGTTCTTTGTTTATTTGATGGCTTAGAGGTCTTGCTAATCTAGTCATTTTCACTGAAGTATCCTGTTCAGACCATAATGGGCACATTGTGTTCCATTCTAGACAACAAAACTTGGAAAAGACATTGATAGGTAGAAAATCCTCAGAGTGAAAATAAAATTGTGAAGGATCTTGAGTCAATATGAGGACTGGACTGATTGAAAGAATTGTGGATGTTTCATCTGGAAAAGAGAAACCTCAGGGGCAATGAAAGCTATCTTCAACTATTTGAAAGCCTATCCATGGAAAAGACAATGTAGACTCTGTCTGATGGTAAATCTAGGGGCAAAAAAAGGAATATTTGGGTTTCACATCTGGAAAAGGTTCTAAACAATTTGAGCCAACTGTAACTGAGATAATTTGTTTTTGGAAGTAGTAAATTCTCCTTCAATAAAGGTCTTGTGATTCTTAGAAGCAGGTCCTGGTGTGTGTCTTTATAAGTCCATAGACTTATTGTGGTGACTTGGGCAGTTATCTTTCTCTCTGTTTCATTTTCCCTATCTGAAAAAATAACCTCAATAACACTAGTCAGTATTCTTACTATAAGCAGGAAAAAAAGAAAACTCCATTTATTTTCCTTGTACAGAAAATCACATGGCTATAGCTATGGACAGAAATTTCATTGTGTGCTGATTTTGTGGGCTGAAAGAGACAAGAGCAGGTTCAGAGAATCAAAGTACTCAGGTCTGGAAGAAACTTTACAGATCTTCTAGTCTCCCAACTCATTTAAAGAAGCCCAGACTGGTTAGGTGATTGGGTCAAGGTCACACAAGTAGTGAATAGCAATTCCGAGTCTTGAATCAAAGTTTTCTGACCCCAAGATGAGGCTGAAGTTGTGCAAAGTTAATTTATCATTGGGTTGGGACGTCTTAAGTTTGTATTCTTTTTTAGGTCTGCTATTGTAACTGTCCTTGGTGTAATGCAAATAATCATTCTAATTATAATTGGCATAAGCCAGAAGTCCATGACCCAGCTGGATGCAAACATTTTAATATGATCCAAATTTGTTATATTCTTTGACTGAAAAATTTTTTATATAAAACCTTTCTTTTAATTTCCTTTAACAACATCACCTCATGCTTCTTCCTTCTCCTACGTCCTCATAGTAGCCCTCCCAAGCCAAATATTTATTCTGCTCACCTTATAACACTCCAGTCAGACAATGATCACACTCTTTCTTGACACTGATATGCAGTGTGGTTTGCAGCTTTGTGCTCAAAGATTCCCAGGACTCAGGCAGGACAGAAAACCAGATGGGCCTGGCCTTTCCTAAGTAAGTGTATATACTGAAGGAGAAGCTCATGTTTCTCAGCTGACTGCTACATCAGAATAATTTCTGGCTTTGCCTTACCTCTATTCTACAAAGCCTTGGGTAAGATAAAATCAAAGTAAGGAACACATAAAAATAAAAAGGGTCCTTCATAGGGGCAGGTCTCATTGACTACTGTTGATTTTTCCCCCCTCCGCTCTTCATGTATGTACCTTCTGAAGCATTCATTTTCTTACCCTTATTATTGAAACCACACATCTGGAGCTTGACCCTATGCCAAATGCAAGCATTCTCTTCCCCCTTTTAGTATCCAGAACGGGGGGGGGCAATCCTTATAGTTCCTTTCATTTATTGTCAATCACATCATTTTGGTCTCCAATGAAAAAAGAGGAAGGGGATAATGTCGAAAATACAACACTACTCACTAATATATACTATAATTATAGACATAGCCAACACCCGGACTGCGGAGGTTTCCCTGCTGCACAGTTTCGGGGGGGGGGAAGAGAAGAGGGGAGAAAATAGGAAACTGAAAGGCGGGAAGAGGCGAGGACCCCAAAGGAGAAAGACAAGAAAAAGGAGAGAAGGTAGTGGTGAAGAAAGAAAGGGGCAGAGAAGAGGAAGAGGGAGAATCAAAGAGCAAGAAAGTAGAGAAAGGTGGGGGTTGCAGAGAGGAAAGGGAACGTCTTTGCTGGGCGGAATACTAATCAACCTGTCTCCCTGTCTGCAGCAGCAACCCCACTGCCTGCGCTGCAGACTGACTCTCTCTCTCTCTCTCTCTCTCTCTCTCTCTCTCTCTCCCTCTACACATACACACACTCATACACTCACCGTGACAGACTCTCACATGAAAGCACGCTTTGAATTCCCTCTTTCCCACACCTCTCTCACACACTCCTGCAGCACCCCTGAGGAGGAAGCATTACAAGTAGACCCCTCCAGCTCTGCCTCCTGGTGCTTTTATTGCAACTTACAACCTCTGTCTCTGTCTAGTTCCCTCTACTAAGCCTTTCTTCCTGGTCCTGGTGTTTCCTCGCACCTTCACCCACCTTTCCAATCTAATCCTGCTCCTTTGATGGCTATCGTCAGAGACCTTCGCGGAAGCCTCACTATTTCCACCTGTCACAGCAGAACTGTCTCGCAGCCCAAGTTTGAAGGTACTTGGTTTGCTGCTGGAGCTTGTGCCGCTGCCACCTCTGCTGTTTCTTTCTCTACTTCTGCCTCCTCCTTCTTTTCTTTCTCTTCTTCGGTGCGGGCTTGAAGCCGAGGAGTACAGCTGGAGCCCCGGAGCCCATGGCAGGATTACCAGCCTCCCTAAATTCTTCTTCCTCCTCCTATTCTTCACTCCCTCCGCTCCCTTGCTTCCTCCCGGCGGAGCCTTCGGAGAGCAACATCTGGAGCAGGTGAGCAGTTGCTGTGGAGCTCCAATCCTAGATCAGAGGGTCCGCTTTCGCCCCGGAGCTAAAATACAATCTCTCCTCTCTCTCTCTCTCTCTCTCTCTCTCTCTCTCTCTCTCTCTCTCTCTCTCACACACACACACACACACACACACACACACACACACACACACACACACACACGCAAACGCTACACACGTAGAGAAAGAGAAACAGGGGGAAAAGGAGAAGAGAGAAAGCAAGAAGAACCCCGTTTTTCTATATTTTGGTCAACTTGGCACGAAGCACTGCAGATGCACCACAGGTTACAGTTGGGGGGTCTCGCTGCCTCCCGGTAGCGGTGCAGCAGGTCACGGTGGCGCCTCTGGTGTTGGCGCTCGGGTGTTGGTGTTGGCCGTGCGGCGGCTGTGGCGGCGGCGGCGGCGGCGGCGGCGGCTGCTGCCAGGGACCGTCAGTATCCAACGGTGCCCTGTGATCGCCACCCGCCCCCTCCCTCCCTCTCCCCCGCCCCAACCTCTGTTAACCATTGCTAAGTAACCTTCTCCTCCGGCTGCGGCGGTCCCGGGTGACATGCAGTCCCTTATCTCTCCAGTGACCAAGGCGATTCTGGTGGCTTTGTTCATCTTTGCCATCCTACTGATCCTCTATGTTATCCTTTGGTACATCTGCCGCGATGTGGATTGCGACCACGGCATCTGAGTCGAACTGCGGGGCAGCCTCGGAGCTGGAGACTGCTTGACAGTGGAGTCTCTCAAGGGGGGGAGGGGGCTTGATAAAAAGAGAGCCAGACCCAAAAGAAGAGAACTGGGGTTGAAAAGAAAAAAAAGAAAGAGTGAGAGACGTGGAGAGGACGGACGGTGGTGGAGACAAGGAAAAAAAGAAGAAAAGGTGGGCATGGGGGTGGGGGAAGAAAGAGAGCAGCTGTCAACCTCTTGGATCCTACAACCTCGTCGAAACCTGGCAGGCGAGAACTACATCTAAGCACCGGCGACCTGGAATTGACCTTCAGACAGCAGGGTGACCCTGGTGAGTCTCCACTTCTTGTTTACACAACCCTGAGAAAAGAACCAGGAATGGGTAAAAGAAGCAAGAGAGAGATGAAGAAAATATGGGGGGAGGGCAGGGAGAGCTGAGCTGCCACGAGTGGAAAAGCCACAACTTCTGGGCAAATATTTGTCACCTAGGTTATATGACCAGAAAGAAGGACCCCTACTCTCACCCAGGATTGTAGAATCAGATTGTTTTGACTGTCTCAGGCAGTGGGTTGGATAAGCGTGTGAAGGAAATATCCAGTTCTGGGTTTTCCCACTTGGAGGAAGGTAAACCTGCAACACTCTTTTTAATTCCTTAGAGGTAATAAGGGAGAGGGACTAGAAGAGGGTTGTAGTTTAAGAGTGTGGTTTGTATTTCCTATTGTTTCGATCTAAGAGCATTTCTCTTCTCCATTCTGTCTTAAGATGGGACATTTTAACTAGACGTTGGCGGCACAAGGCTTTTTAGTTTGCTTGTTGGATCCAGGGATGGTTGCTTGGAAGCATTTGGGGTAGGGGTGGGTGGGGAGGGAGTTAGGACATGAACCTTCACTAATCTTTCATCAAGACTGAGAATGGGGATGAGGAAGGGAGAAGAAGGCAGGTTTGAAAGAAAGTGACTTTGAAAGCTTTGCAGCCCCACATTGGTATGCACAGGATAACTGCACTGCTAAACAGACCATAAAGGTGAGCCAGGGGATAGAGAAGCAAATGCTTCATCAGTTGTAAAGGGAAACTCATCTAGTAATTAGAAAAAAAAAAAGAAGAAGAAGAAGAACCTCCACCACCATCCCCCCATTCAAATTTGAAGTAGATACTCACCTTGGAAAAAACAGACAAGTTTGCAGAAGAGAACCCAAGACCCTCCCTCTCTGATCCAAGAGCAGATCAAAGGCAGAAAATGAGCCTTCCCTTAGATAAGGTGTACTTGGAGTTCTGAAAGGCTGAAGCATTTGATGTGGTTTCAAAATAAATATTCTCATTGTTAGCAAGTCAGTTGCCACCCTTTGGAATGTTCCTCTGGAATGAAAAAAAAAACTTGTTAGGCAAAAAAAAGTAAAGTACTCAAATATGTTGATAATTTATGGATCTGCAAATTCCCTGAATACATTTGTTTGGCAATCAGGTAGAGCCAGAGGAGCACTGTAACATGCAGAGTCTGCCCTATTATGTATGTATTGTTTTGTTGCCCTACTGATTTTGTATTATCTCTACCATTTTATTATTATTTATTTATTTTGCTTTTCTGGGTTTCAGCAACTTGAGATAAATTATGCAATTCTCCTTTAATCTCATCTTCCCTAGTTCTCATTTGGGTTGGAACGAAAGCCCCACTTGGAAATGATGCTAAAATAAGTCTTTTTCCAGCCACAATTCAAAGCAGTGTTTGAGAGTGAAGGAACAACTAGCTAGCTTCTCCAATGTCTACATTTCAGGAATTTATATAAGAAAGAGATAAACATATTTTCAAGATAAAATTATGGTTTTAAATATGAAACAATATCAAATGAAAACAGTTTAGATTGTTTCTTCATTTTTATACACTTACGGAAAAATGTAATTTTAGATCTCTGTCTAAAACTGTCAAAGTGAGCCTTTTAAAAAGCTCTGTTGTGTTTCATTTTAAATTGTAGCTTGAAGGTCTCTGAATGTTAATATTCCTCACTTCTAGCTTGGGTAATGAAGGCAGCTGAGGTGCCTGACTATTTATTTGCTTTATAATTAGGAATTCATTTGTTTGTTATACAAAGACACTTCTGATCCTGAAATATCACTTGACAAACAAAAATGATCGTAACATATATTGCATGTGCCTCAAGAACTTCAGAAATCCCAGGGCCTTGCTTTTAGATATAATTAGCTAAGTACTATAAAGACAAAAATCTGATTATAAAAAGCACAGATGCAGTGCTTTTGAAAAACATTCTTGGCACTGTAGTAAAAGGCTACTTAAGCTTTACACTTTCACATCTCAAGGCACATCACATGATTTCTCCCCTCCAAAAACCAGCAAAGCATGTATCCTGCTGGCAATTTAAATAGGAGGAGAAGAAAAAATTAATATAGTCCTCTGCTTAGATTAAATTGAGGGATTGTAAGGGGAAATGGCATAGAAGTCAATCCCCAGTAAACTTGAAAGGGATATTTTAATTTACATGCAATTCTTTTAAATGATTTAAAACTATATAACAAGATAATCCTATATTCAGTCCATCTCAACAAATATTTTAGCACTGGTCATGGCAAAATAATATCAACCACTTTCAAATTTGTTTGGTTTCTCTCTAATCCAATCATTTCCTAAATTGTGTCTAGGCATAGACTTGGAAATGGAAGCCCCTTATGTGACTAATTTCTATCTCTACAAGACAAGGCTTATTTATTTAATGTTCCAGATAATATTTCAAGGTAAAACATGTATTTGCATGCTATACATGGTATATGCACACATTTCACTGAAGATGAGTAACTTAACTTTCTATTTACATTACCCAAAAGAGTGCACACACTTAAATTACTTCTTTTGATTATTTAACTGAATCATGTGATTAAGGGTAATCATATCCATTCAGAAGTCCAATACAAAATCTTGACAAAGTTTAGTGTCTGAGAATTCAAATTGAAAGCAAAAATACAACTTATAATTAATGTCATTCTTCCTATTGCATACCCCACAAATTAATGAATAAAGTGAAATCATATTTCTTCACCTAGTAAAATAGTCGTCATTATGGGGGCAACAATCGAGTTGCCCCCATAACTAGACTCCTCACAGCAATCTTTTAGAGAGAGGGGAAAAGCAGCTATTTTCATACATTTTATGGATGAAGAAATTGAGACTCAGAAAAGTCAAATGTCTTCCCCAAGGTCATGTGGAGAATGGATAAGACTAAACTCAAACTCAGGTCTTCTGATTTCAAACATAGTACTCTTTCCACTCTAAAATTACGATTTAAAAAAATCAACAATATTAATACCTATTTTGCTTTGATTATCTCATTATCCAAACCCAACAGACTCTAGAATTAGGATTTTGAAAGGTTAGATTAATTTCTACATAAAGAAGGAATAAGCAATAACATTAGAACTGTAGCAAATAAGAATGTCAGTCTCTTAATCCTAGTAGTGACGTATGTTTAATAAAATTAAATGGTGATTCTCAAGTATCTCTTCAGAGAGAAATAATGCTGAAATTTTAAAACTACAACTCTGCTTAATTTTCTAAGTCTCTAAAAAAATAAAAGTATTGATTTGTTTGCCCCCAAATACATTTCCATAAGGATGTAGGAAAATATACATAAAATCACATTACATATCACCTTTTATATAACAGAAGTTTAAAAATATATTATGACTGCTGAGTTGTCCCTAGAGGCTTATAAGTATTCTTTTTTTCTTTTAAACTACTTTAGATTATGGATTTGCCAGCATATTACATAACCTATAGTAATATATTGTACATACTGATTTTATTTTTTAACAACATTTTGCCAAAGTGACATTTCTTCTTGAATAGAGAAAATTTCACCATACATAATAAAAGGTAATATAAGCCTTAGTTTCCCACAGTCTGAAGGATGATTTTGTTTTAGTTATTTGGGTTGGTAAGGCAAAGGTGTTGGGAGAAAACATCGATTATAGCTGTTCTAGTTGACATCTTTGCCTCATACAACCCCACTGCGACTTAAATGCTTTTCAAAAAAATATTTTCAAAAAAAAGTAGTGGAAACACTGTCAATAACTTGGTAAAATATTTTTCCTCATATAGAAAATTATTTAGGGAAAGTTAATGTTTTTCGAATATTAATTTTTATATTGTACAGTAAACTAAAGAAATCTATAGGGATAATCAGGTGGCAGCTACCAAGATTTCATTAAATTCTTGGTGCCACTTGTATAGAAGAATATTTTGATTGTCAGTAGTTATTAGAGCAACCAAAGGAGAACAGTTAGGATTAAAGGGAATATGGAACCTGAGTCATTTGAGGATCAGTGGAAAGAACTAGAGATGTTTATTTTGGGGAGAAGACTTAGAAAAAGGTTGGGGTTTGAGAGGGGGAATGTATTTGAAGAATTAACACATGGAAGAGGGAGTAAAATTTTTCTACACTGTTTCAGAAGACTTTAAAACTTTTACCAAGGATAAACTTTAGAGAGATACATTTCATTTAACATATGAAAGACCATTGTAGTGATTCAACTCTTTAGTCACTGGAAGGATTCAAAAGTTTAGATGATCATTTGTCAGAAAAGTTGTACTAGAGATGTCTACACTGTTTGGAATATCAGACTGGATCAGAACTCAAAAAATTTCCTTTAGATCTAAGAACTAGCCCCCAGGAGTACCAAATGAGTTGTTTAGCTTTCAATGAAAGAAAAATACGAATGCAAAGACAAGAAGTTGTCATAGAACATTGATTCCAATCTCATCAAGATTTAATCCGTGTCACCAAGAGTCTCCGAAAGTATTCAGAAAATAGTTTGTATGGGATTAAAGTGATACTGAACAAGTTTCAACAAGGCAAGAGGAAGTTCTAGTGGCTATTAGCCTGGTCTTCCATCTTCAACTAGCCTGTAGTCCTGCCAGTATTTACCTCTTCCCATCTGAATTGCAGTAAAGGAGAATCAACAGTAGCTCCTCCCTCTTGGGGTCCCTGGCCCCTAGGAGGAAGGCAGGCTTCCTACTGCTCCTTTTAACAATTCCTTCCATTGTCTAATGCCATGTATTTTCTTCAGGTCATGGTGAGAATGAAATTAAAGCTTACTTTCATTGTTACAAATAAGATTTCACTAAAAACACAATGCTATGATTAAATTGCAAGATCTGTGGCAATTTGGGACCTAGAATTTATAGAGTGCTAGATTAAATGATCTCTAAAGTCCAAACCTAAATTCTGGTTCACTGCACCAAAAACAACTTGTACATCCAGTCTTCTAGTAGATATAATCCCCAAACAATTCATTAAGAAAAATCAATTAAGTCAGGTGTACAATCTGAACTGACCAGCTTGAATAAATTAACTGACCAGTAAAATTAAAATGACCAGAATAGCAACCATCTATAGATACATCCTCTGCTTATTAGAAGTACTAATTTGAGTGGGTGTCAATCATACCTAAGTTGTTAATTCCTTTCAGAAATAATAAGAAATACTGTGTTGAGACCAAAATTTATTTTAAATCATAATTTCTATTTGTCTTAAATAAAAACACAATGGAATTTCACAAAGAAAGAGTGCCAGTGAGTTGTTAAACAAAGATAAGATTGGTAAACAGAAATACAAAGTTAACAAGTATAAGAGACATAAAGAATTCACATTTTGACAATGAATATTCCATAGAATGCGATGTTTGTCTCAGGGGAAAGGAAATATCATTCCTGAATAAAGAAAGTTTTTGATATCTGGAAAATTTAGCTAAAAAATAATTTCTACCCATCAGCGATGGCTTGATTCAGTCCCCTCTTTATTTGAAACTCTGAAAGTAAATCTTTTTGGTATTTTTTTTTAAATATCAAGATATGGTAGGAAAGAACACAGATCTTAGAGTCAGAAGACTAGGTCATCTTTGCTCCTAGGAAACTATGACCTTTGATAAATAAATTAAACTCTCTGGGTATTAATTTGCTTATTTATAAAATGGGGATAAAATAATTGTAGTACTTCCCCCAAAGAGTCACTGGAGGCTCAACTGAGATAACATACATAGAGTGCTTTGAAAATATAAAGTGAGATATAATGTAGATTCATCTTTGGTTTGTTTTAACTCTTTCTGCCTACAGCATGAGGTTCATATCTGAACTAGCCTTAATTACAGATCCCTCACTAATGAATTTAGCCATTTCATAAGATAATACAGATCAAACCTGGCCTCAGACACTTCCCAGCTGTGTGACCCTGGGCAAGTCACTTGACTGCCATTGCCTACCCTTACCACTCTTCTGCCTTGGAGCCAATACACAGTATTGACTCCAAGACGGAAGGTGAGGGTTTAAAAAAAAAAAAGATAATACAGAAACATATCTTGTTGGCACATAGAAAAAGTGACATGTAGATTTTGCATCCTAGCTATTAGATACACTGTTCAGTATAAAATAAAAAATATATATGTATATGTAAAAATATGGGTCTGTGTACATATTTCAAATGTAAAAGTGATGTGAATATGTAAACTACTCAATGCAAAGTTTGCATAAAAGTATATTTAGTATAAAAGATGGAGAAAAGACAAGTTAAACATTAATCAATCAATAAATATTTATTAAGCATGTGCTAGGCACTGTTCTAAGCTCTGGAGGTATAAAGAGAGTCAAAACACTGTTCCTGCTCTCAAAGAGTTTACAGTCAAACCTAAAGAGTTTACAGAAAACACACAATAGAAATGCCAGACTGGTAGAAACACTAAGGAAAAAGGATCAAACTTAGCTTAAAAGGGGCAAACAGTAAAATCCAGTCTGCAATGAGCCTAGCTAGATAATATTTGTGCAACAGACATAACCCCATCTTTAAAGAAAATAAGCTTTCACACATTAATTTTATAGATTTGATCTAGAAATATTTTTATTATGAATAATGAAATGTGTGTGGAGTGTGTCTAAAAGGCAATAAGATATTAACAAACATCCCAACGCTGCTGCCTCCAAATGAACTTTGTTCTTTTTAAAATGCTCACTAGGGTAGACATCGCAATGATTTCTGTCATGCTTTGTTTAAAAAATCTAGAACTTTTTTCCCCCATTTGCTATTAGAACTTATGGCGATCCAGTACAATGAAAGCTCTTCAAGGCTTGGAACTAAATTCATTTTTGTCTTTATACATCCTACTACAGTGCCTGGCACATATAAGGTACATAATAAATATTTGTTGAATTTCATTGAATTGAATGCTTCTGGATTTCCTAAATGGTGTAAAATCTGCATCCTTGGAAGGTACATTTCATTTTTTGAAGCAGCCAAAAGTCATCTAGAGCCACTGGGTAATGCCATTTGAGGTAAAAGATGAGATGTAATTATGAAGTAATGAGAGTGATTTTTGTGTATGTGGCTTGTAAATTGCCAACATAGTTCACAAGGAGTTCCAAAAATGATGTCAGCAATAATGTCAACATCGTTAGAATGAATAAATGAATAGCTTTTCAGGGTGATGGCTTTGAGGGACAATATATCTTTTGGTGCAGCTCAGGTATGTATGCTTAAAATTAAAATCCTTATTATTTTAGATACCCTTATATACTGAGCCATGACTCAACAGTAATGGTTATCAGCTTTCTTTCACTATAAAATAAATACTTCTCTGTATTCCTATTGTAACAAGATGACTTTGTGCTTTCACACTTACATATTTCTACCAGCTGAAGAGCATATATGCCCAATGGTGACTATTTAACTTGATAAGGTTATCAAAGTAATAGATTTGCTAAACATAACAATTATAATAAAGGCTTCAGAGAAAATACACTGACAGTACAAATGGGAAAACTATCTCCCTTCAAAACCTCTACCAATTAAGAACCTACTAAAGATAATGTATTATTGCTCATTGCTATCTTTGTGAGTTATGCACAGTTTAACTGGGATTAAAATTTAAGGAATTATCAAAGCCTTTCCTAATGATTTGTCCTTATTGTTTTTGTACTCATCTACCTAACCTAATGGGGATTAGAAGAACGTGGGAATTAAATTCAATATAGCTTGAATGAAGATAAAATGTAGTCATTTTAAACATACAAAAAGAGGAGCAATAGCAGCACAAGAGCTGAATGAATCGTAGAAATAAGAGTGAATAGAAAAGAATTAAGAGAATGAACATTCTAAAAAAAGAAAATGGTGATATCTAAAAATTAAGGAGCAGTGAGCATCACACAGACTTTTCTCCTTAAAGTTATAAAAATAGAAGTTTCATTTTCACAAGGCATTAAATAAATTAAATGTGCTATAAATTCATCCACTGTAAAGTCCTCCTCTGAAAGCTCATAGTGGATTGGAGGTGACTCTGACTTCCTGAAGGCTAGACAAGCTGAATGCCAACTCTCTCTCTCTGGCACTTCCTATCAAGCTTGAAAATGTAAGCCTCAAATGGATCCTGAAGCTTTCTTTCAATGACAGTACTAGTTAAGGGCCATGAGGACCATTCCCCAGTGTTGGCCACCAGGTGATGAACTTTTTTTCAGTCATAGAATTCATAAAACTATTTACTAAAGCTTAACACAGCTGTGATTCACATATCTGAGAGAGCGAAATCACAGACCTTTCATTTATCAAATTTTAAACATGCTATAAACTAAATTCAGGTGCCCCAGTAGTTTGTCCTTTGTTTTGTTTTTGTGGATTGGTAGAGTTGGGGTCAGGAACATTGTTTTTAAAGTTCTAGAGGTATTGGGACGTACTAGTTCTGATTTCCACCCTCATGAGAAACAGAGTTTGGAAAACATCAAAGGTCACACAGGGTAAATAAACTATTTTCCAATTCAAGCAGTCAAAAATCAACCAATTAACAAGCATTTTATTAGGCACCTGTATTCTAAGCATGATCAAAAAATTTATTGAAAACTTGAATCATATAAAGAAGTAGCTGGTAGTGGAGTAAAGTATGAGCCCTGATCTTGTAGTCAAGAGTCCAAATCCCATATCAAACTCTTACTAGCTGAATGACCTTGGGCATGTGTTCAGTGAAGAAAAAATGGCTGTGGAAAGGAAAGCTTGTATTTTTTATTTTTCCAGGACAATTCTAGAAAACTAAAGCTAATACATTTTTTAAATTTAGTTTCTAATTTAATTTTGTGCCATTTTTTTCTTTATCCAGAAGCATAAGTTCCACTGCTAATGGCTCACTTAGGGCTTGAATGAGATATTTCAGATGATTGGGCAACTTATTTATTTATAAGTCCCGTGTGAACCTGGCCCTTTTGTGGACTGTTCTAAAAGACACCAAAGTTCTTTATGAGAGTATCTATCCTTTAAACATGTCCAATAAAAATTATGTTAAATCTAAAAAAATTTTCACAGTCTATTTCCCTAGCTATAAAATTGGGATAATAATAGCACCTGTGTCACAAAGTTATTATGAGGATCATATGAAATAATGAATGAATGTATGAATGGCCTTTGCAAACAATGCAACATTTCATAAGTGTTACTGTTATTATTATTAATTACTATTTAGTGTTTCTGTGGTGTAACTAGGGTGGAGAAACTGCTATTTTGACTTAGGGTGATGAAATTTAGGGTGCAGTAGAAGTTTCAGTCTTTCCAAAGTATCAAAACCACTGAACTTAGCACCTAATTAACAAAAATAAGTAATTAAAATTGGAAGTTACAAGATAGCAGCATCTTCTTCCCAGTGTTTATTGAGTTCTGAACTTTAAGTGAGGAAGACCAAAGTTTAAATTCTATCTCAGACATTTCCCAGTTCTATGACCCTGGGGAGGTGACTTAATTTCTACTGGCTTCAGTTTTTTCATCTTCAAAAAAGGAGATAATAATAGCATTTACTTCCTGGGTTGCTGTGGGGACCAAATGAGATGATATATATTATATATATATATGTATATATATATATACATATATATAGCACTTTGCAAACCTTAAAGCACTCTATAAATATTGGTTATTATTGTGGTAGTAATTATTAATAAATTCCTGATGAACTTCTCCTCAGCACTACCTTGTTTCCCTTTCCCAGGTGGTTTCCCTAGCAGTGGCCTTATATTGTCTTAGGTCCCAGTAGTACAAGAAAAGGTAAGACTCTTAAGGACAGAATCTCTAACGTTCGATTATTTGAATTTACATTCCCAGTGGCTATCATAGATCCTGGTACTTAGAAGGTACTTAATGAATGCTTAAAAATATTGGGAGAAATTCTCAACTGCTCCTTTTGCCAACTGAATTTATGGTGTACTTCAGGACCCTTTTCCTGGGCCCCAAAATTGCTATTTATGGCTCAACAGGATGTTAGATTTTACCCAAAAAGCATTCTATTGAATAATTACTCTTCTCAAGGAGGGGCGGAAGGGCATATAAGTCAATTTTTGGAGGTCAGAGTTTTATATAGTACAGTGTGCTATTAAGGGAATTTGGGGATTCTGGCCAAGAGTCAGCGGTCCAAGCAGACTAGAGCAATATGTTTCAGGGAGCCCAGAACCTACAAATAACTGTCACTTCCCAATAGAAGTAGATGTTTGCAAAGCAATTTTTCTGGACAGTTTGGAGGATCTTTGTTGTGTTTCTTTTTTAAACAGCAATGACAAAATAATAAGCTGGAGCTTCAAATTTTTGTGTTTTATTCTTTTTTGAACATTTAAAAATATAGACTCTTGAATCTTCAATCATTCTCTGAGCCCAAGAAATGTAAGTCTGAGAGATGCTAATACATGTATACATTAATCTACTTTATAACTTGTTTCTGCTTTATTTTATAACTGGCCATTATGTTGAATCCAGGAACAAGAAATATGATATAAACCTAGAAGGGAAGTACCATAGAATATTTTAACGTGGATAGATAACTTTTATTTGGTCATATTCTTTAGTAGTTGTGATTCTAATAAACTTCAAAATCTTTACATAGAGACTCAATTTTAGTCATATTTTGCTATTTGTAAAAATAAAAATGTCATGTAAGACAAAAAAATAGATTTTAAAAATTTGGCTGTGTTTTAAAATAATGGGGCTGACAATATTGTATCTATGCTGTGCTCAAAGCATTTATTAAGTACCTACTATATACAAGACACTGTACTAGATGCTCGGCATACAATGGCAAAAAAAATAATAACCTTCACCTACAAAAGAGGCTTTCATTCTGTCTGGGAAGGGAAAAACATGAGAATAGATATGTAAATATAAAATATGGTAATGGCAACTTTAGAGAATTAGCAATCTATTAGATACTATCATTGACATTTGAAAGGAACTAATGATTCCAGCATGTGGAAGTGAGATGGGAGGACATTCAAGTCATGGGGAGAAGGTCTTCACAAGAGTTTGATGGCAGAAGAGACAATGCTTATAAGAAGAAACAGCAAGTAGGCCAAGTTGACTGCAATACACAGTGAGTGACAAAGAAGAATATAACATAAGTCTGGAAAGATAAGACTTCAGGCATAAATTCCTTAGAATATTTTAAACTCAAATTTTAGCCTATTGTTCTAGTGATTTTAGTGTTTTCATTCAATATATTCAAGTGTGATTGGAGGCCAGAGGACAGTATGTTCTATTTATCATAGCATCCCAACATTAATAGGACCAGGGAAGGCTTATACCTGAGTGGAATAGGTGGTTGTTTATATGATGAATTTATAGGCTAGCAGGGAGCCCTTATTCATATATCCCTTAATCCAGTGATCTGGTAACTAACATTTAATAATTATAGAATCATAGAACATCAGAGTTGGAAGGTATCTTAGTGGACTTGTAGTCCAAATCATATCTGAAAAAAAGAATCACTGTCACAGCATAACTGGTGGTAATTTAGCATTTGTTTAAAAATCTCCATTGAAATGGAACCCATTACCCACTAAGGCAGACCACTCTATTTTTGTGCTGTTCTATTTGCTAGAATGATTTTCTTTACATACTCCATCATATATCAAAAATACATTTTTCCTTTTTCCAACTTCCTTTCACTTTCTCTAGTGTTGCCTTCTGATACAGGTCTAATGCCTTTCTACCCGACAGTACTCATTGGAGATTCATTGTAATTTCTATTCAGGAATTCTCTCTTACAGTATAGATTCCCCCTTTTAAAATGGTTCAGTATTGGCGTGAGCCAGTGGAAAAGCAACTGGGCTGAGAATTAGAAGATCTGGGTTCTAAATCCATCTCTGCCACTAATTAGCAAGGAAACCTTAGACAAGAACTCAGTTTCCTTATCTTTAAATGAAGAGGTTGTCCTAGGTAGCCTCAGAAATCCTTTCCAGCTACAGTATTCCTGATTATTTAGTGAAAATTGTTTTTCAGACCATAGTTTAACTTTAATCATGATAGGGTGACCCTGGGTCTACTTGAAACCACCAGGCACTTTGGGAGTGTAAGAGAATTTATGGGACATTGAAAGGAGAGGAATATCAGAGGCAGAAAAAGGAAGTGAAGAACACTGAAGACAAAATATACCTTCCTCATAAGTTTGCCTAGTACTTGCCCCTGGTGAACTATTTCATTTCATCCTTACTTTAAGAAATGCTAAGTGTATATATGAAATCATACATTTCTCTTTGCATAGGGAATTTTATGTGTGGAGCATCCTTCTTTTAATATGTATCACAATAACATTGTAGATAACACATGTGAAGAAAGTTATCTGAGATGTATAAAGATTAAATGACTTGCCCAGAGTCACACAACAATGAATAATCAGAGGGAGGCTTTGACCTAGCTCTCTTGGGCCAAAGCATAGCACTTTCTATATACTCTATTATAGAACCTTTATTAAATTATTCTTTAAGTTTAATACATCTTTACTTCTGATGGTTTGTTTTGCTTAAGGATGTATATGTAAGCTGGGATGGAAAGAAGTTTAAAAGCTTCTTCAACATTTAAAGACTTCAGTTCATCCAAACATGTTCTATGTATGTATTCAGTGTTTGCCAGTCTTCTCTTGGCCCCTTCCTCTTGGAAGGCTAGATTACTCTGATATAGATTTCTCTTCCATGTTTATTCAGTTTAACTCAGGCAACTAGGAAGCTCTCTCAGAAAGTGTATTTGTGTGCTAATCTCATCATGCCTAGGAGTCTTTACTTATTAAAATTCATAGCAAATAATTTCTATAGTCTTTCTAAGAGTCAAAGATAAGACACTAAGGTAATGTAGGAAATTTTTTATCTTTTGCCCTATAAACTAATTCAATTTATAGGATCATAGACTTAAAAAGGACCTTAGATTCCATCTGTTCCAGTGACTTCATTTTTTATTTTAAAATTTTATCTTTTATTACTATGAACTTGATGAGAAAACTGAGGTCCAGAAAAAATTAAGTGTTAAGTGGCAGAATAAGGTTTTGATCCCAGATAATCTGATGTTAAATCTCATATACTTCCATTGTACCAAGTAACCTTCCAATAACTTCACAGATATTTAATAATGTATATACTTTAGGGCTAGTCAAGCCTTCAGCAAGTGTCTGCCCTCACATATTTGCCAATTATACTGGCTAATTATATTGAAAGGCAGTGGACTCAGTCAATTGTTTAGTCAGTTCAAATACTTTCTGGTTGTATAATATATAAACATGCCCTTGTGTATAAAATATGGATATTAATACTAGCTATGCCTACTTTAAAGCATTGTTGCAAGGAAAACAGAGCTCTTAGTGGAAGATAAGACTGGAAAGGTGGATTGGGGTCAGACTTGATGATCTTTGAATGTCAGCTGCAGGCCTAAAGCCATTGAAGTTGAAATGGGTGGCATAATCAGAATTGCACATTAGGAAGATTCATAAGACATTTGGTGAATAGAACACATTGAGAGAACAGAGAAGGGGAGTTATGCTAGGGGGCTGTTATAATAGTCTAGGCAAGAGCTAAAGGAGGAAACAGATTCAAGTAGCATTTTAGTAGCAGAAGGAATTTTTTTGAAGGGGGACAGGGAGGTAACTGCAAAGTTTTGAGCTTAGATGACCGGAAAAAAATGGTACCATCATGAGCCAAAAAAAAAAAAAATAGGAAAGCTAAGAAAAATAGCAGCTTAGGGAAGATGAGTCTAAAAGGCAATAGGGTAATGTCTACAGCAAGAAACACATTTAGAAGGAAACACTTAAAGACAATAATCAAAGCACAAGAACCATAAAGTAAAAAAAAAAATAAAACTTGGCTGTAGGCTGGGTGTTATGGCTCAAATGAGATAATGTAAAGTATTCTGTGCTCCTAGAAGTGCTCTATAAGTGTCATATATTATTGTCATTATTGTTGTTATGCTACAGTCACCAGACTTCCAGTCTGGTGATGACTTCATTCCAGAGCCTGCTAATTGTGCTCCCTCTGAAATCAAGCACTGTTTATAGAGCAATCAGGTAGTATGCTGGTATTTGTGTAGCTACCTGGGCTGAGGAGGGGGGCATGGGATGCAGAGAGGAATGGAAGTATGCACACTTTTAAGTTATTCTCCATTTTAACACTTTTTAAAACTAGAAAATCAAACGATTGCCAGTTTCTTCGATGCGAATATTCACACTAAAAATTTAATAACAGACTGTGTAGTACAAGAGGAAGGAGAAGTTAGGAGCATGCAAATCCCTCCAATAAAGAGGCAGCCTGATATAGTAGGTAGAAAATAGCCACAGAGCTAGGATCACCTGGGTTCAAGTCCTACCTCTGACACCTACTGGCTGCATGATCCTAAAGAAATCCTCAAAGTCTGCCCTTAGGCAACTCTCATTTTTTTAAATTACAGGACAACTGTCAATCAGCAATTAGAAGGAGCTTTCTCCTAATCAGTTTTCTATGCCCATAAAATAACAGGTCCAGGACAAAGTGTGAAAGGCTTTTCAATAGATGCTGAGGCTATAAAGACCAAAAAAAAAAATGAAAAATAATCATTGTTCTCAGGAAGTTTACATTTCCCTTTAGGGCAGTCAGACAGAAAGGAGATCATCTGAGGATGACAAAAGTGATACAAAAGGAGATGGCCCTTTCCTATAGTTAGAGTGGCAGAACCCAAATAGTTATACTTGATGTTAAAAAACATCCAAGGAAACACAGAAAGCTATTAATTACTTAAAAATAGAAAAAAATCAAACTTTTTTTAAATTGAAAAACATTTGTTTCAAGTAGTTTTTTAGATCAGAGGAGTAGGTGGAGGTTGAATATGCCCTGAAAATATATTGTTCTTATGTGATTAAGAATCATTTGCCTTACTTGAGTTTCCAGATTTTCGGCTTGACACATAAACTCTTTTCATGACCTCCAAATTGTGGCAATTAATTAGAGGCTATCATAGAGCTTAACTGACATATTCAATGTAACTGGTATAAGAGTTGTACAATTTATTTTGTTTTATTTTCCTCAAGGAAATAAGTAAAAATACATACTTGAATTCCTTAGACTGGTGTTATACAATGAATCCTGTTCTTATAAACAGTTAGACCTTATTTTGTGATTAAAATTCCAGAATGCCCAGAGGGATCTCAATCCAACTTGAAATCAAACAGAACTCTCCTAGAACTGAAAAATTGTCATCTAGCCCCAGCTCAAAGAGGAAAAAACTATTACCTCTCAAGACAATTTACTCCACTTTGGGAGTTTTCTACCCATTGCTCCTAGTTTTGCTGTCTGGGGCCAAGCAGGAAAAACTGAACTCTTTTACTTGAGAGTCCTTAAAATACTTGAAGAAAGCTGTCCTTTTACCCATTACAAATCTTTCCTCCTCCACGCTAATTAGCTTCAGTTCTTTCAACCAAACTTTATATAATATAGTCTCTAGTCTTCATTCCACTCTAGTTATAGTCTTGTTAACCCCCTCAAGTTTGTCAATCTCTTTTCTAAAATAAGGCACCCAGAGATGAATGCAATATTCCAAATGTAAGCTGATTTAGTAAACATAAATAGGATTTTGGGAGGAAATGTCCCTCAGGAATCATTTAATCAGGCTCTCATTTTAAAGATGAGAAAACTGAAGTCCAGAGAATTTTATTGATTAGTCCAAGATCACATGAATAAGTTAGGATTTGAACCCAGATCCTCTGTCTTCAAAGCCATGCTCTTTCTAATATAGCATTACCAGTCCAGTGGGATCACTACCTCCATTACTCAGACCACTATGTGGTCTAAGCCTTAATTGCATTTTTAGCTTTCTTCATATTCTATATTGACTTCTATTGAGCATTCTAAAATCCTCAAAGAACTTTTTTCAAATATACTATTGGTTAGCTATGCCACTCCTTTCTTGTAGGGAGATCAATTTGTCAACTAACATTTATTGGCAAAGCCGGGAGGGTGAGCATCTACCTTCCTGGTGTGAGTTGAAGCACTCTCAACAAAAGATCAGTAACCCTGACTTCTCAAAGATTTCCTTAACTTGCTTGTCACAGTGTCTGAAATATCCACCATTAGAAACACATTCCCTACTTCAGATATTGTGTTTTCCCAGAGGCACTAAAGTGCAATTATCCCTGAAAAGAGGTAAATGGATTCATCCATTTGCACTCATTGACTTCTTAGTCTAGAAGAGCTTTATCAACTAACTAATTGTCCCCTAGGAAAACAAAGGAGAGGATTGTGAGAGAAAAAGAGATAGAGTAGAAACAGATCTTATACACAGATTGTTCCATCTGGAAAGTCAGGCAGGTAAACCTTTCTTAAACACCTACTGTGTGCCAGGCACCATAGTAAACTCCGGAGGGACTGTGCTAAACTTTAGGCACCCTTACAATCACATAATCCAGTCCTTTCAGGAACTGTGGCCAAAAACGCTGAATTGACTTGCCAAAAGTCATGAAATTATTTGCTGGTATGGCTAAGAGTTGAACCCAAGACTCTTCGTCCAGGGCTATTTTGACTGCACCACGTTTAATGTAAAGTGATAATCTCAGAGCATGAAAAACTTAAGGGAGACAAGTTTAGGGCAAAACAATGGAGATGCAGGGTAAGTGAATGACATGGTGTCATAGGAAAGGCTAAGGATTCTAAAAAATAAATATTATTAAATGTTAAAAAAAAGGAAAGGCTAAAGAAGTGGAAAGTGTGTAAATGATGAAAACAAATCCTACTGCTTCATAATTGTAAATTTATCTGAATGTTAAAAGAGTGTGCACCCATTGTATGCCTCTTATTCGTATATTGATATTGTCTGTAAAGATATAGAAGACCAGGGAATCTACAATCTAAAATAACTTCCTAAAATAATTTCATGTAAGAAACCTCCTGTAGAATTATTCTTGTTTCTATGAAATAGGTTATTTATTTACCATCTCATTCTCTTGCAAAAATTACTTAGAAGATGGTTATTCTGGAGTAGTTTGTTTTTTTAGTTGAAGGATAGTAATATGGAAAAATTTAAAGATATTTGATTTAATAATAGTTACTATTATATTATGAGAGGCAGCATAAGGTATTGGACAGAGAGCTGGCCTTGGGGCCACTGAGACCTTGGTTCTTATCCCTGCCTCTAAAAGAAAGTAGCTAAATGACCCTGGGCAAATTATTTAATCTCTCACTGCTATAGGCAACATTCTAAAGTTCTAAATTGTAGAGAAGGTGCCAGACTTCATTAGTAAGGCTAGTTTTCTCATCCAGAATTTCTCTATATCAAAAAAAAATCACAATCACAATCCTTACCATATTTTCATGTATAGGTAACTAGATGGCACAGAAATTAGATTATATGAATTAGAATGAATAAGACCCAAGTTCAAATTTGGACTCAGACAATTTGTAGTTGTATAATCCCAGAATCATCATTTACACTCTACCTATCTCACCTATAAAATGGGTTTCTTCATCTATAGAGTGGGAATTACAAGGATCAAATGAAATAATATTTGTAAAGTGCTTTGCAAACCTGTAAAGCACTATATAAATTCTAGCTATTATTATATCCACACAATCAAAGCAGAATTGGATGCAATTGAAAGATTCATTTTTCTCTTACTTACCTGTATGAACAATGGGAACCTAGGCATACAGTAATATAAGGGTATTAGCAAGTACTTTTAAAAGTCATTATAAAATAACCTCCCAGAAATATAAAAGTTAAATGTCTTTTCTGCATGATTTAGCTTTTTTCATTGAGTCAACATTGATTTTATTCCTTTCCCCTTGTGTATTTTTTCTCTTCTTTCCTTCCATTTAGTGCCCATTGAGGGACTTGAAAGCTCTGGACAGTGTGGAGTCAGCCCTTGCCCTACTACACCACGGGTGCAGCACAGACAGACATACATGGTGCCACCAAGGTGCCATGATTCTGATGTGGAGGGACGTCTTTGAGGGATGGAAGGGGGAGACTTTGGCCTTGCTCCTGGGACTGTCGTGCCAACAAGAGTGCCAATGATGCAATTTTGTGGGGATGGAGGGCGGGGTGGACAATATATGGATTGAGGCCATTGGCAGCCATTACTCATCTCACCAAATAGTCCAATGAGAACTCATGGTCCCTCTCAACAGCTGGGGCCAAGGCCTCCATCATGTCTCTTTGCTGGCATTCTGAGCCATCCCACCTGGCCTGTCTCTCCTCTCTCTTGTGGAGTCTTCATCAGCCTCTTCCTTGCTTGTGCACGGTACTGAACCAGCAGGGCTCTCTGATTAAAATATCTGTGAGGCAGCTTTGTGGACATTTTTACTTTTACATACATGACTAGAGAAGTCCTGGGGACAAACAGCATCAGATTGTAACATCTTTAAGGTAGGTGACATTGGGGGCCTGGCCTACTTCATTTTCAAATGGATTGTCTCAGTAAAGTTTGTAAACAAGTTAACTACTGTGTAGCTTGTTTTTGCATGAGGGATTGCTCAAGGAAAAAGTCCCAATTAATTCAATTATGGCCCTCTTCTTTTTAAAAATTTTTTTCAAATTAACCCCAGATAATTTTGTTTTAAAAGTCATGAAAAAACATGCTGCTCCCAGAAAAAAAATAAATAGCCTAATTAAGTTAAAAACTATGAACTTTCTATGTGAAAGAAGAAAGCCAATAGGCATCTAGTATGCCAGCATCTCATTCACATTGGAGTGTTAACAAACTCATTTTTTATGACATAATGCAATTTCATTGCATCATTTGAGGGGCATCAAGGATGTGCAGTTCTGCACATTTGTTGAAAACTTCAGGGAAAACAGATGACATGAGCATGACAATTGCCAGATGATATTTGTATTATCTCAATGAATGTATTTGAAAAGTTATGACCCAGCAATGTTAGTTCTCCATACCATTCATATGCATCATAATGAATTATTTTGTAAGCTTTTCTAAATGCTATAATAATTCTGTCTTTCAGGTTTGATGTGGCACCTTAGTGTTGTCTTGTCACATCTCTGTCTCTCCACATGAAAAGAGGCAATAAAGACAATGCTGAGACAGTATGGCTATTCAAGAAAATAAAAAATATTTTTGAAACTGCATGACATAGTATAACTCTTTGATTCACATTGTGTAAAGAAAACCACAGCTCATGAAATCACATGAGGCATTAGCAATTTGGGGATGGTACACTGACACTGTGAACTTTGGTCTGTTGAAGAGCAAGTGTTAACAGGATGAAATGTGCTATTACCCAGTGGTGAAGACTTCAGACTAACCCTCTGAGGTCATAAGAAAATGATCCCACCCTCCAATCCTCTAATGCATAGGATAGATGTCAAAGACATGCCTTTTTATTATGGAAACATCTTTTATTAAAATGGTAAAAGTAAAGGCAAGATTTTTGTAATGATTTTAAAATCCTAGATATTTTGAAGAAATTTTAAATTTCCATTTTTCTTCAGCATGAAGGCCAAGTTTCTTTATATCTCAGAGCACACAAAGTAATACCCTGGAACTGAGAGGAAGTATCTCAGCTGGTCCATTTCCAAGGTTCTCAGCTTGAATTGGGCTCTTGCCTCATTTGAGGGAAGAATTGATACCCTGGAATTGGCAGCTTCCAAGGAGAAAGGAACTATCATGAATGGATTTAGAAATAATTTGGGTACATTATCAGAATGGGCACAATAATGCCTCAGTACAATCACAGCACACCTGGAAAATATTCCATCTTATACATCCCATCTTCCTACCCCATACACCTTCCCAACAGGGACATCAAGGATTGTCGATTAGTTTCATTCAGAGCCTTTCCACTCCTTTGCTGAGCAGAAGGTGACTCTCCAATGTCCTGTGTCAGCACAGACTAATATTCCCACATGGGGTTACACATGAACAACTCCTTCCATTATTCATAGGGATTTGAGAGAATTGATCTCATCATATGGGATTAGAATTGACAATGAATGTTTTAAGCTGCTTGAATGGTTATGCTGAAAAACAGGTGTATAATGAAGCCTACAACCATTCTTGCTGATGCAAAAAACTCTACTGAATTTACTCAAGTAACTGACCACAAATAGCTCTTAGCCATCAAACATCTGACAAAGTACTTAATTCCTTACTAGAAACAGGATCTAAAAAAATGGATTTCCAACCCCTATCTAAAGAATTGGATGCTAATGGTTTTGTTTTCCCCTTTCTAATTTAAAGGACTTTGTCATAAATGGAAACTGTATTTGCACTTCTACAGACTAGATAGGGAATAAGTCATTTTAGAGGAAGCCATGTGGCCCTTCCCTCTGCTCTTGCAGAACCAGCACTTTTGTGAGGGATTTAGTTGCTGACCAAAGGTTAAAAGATTTGAGATGATTTTAGTTTTATGTGGTAGTTTTAGTGCTTTAAAAATCCAATTCTAAAAATTTGGTATTGTGGTCTCATGCTTCCTAATCACCACAAATAAGTTGAACTTCTAAAAAAATGTCAACATGTCCTCTATAGTCCTACCTGCAAGCAACAGGGGGGCACTATTTCTGATGTTATTGCTAAAAGAGTAAAGTAAAAGTCTAATTTAGTGTAAGGATTTTTCATTTGCGTGGACTCTGTTAAAGCATGAAGTTAAATTAAACCAATGAGATTACTAAAGCAGAGAGAAATTACTTTATAAATGGAAAAAAAAATCCAAATCAATCTCTTTAATTTCTTTTATCTAGTGAATGGAGAAAGGAATAATTGAGAACTTGTCAAATATTCATAGTTTTATTGTTGAAAGGAAGCAGTTGATCTTAGCTCTTACCTTTATGCCATGTCTTATCCTTCCAAAGATCTTCATGCAAAGACTAATTTTACTTCTTTGAAGAGTTATTAGAATATTACATATCACTGAGCCCTTTTGCAGAGTTAGCAAATAGATCTCTTCACCTGGGACTCTGTTCTCCAGTTAACTCCTTAAAACATAGAGGGAAAGAATTTAATATGGGAGCTGAATAGAGAAATGTGCAGCTTATTACAGTATATACAGTGATGATTCACTTGGAGTAAGGAAAACCTGAGTATGATTCCTGTCTTAGATACTTACTTGCTGGATGACTTGCCCAGGGCCAAATCACTTAACCTTGCTGAGCCTTAGTTTCTTCATATAGAAAAGGGATATGATCATGCCTGTAGTATATACCTCACAGAGATACTAAGAGGACAAAATGAGATATAGATATATTTATTTTTTCCCAAGTGTCAGTTATTGTTATCATTTCCAGTTCAGATAGCATCTGGAAAAGAGAAGCAGCACGCTCCCTCCCAACTTTCATAAGGAAATCAGTAATGTCCCTGAAAGCATATCCTGAAAAAGGAGGCAGAATTAACAAGCCGATTATCATTACCCTACTCATGGATCCCCTCAGATAACTTGTTATCCAGAATATATATAGTTAGGCAGATGGGATAGGAAGAAGGGCTCCAAAAATCCATTACTTGTAGCTATTAGTAGCATACATTTGGAACCCTACAAACATCTTGTTCTCCCCTTTGCCTCCAAAATAAGTCCAAGAGAGGAGCTATCAAGACTAGATTAGTAGAGGTAGCTGGGTAGTACACTGGATAGAGTTCTTGCCTGAACTCATTTCAAATTGACCCTCAGATTCTTACAAACTGTGTGACCTGGGCACACTACTTAATATCCATTTGCCTCAGTTTCCTCACCTCTAAAATGTAAATATAATAAATAGCATCTACTTTATAAGATTGTTGTGAGGATAAAGTAAAATAGCATTTGTAAAATGCTTTGCAAGTCTTAAAGTGCCACATAAATGATTATTTAAAGAGTTTGAACAAACAACACAATTTTTAAAGTATCCATTAAGTTAAAATATCAATGATACGTGTTGGAGATACAAAAAGAAAAGCAAAATAGTTCCTGCTGTCTAGGAGTTTTAATGGAGAAGCAATGCATAAAGAAGGTTTCAAGAGCAAAATGGAGAAGTCCTGTGATCTTTAAGGTACAGTGGCAAAGGAGATGACAATATGTCATCTTTAATGTCATTTCCACTGATGAAATCTTACTAGTTTTCAATGCTGAAGCATATGGCATTCTCAAGGGCTTAAGTAAACTTTCTTTTCTGGATCCTCAGTAGTTGACACTGTAGCCCCCAAAGAAGCTAGATTAGATCTCCACAGGGCTTGTTTTCTAGGATAATAGCTGCAGAAAGATCAGTAGTCTCGGAGTGCTGCAAGTCTCAGGGCTCTTATCTAGAGGATTTAATTCTGAGGAAATCTTCTGAAATCTTGACCTATTAACATACACTGGGTAGATGGAAAGTTTCATCATATTTAGAGATAGGGGCTGTCATAAGGGTCCATGGAGTCTCTTGAAGTATCCTTGTCATTCTTGTCTTATTCAAGAAATATAGGGAGTCTTCACATGCTGGAAAAGCCCTGGGAAGTTCCAAAGGAGAATGTGGGTAGGGCCATAACTAGGTATTGGCATACTCCACCAGCAATTCTCTCATCAAATCTTCTGGTCAACTGTGGGATGAGAGGGGACTTGATAATTATGATTTTCTTCTGCTCCTTCATATTACATAAATAATTTGGAAATTGATAATGTGCAGGTAAGCATCTCCCTAAGACAAGCAGAGAGGTCTCTCAAAGAAGAGTTATAATGAGAAAGGAGGCAACAGTTTGCCTACGTGCCTCATAGTACATATATCTCCATTTCATCATCCATCCCAGGAATCAAATATAGCATATAGTTTTTATACTAACAAATTATTTCATAACTATGCATCAAATTAATCTTGTCCTTGTGGTGAAAAGTTCTTTAATTCTAAAATAAAACAATGATAAACATTGCAAATTATAAAGCATTGTGTAGATTGAGTTTATTATTACTTTTAACTATTTTGTAGTTTAAGAAAAAAAAATATCACTTCTGAAAAAATCTTCTGGATCAGCACGGAGCAGCCAGCTCAGGAAGAGAAGCATGACATGGGTTTAAATCTTGACTCTGCCATTCATTGACTGTGTGATCTTAAGAAATTCACTTGAATTCTTCAGTTTTCCCATCTGTGAGATAAGTTTCAGAACAAATTTTTTCCAATGATTTTTTTTTTAGTTCTAACACATTATATAGGGCTAAATTTGTTGTGTGTTCTAGGCAGTTTTAATGACAAAGAAGAGAAAAGAGATGCTTTTAAGACAATGAAACACGGACTTTCTAGAAATTAGGCTCAAATGCATTTTAGTCAATTTTATTTTAATGCTAAATGCTAAAAAGCTTTTTATCTTAAGTCCTTTGGTAGCTGAACCTGAATTCTCTTGGTAAATAAAATTAATAGTACAGTAGAATAAGATCAAGATTTGGAATCAGAGGATAAGAGTTCAAATTTTGGCTCTGACCTCTGTGTGTGACCTACATATGTAACCTAGAATAAATTACTTAACCTATATGAGAATCAGTTTTCTCATCTGTAAAATGAGTAGGTTGAACTAAAAGACCTGTAAGTACTCTTCCATCTCAAAATCTACGATTCTGCTTGTGCTCAACTCTCTGGATGAAACAAAAGTTGCACCAATGATCTCAAAGAGAACTAGAATTCAGAACATTGAAAGATATATGCGCAAAGTGTTTATCACACATATATATCAATATATAGTTGCATTTGAAAAATTGTGTTCAGTTGGTTTGGTTCCAGAAATGAGTCAGCAAAATAACACTTTTTAAAGTATGCAAAAAATTTATTAATTTAGATTATTAACTTAAAAAGACTATTTTGATCTCACAATTTAAAAATCAATGGGGTTTTTAAAAATTAAGTTCATTGTTAACTTCTGATTGAAACTTTGTTCTTGACTAAATATTTTCTGCCAATTAAACAGTTATTAAGTGCCTGTTATGAGTAAAGAAGGAACTATTTAAGTGATGAAGATATTATTATAACATATTGTTCCTACTTTTTCAGGGCTTACAATTTAATGTGAGCGAAGATGGGTGCATAAAGAAATATAATTCAAAGTAGAACAATGATAAGGAAAACTTGAGAACTTGGTTTCTAGAGATAAAGCCATAATAATCCTGCTATATGCTACCCTCTTAAGACAAAAACTCAAACATAATGTTCAATCCTGGGCATCAGTTTTACAAATGGGATATTTAACTTGTTAATTAATAATTTATCTTACAATCACTTATCCTTCCTCCCTATTGCCCTTCCATTGAACATTTTTTTAAACTCAAAAATAAAACCATCATGGCAAATATAGAGTCCAGCAAAAATTCTCATATTGGCTATGTCCAAAAATGCATATCTCACTCTGAATTGTAAATTCATTATCTCTCTAGCAGGATGGTGACATGTTTCATATTCAGTCTTCTAGATAGCATTTATCGATGAATTGATTGGAGTTCTAAAGACTCTCAAAGTTGTTTTTCTTTCTAATGTTGCTTTCATTGTATAAATTGCTCTAGTTTTATCAACTCCACCACACATCAGTTCATAGAAGTTTTCCCATTATCCTAATTAAACTGTCAATTTCTCATTTCTTCTGACATAATAATATTCCATTACATTCATATTCCATAATTTGTTTAACCATTCCCCAAAAGGAGGGTACTTCCTTAGTTTTCAGTTTGGGGCTACTATGAAAAGAGCTGCTATAAATAAATTTGTACATATAGATTATTTTTCTCTTTCTTTGATCTCTTTGGTACATTAGTCATATAGGTTGGCCAAATGGTATGTATACTTTAAGTTTTTGAATCATAATTCAAATTGCTGCTTTCTAAATGATGGCTCCAACAGCTATATACTATCATGCCTATTTTTCCATAGTCCCTCCAACATTTATTATTTTCCATTAATCATCTTTTAGACCTGAAGGGTGTGAAGTAGAACTCTCAGAGTTGCTTTGTATATTCATTTCTCTAATAATTATTGTTTTGGAATGTGTTTTCTTCTTGGATTTCTTTCTTTGAAAACTTCACATTAATATCCTTTAACCATTTATCAACTGGATGATGGCTCTTTCTCTTATACAATTTAATCAGTTTCTTATCTAGCTTGGATTTGAAACCTTAATCAGAGACAATTGAAATGAAGATTTCCCCCCCCCCCTCAGGTACCAGTTTTACAACTAATTTTAATGTGCAAAAACATTTAAATTTTAGATAATCAAAATTGACAAAGGACAATTTTATAAAGGATATTTATCAGCAGTAGGGTATCCAGAGGATGGCATCCAGAATAATAGTGAAGGGTCTCCTGTCTATATTATATGAAAATTGGTTGAAAGAACTGGGGATGTTCATCCTGAAGAAGAGGATGATGGGGGAGGTGTTATACCTCAAATGATATTTTTAAGAATTTGGAAAGTTGTTGTGGGGAAGCAGGATTAGACTTATTCTAATTGATCTCAAAACTAATCCCAAGTAATAGAAGTTGCAAAGAGGAAAATTTGAACTTGTTGGTCTCCAAACTTCCTAATATTTAAAACTGTACAAAATTGGAATGAGCAATCTTGAGGGATCCTGAATTCTTCTCACTGGAAACCTTCAAGAAAACACTATATGGCCATGTTAGGTGTTTCCCTTGGGATGTCTTTTAAAGATACAGGTTGAATTACATAGCATCTCACATCTCATGTGATTCTGAAATGCTTCGATTCTGAGAGGTTTAAAGTGCTATAAACACTTTGAAGAAAAGATTACTTTCAGTTGGAAGGATTGAGAAGGCTGCATAGAGGAGGTGGCTCTTGGGTTGTTGACCTTGGTATTGAAAAATCAAGAGTCTGAGATGTGGAGAGATTGGGAAGGTAAGCATATAACAGTAGGGGAGAGCAGGACAGGAAAAATGAAGCTAGGAATCCACTTTGTCTGGGATGTAGAGTGGCTGAAGGAACTTGCCCAAATGGAGATGGAAACACAAGTCATAGTCAAATTGTGAAGTGCTATAAATGTTGACCTAAAGAACTTGCATTTTATCCCATAATCACTAGAAACATGAATGAAAATTTTTTTAAGTAGGGAAGCAACATTGTCAGAATAGCAAATTAAGAACCTTATTTTAGAAATTGTGATGGATTGGAGATGGTGGAAGAAATTGGAAAAAAATTGCAATAGTCTAGGATGTTAAAGGAATCACACTGTGAGAGCAGTTTAAATAGAAAGAAGGGGCAGATACAAGAAATGCTGTGAATCATAAGTATCAACATCAACAGAATTTGACTATTGATTGGTTGTAGAAATTGAGAGACAGAAAAGTCAAAGGCCACTTCTAGGTTTTGAGTATGAATGATGTAAAAGATGATGGTGTTATAAGGAGGCATTTAAGAGAAAAGATGGTACTGTGAGTTTTAAATGTATTGAAATTGAGATGCTGTTGGGACATCTAAGTGAAGGGAGATATCTGGAAGGCATTTAGAAGTACAAAATTAGCAGCGATTAACAGGAGATTGAAAGTCAATGTATACATTTGGGAATCATCTGAATGAAAGTGATAAATAAAATTATAAATGTGTACACAATAAGAAAACATTATGGAAAAAAGTGACAATTAGAACTTTAGAAATGTCTATATACATTAAAGTGTGAAAAAAGGAAATAACATAATAAGGCTAGAAAGGTAGCAGAGTTAAATTATGAAGGGCTTGAAATTCCAAACAGGGTGCTTGATTTTGGAGGCAACAGAGAGCCAATGGATTTTATTGAGTAGACCCAGACCTGGACTTAAGAAACATAACTTCAACAACGATGTGTGGGATAAACCAGGGTCAGGGATAGGGGGCAGTTGAGATTTGAGGCAGGCTGACCAATTAAGCTATTGAAATTTTAAATGAGAGATGATGAAGTCTCAAACTAAGATAGTAGCCATTAGAGTAGAAAGAAGGTGTCATTTGGGAGAGATGTTGTACAGGAAGAATCAGGGTGTTGTGAGGCTCAAATGAGATAATAGATGTGAAGGATTTTGCAAACAAACTATATATACATTATACATATATCAGTTTTTCTTGCATTATTATTATTATCATTTGTCATTGTTATTGTTATTACCCTGAAATCATCAGGCCTCAAGTCAGGTGATGACTTCATTCCTTAAACCTCCTACTATACATGGGTTTTCTGGCATGTATTTAATGACTGGGCTTGCTAAGGAAAAAAAAAACATACACACTCATTTTTTAAGTTTAATCTACATTATTAATGCTTCCTAAGTCTAGATAATCAACATAACAACAAATCAACCCCAGATTTATAGGTTGGTGATTTCTGAGATGCAAACACACTGAAAATTTTACAAGAGGTTTTCAGTTCCTGCCTAGAATCCACAAGATTGAGCAACTGGTTGGATATGAAAACTGTGGGAGAAGTGAAAAGACAAGGATGATTCTGACTTTTGAACCTGAGTGACCAAAAGGCCATTGATTCTATCAGCAGAAATTATCCTAAGATCATAGACACAGAGTTGAAGTGGATCTTAAATGCCATCAAATCCAATCCACTCATTCAAAGATAAAACTGAGGTAGAGTAGTAAATGATTTGACTCTGTCTTGAACTAGTAAAGCATCAGATCTTCCTATCTCCAAGTCTAGATGTCCTGCTTTTTTTCAATATTCTTTTTCATATTGGCATGTCCTGCTCTTTTTCAATATTCTTTTTCATATTGGTTTTGGTTTTGTTGTTTTGCATTAAGGATTTTTATTGTGGGGGAAATGGTTCTGTTTTGGACATGTCTAATATGAGATGCAGATGGGACATTCAGTTCAAAACAAATAATTGGACTAAGTACTGACTTGCCCATTCAAGATCAGAATACATAGTGTAGATTTGAAGCTATTTTCTATACAATTTAGGCCAGAACAATGCTTACTCTTTTCTTTTTCCTCCTACTTGGTTTAGATAAACCAGAAAAAATGTAGATAATGACTTAATTATAAAGATTCCGAACTCTCTCTTTCCTTTGTCTATGTAACAGAAATAACTAGAACCGGGTAAACAATATCAATATCGCTGGGATGTATGTGTGTGGGGGAGTATTTCTTGCTTTTTAGCAGTGATGACCACCTTTCTGTGTCACCTCAAGGCTCTCTAGAATCATAAAGAATAATCATATATAGCTGCTACCTATAGAGTCTCCTCACAATGGTCCCTCTCTCCCGTTCCACTCTCCCATTCCCAGTCTTGTCCAAGACAGGAGATCCCTTCCAAGACTATGCTCTTTAGAGGCTCTACATTATACAGTGGGCAGAAATTTTGACTAATCCCTCTGATCTGTATTGTTCTTTATGAATTTTTCATGAGATGGACCAACTCATACATGATACAGACTGTAGTAGTCTCCTTGCAAAACTGCTGAAAAAGTCTCATTTTCCCAAATGCTAGATTAGATTCATTATCTAATCAACATTATCTTGAATTTATAATAAGGTATATGCTTAGAATAGAAATAGATAGATTTGACCAATGTTGAAATGTGTGGCTATCATTTAAATTACATTGATATTGAGTTGACAGATAAAATACCATTTAGAATTAACTTCATCTGTAATGAATGGATACAAATATATCATTGATAATACATAGTATGGAAGTCTTACTCTAGGGTGATGGGTAGAAATAATTTCATGTCATAACTGAAATATGGCTATTGTAATTTGGAGAACTCCAGTTTTTAAGTGCACAGGTCTACTTAGAAAAGAATAATTGAGCTCACCAAGTTCATAGCATTGTTTCTCCCCTCTACTGTGGCAGTTATTTCTTGAGCCCTCTATTTGCTGTTCAATCCATCCTCTGTCTGTGACTCTCTGCCTTTCTCATTTTGTCTCTCCATCTTTCTGTACCTCTGTGTTTTTCTTTTTCTGTCACTCTACCTCTTATACATACATACCACAACACTGTGACCAATATTAATAATACTGATACTAAATTAGCTCAATAACAACAATGTGTCCTGGCATAATGTTTCTGTTTCAGTTTAGTTTCCAGATTGATGTTGGTAATCTCTGAAAAGTATGGAACCAGAGGAATATGTTACTTCAGGGGAAAACAGTACATAAAACTTTTGTTCCCCAGTCTTAAATTTTAAATGTTCAAAAACAACAAAATACTGTTTTTATAAATTTAAGTTTTCTGCAATATGACTTTAGATCATAAAGCTAGTCATATCAGGCTTGTCACCATAGCACAGTATGATGTAAGAGAAAGACTCAGATTGGGAAACAAGGACACTAAGTTCTAAACCAAACTCTGCAATTAATTCTGTGACTATAGGCAAGTCATTTGTTCACTGGCCCCCATAAATTTTTCCATTGTAACAAAGTACAGGTATCCTTTCCAAATATCTATTTTCCTCATTATGGTTTTGACATATCCTGGGTCAGCATAAGAAATTAAGTGGATCTTTTGGGAGAGTTTTGTAGAAGCCAGCAGATGATATAGAAAAACTTCAGAAACTCAGAAATGCATAAAATATATGTACAATGTTTTATAATATCAATATTTTATCTTTTCATACCATAACTATATACAATTTATTTTTTAAAGCTAAAATAAGTAAAAAGTTAAAGTTTGTGAAAAGAATGTGAAAATCAGCAGACATCATACAAAGGCTAGAAATGTTAACACTGACCTACATTTAACCTATGACCAAATATATAACCCAAATTTTACAATAAAGTCCTGTAAACATCACTAAAGAAAAAGAAACAAATTCATACTTCTTCTCTTGATTGAAGAAAGGGGCCAAAAATTTTTATGCTGATCTTCTAGATAGCAGGGGCACTGGGCTCCTAACCTCCATAACATGGAAGGGATAATTATATAGTTAATTAAAACATATAAAAACATAAAAAATAAGACATATTGTCCACATATAATAGTATATATCTCATTCTGCCCTGATACTTCACTCCCACTTTACCAGGAGCTGAGAAGAATGCGTCATCAGCAGTCCTTTGAAATCATGAATGGTCACTTCCTTGTTCAGAGTTCTGAAGTCTTTTTATGTTATTTTCCCATACATTATTATAATAATCATGTAAATTGTTCTGATCTTCTTGACACCAGATCTTTCAAGTCTTCCAGAATTTCAGCAAACTCCTGATATTTGTTTCTCATAGTGCAAAAATATTCCAGTCTATTCCCACCCCACAATTTATTTAGCCCTCTCTAGATGATGAGGACTCATTTACATTTTAATTCTTTTTCAATTTCAAAAAGTGTTAACATATTTTTTTTATTTTTGGAAACTTAACCTCTGTCCATTGCCCTCATGGAGTATACAACTAGTATTGGGTCAAAAGATGTAAAATTTATTGCATGTCAGTGATTTGGAGGAATAACATTGTGAACTTCAATAGAAATCTTACTCTAAATGAGTAGAGTAGAAAGTTCGTTATGAATCTAAATAACATTTCCCCCCACACCCTATTAATTTAGATAGTTCAAGCAAGAGCAAGTTCATTATTTAATGGCCAAGACAATTGTGTTTTTTGACCCATCCAACCTAGCAATCAGAAAGGTAGACAGTTTTAGTCCACATCTCCCCATACTATCTTCCAAGTTCGTAATCCTCTCTTTCCAACAGAAGTATAAGGACACCTAAGTTTTCCATGTTATTGGAACCCTTTTCAAAAATATGAAATATTGGTAACAAAAGGAAAGAAATGAGTTCATTGAACTTGCATTTCTTCATAGCTGTCTTTGGGAATGGTGTTGGATGGTAAAACAGTGGGGAAATCTCTGTACTTCAAGTCTCTACATTGGTGAGAATCTTGCCTCTATCACTTGCTGTGTAAGCATGGTAGTTTTAAGGTTCAACTGAGATAATGTAGATTATTTTACAAAATATTCTATAGAAATCTCAGCTATTGTTTAAGGATTGCCATAAAAGTGTTCTTTTTATTTTTTACAAAAGCATCTCTGAATTAAAATCTCTATTACTATTGAATAAATAAAATTTAGCTCTGGGCATCTTAGTCACAAGATTTACATTAAAAATTAATATGTTTTTTAAAGGTTCAGTGGCTATTGTACAAAGGCAAAAGTTCCCTAGCATAATTATAACTAAATGGATTAATAGGGAAGCACTGTGATACAATAGAAAAAGCACTAGTTCTGGAATTAGGGGACCTAGGTTCCAATCCTGCTTTTGACACTTACCTGAGAGTCCTTAGACAAGTAAATTATATTCTCTGGGTCTTGGTTTCCTTCTCTGTAAAATGAAAAGGGTTGGGCTTGATGGTCCTAAGATTTCTCTATATCTGATCCTATGTATTGTCCCTCTTAGGTAATTTAATGCAGAATACTAAAAAAAAAAAAAAAAAGAAAGAAAAGAAAATTTCCTGGCAAAAAAATAGTGATTAATGGCAATGAGATCTCACATATATGAAAAATACAATAAAAGAAACATAAATTTTCCTAGAACTCTATAAGCAAATACTGAATGTTCATCTTTTTAAGGAACTCTCTTAGATTCTTATATAGATAAATTATCTAATTTGTATGAATACTTAAAGGATCCACGATATTTGGGAAGTCTTTCTTTTAATAGCTGAAAGTCCCAATGTACCATTCAAACACAAGATTCTTTTAGTCTCTTTTTGCTTAACTTTCATTCTCTCTGTATGTGTGATTCACCTCCTTTTCCAAGCATACATCCTTGATGCTATGTTTTAAACCACTTTTTATAGAAGGGAGGCATCACTAGTAACATGCTGCTACCAACTTGCATCTTTCCCTTGTCATAAATAAAGTAACTTATTATTTTGATTCTTCTTGCTATGAAATTCCTTGAATTATAGTCAGATGGTATCACCCAGAGAATTTTTGTGTTAAAGACAAGTTTGTTTGTTTGTTTTTTGCAGTGAAGTATTTGGAAACACTGTTAACTTCCCCAAATTCAATCCAATACATGTTCTATCAACTTTGAGCATCTGAGACACCTGTCTAATGGACTAATTCACTGAATTTCCTATATAGTTGCATTTTATAGTGTAATTAATATTTTTGTCCACTTTCCCCCTACAGTATAGTTGATTAAAAAGATCTCTTCTATATTTCCATGTATTTCAATAAGTAAATTCTGCAGATATTCCAGTACCTAGGTTGTTATTTCCTTATACATGCATTTTATATATGCCATTATTTTATAGTAAAAAAAAAAGAAGATTCATATCTAACATAAATTTTGGTTCAAATCCTGCCTCTGAAGATTATTGTCTGTGTGACCTTGACAAATCATTTAACTTCCTTGGTCCATAGTTTCCTCATTTGTAAAATGAGGACATTGGACTGGATGTCCTCTGGAGTCCTTTTCATTTTTACATCTATGATCTTGCGATCTGACAGATGATCTTAGTATATCAGAAGGTTAGGTCTTCATCTCCATATAATTAAACCAGGTAATACTAAGAGGAAATAGCTTTGCAATTCATATTAAATAATGGTCTATGCCTGGAATAAAGACTGGAACCCTCTTTTTTAAGCAAAGTAATTCTTTAAATAATGCTACTCATCTTAAAAAATAGTCAATGCTACTGCACATTAACATTTCTTTTCTATAAAAATGTAGCATTTGGCAGCTGCCACTTTTCTCTTTTTCAGGAATGATAAGTGTTACAGGCATAATTTTAACTTTAATTTCATGCAAGGTAACATGAAATACCATAATTATGAGCCACTGTTTCTTAAGAACCACATAAATGCAAATTATCCACCGTGAGTTTAATTTTCTACAATCTTCATCTTTCTTGTGTCCCAACCCCAAAATAAACATTGTGTTTATAGCATACACATAACTGTACCAAATCTGTACCACTAAACACACTTTTAGATTTGACATAATTTTTTTCCTAGATTGATGTCAGACTCATTTTCAATCAGAAAGGCATATTATCAAGTAAAATGTCCTTTTTTCCAGAGGAAAAAATTACAAAATTAATGGTGTAGCATAAACTATTCAGAAAATAGGCTATAACAGAGCTGTTAATGAAGTATATATGCAGTGATAAGAAAGGAGCTCCCCCATTCCAACTTCACTGGGAAAACCAAGGAAAGGGATAGGGAATTGAAAGAAATCCTGAAAAGAACAAATGTATGAGTCAGTTTATAGAATACAAGATAAGAAATTTATTTCAGTTGTGCTCTTACACCTCTGGAAAACAAGATATTTGAAGTGTAGATACATTAAAGAATAACCATATAACATCTGATTGTAATGCTTTAGTGAATGTTTTGGTTTTTATGGAAATTATTGATGTAATTTGATTTATAATTCTGAGGCATGGAAATATGAGGAATTTAAAAATTTCAGTATGATTTTAATTGATATCTTTTGCTTTTACATGATCTTTTTCAAATATGTAGCATTTTCCAAAAGTTTTGGTGTGGTTTTAAACTATTAAAAACTTAATGCTTAAAATTATACTAAAAATAAAACTATTAAAAACTTAGTGCTTAAAATTATACAAAAAATATAAAAAATTAATGCTTAAAAAACCCTTAAAATTAAAAATTATACTAAGATACTGTATATCCTCTCTCCCCTCCCTTACTCAACAAACTGCCCCTTGAAATGCCAATCAAAAAAGAAATGGAAAAAAATTCAGTTCAGCAAAACTAATTAGCACATCATTTATGTCTAACATATACAATCTTCCATGGCCATAGTATCTCACTATTGCAAACCAGGGAGGAAAATGCATTAGGAAATAATTTGTAACTGTTCAAGTGAAAATATATTTGTCATTAAGAGAAAAGCAATCTTGGCTATAATGATTAAGACCTATCTTCAAGCTAAGTAGGACATGATGCTTATGGATGGTTTAGATGTCTTGGGAAGATCACTATCATCACTTTATTTTCTGTGAGGCTACACTCCTTTGCTCTTCTCCAACATTCCCAGGGTATCTTCTCCCCACTTGCTGTTTTTCAGCTTCCTTTTTTTTGCTGTCTTTTCCCATTAAGTTATAAGCTACTTGAGGATAGAAGCTGACTTTCTTTTTTAGAATTTATGTCCTTGTCATTTAACACAGTGCTCGGACACCTGGTAGATTCTTAATAAGTGTTTAATGGATGATTTAATGATCACCAACACCACCACTCTAACCAATAAGAAATATAAATCCACTGGTTTGTTGGAGATAATTTCATGCATCAAGACATTGTGAAGTCTCACTGGGAGCTTACAGTATGAGTGCTTCCCACCCATCCCTTAGAGGCACTAGCTCTGTGGAACTGAGACAAAGCAAGCTAACCTGAATAAGGTAACAAGGCACCTGTCAGAGGATAATCAAGTCACCAAATGGACCATCTCATTCCTTCAGACAGAATTGGAGAAAACCCAGTACCCCGTGCCCAAGAAGGACATTTCTTCTCAGACTGGCACCCCTGCTTCCAGGAAACACCTCTCCCCCTTCCATGATCCAGGGATCCTTGTGGAGATAGGGGCAAAGGGTTATTACAGTCATGAATAACAACAATTGCTGACTAACTGCCACCAATAACTAAATAAACTAAATAGCCCTTGGAAAAGCAACCCAGGCCTCTCCCCACTCCTCTTTTATTGAAAGAAGCACCAACTTGTAGAGACATGAACTGGAAACTGTTATGTATTTGCTTGAGCTTCAGTGGCTGAAGATCCAAAAAAAGAAAGGTCTCACCCCCAAATCCTTGTTAAAATCAAATGGCTCATCATAAGAAATGAATATGACTATTGTTGGAAACAGCACTAAAGAATGTGCATTTACCATTAGCCCAGTTGCTGTAGCTGAAGGATCACTGAGTTTTTCCAATGGATTTGTAGTTGAAACCCCCTATAGGTATTGCTTCCACCTATTGGAATGTAAGATCTATGAAAGTATTCTCTTATTTTTCCATTTGTACCCCCAATGCTTTTCATGTAGAAAGTATTTATCAAAGAATTTTTCAATTATTCATTCAAGGGTGGCCTGAGGTTAGGAATGAGGTCAGGGAGTGACTTTCTATTATATTTGAATATTTTTGTTTGCACGGGGAAAATTTCAGGAAGAACCAACTCTCTGTTTTGCAGAGGAGAAAAAAGAATAATGCTATAAGTTCATCCCTGCACATGAAAGAGAAAAATTTGTCCATATGAGATTTAATCACCCTTTTTTATGCACCAGAGCACTCTTTGTATACCCAACTGGTTACTGAAAGGTAGAACTGTGTTATCCTCTCAGTAATTCTTCCCTTGAGCCAGCTGGCTGCCCTGACTTGAGGAGACAATCCCTGGCAAGCAGCCAGCCAAAAGCCTCTGTTCTAGATGCACAATAAGGAGTTAGGAGGCTATGATCACATTTTACCTGGCTATTCCCCTGCACACAGTGGCCACTGAATACAGGTTATTTCACAGTCAGAGTATAAAGAAGAAAGACAAGAAAATCATGGCAATTGTACACCCAGATATTCTAGTTTACCATAGCCCTAACATGAATTCATCAAACCTCTTTAGCAACTCAAAGCCCTCTAAGAATGGTTATTACACCCTTGTATAACTTTACAGTAGGTGGCTCCCTAAGACAAAAGAGAGGATCAGGTTGAATAAATGCATTTTTAAAATAAATGCATTTTCAATTCTTTAATAAAAAGAAGAATGATCATTCACATGAAAACAAACATAATCACACCTAGATGCTAAGTAGCTTATAAAAATTATATTGGGTAAAACTGACCACTTTTTACTGGTATGAAATTGACAGGATATCTTGCCTATGGCAGATTCTTCAGGTAAGCACAGACTTAAGAAAAAAATGCAAAACAAATTTCAAGCTGGAGCATATCGATCACAAACATTTCTTTTTTTAAACCAGGGATGTTTTCCTGAACAACAATATTGCATGAAAATGATTTCCAATTTTCCCTACTGAAAAAAATGAAAAGAATCTCTCTCTGTTTGCAAATCTGTCATCTGTCATAATGATGAAAGCATTAATCTTTTCAACATTGAAATCTACCATCTTGGTCTTAGCATTTCCATCCTTGTCCAGTTGGCTAAGACACTGCCTTATCTGAAAGTCCTTAGCCTCTTTGTTTCACAAATTATGGTCCCAGGGAATCTTATCTATCAGTGAAGTTGTTCACTTAATGTCTAAAACTCTTATCTAACAACCACTTGGTATCTTTTCACATTGGTGCATTCGAAACATCCCCAACCTTCTATAGAATTCTTCATAAATCACTGAATCCTAAAGAAAGCTTTTGCACAACACTCTTTCCATTAGATGACAAGTTACAACAAGCTTATGCTCTTTAAGTTTGTTATAGAATAAAAATATTGAGATACATGGATAATTGTCGAAAGCACAGTAGAGTTAAATATTTCTTCATTATCTTCATGGGTGCCCCTTTATTGAAACAATACAAAGATATTCATTGGTGGTTTTGCATCTTCTGATTCATTCTCTGTCTATCCTATAATTTGGCCAGAGTTGGTAAAGAAAGTGCATGTATTTTACTAACTCTTTGATCTACAAAGTCATGAACCTATAAATGATTCCATGTATGACTGTTCATTTTGCATCTGCTTTGTGTTAACCAAGGTTTATCTCTAAGTTTAGAAACCTTCCAGCTGCTCTGGTTCTTCTTAGAGCTCTAGACAACCACGTTCAAATAAGACACAATCATCTATGAGAAACAAATATGTAAAGTGCTTACCATCATTCCCAGTTCCATTTTCCTAATAAAACTATCAAAAAAAATAACATGAAAGGGAAGGAACTATTTTGAAAGGATCTATTCATCTTATTAAGTAAAAACAAATGCAATGATAGTAGGAATGTTAAGTTCATATATTTTGGGTTGCATTTCAAAGCTTTTAACCCCAAATGATAATTTAGATTGATTAGGTTAATAATACAAAAATTAGAATGAAAGTAAAATATTTTCTTCCACAATATTTTTCCTTTTTGACACTATTCAAATGACATATGTACATTCAACACAACACTGACATATGGTATTATGAACTCATTTGAAAGTTCAGTCCAAAAATCAAATGATAGAAGTTGATACTATGATTTGACTAAAACATGACTAAAAGATAAATTTGAAAAATTAGTTTGTGTAGGAACTTATGGTGGTATTTGAACAAACTTTATTTTACATTTTTAGTAATATTCTGGGGAAAGAACTTATAGGACACCTTAAAACAGCATGAAATCAACAAATAGGGCAGATGAAAACTAAATTTTAAAAATCTGATTTGATTATTGGATTATTTATTGATATAATAAGAGTTATTCAACCGTGGTCAACTCCCTCCCCCCCAAAGTAAAACTTGTAAGGGGTATAATAAAGGAAAGAAATATGTGCAAAAGAGAATGAACATGAAAATTTGGAAAAAAGCAAGTGTTTCTGGGAAAAAATAAACAGAACCACAACAGACACTCTTGGGAATAAAGTGGGAAAGCTACAGTACTATGTTAGACCTGTGGGGAAAATGACTGAAATGAAATCTCATATTCATTGTGACAACATGACAGAAACAAACCATCAGTCAGTGTGATTTTTGTCATCATCTTTAAAGATATATTTTCAGAATTTTGGGGCAAGGGGATGCAACTTGCTATTTCCTCTCAAAGTGGGAAATTGTGCAACTCCAGTTATTGGGGTGTGACTTTCGGTAAATAATGAGAAGGAAGAAAAATTATTTCAGGCATTCAAAAGGCAAATAAGGAGAGAAACTAAAGAAGGAAAATGAAGGGGTGTTAGTTAGGCATTTCCCCAACAATTAAGTAGGTTAAACTGATAAATAGCTTTACAAGTGGATTTGGAAGGCTTATTTAATCACTTAAAGTTGTGTTGGATATGTTCAAGAAAAGGAGTTAGGAGGACCACCTGTATTTGCAGGGAGAGGAACATAGATGCTTTTCCATTTCTTATTTTATTTTTAAATTTGGTTTAATTTGATTTTTCAATTCCTCTCCTTCTCACCTGCCCTTCCCCTCCTCATTGAAAAAGCAAGAAAAGGAGAAACCATTCATTTTACTTTATTATGGCTTCAAGCATACAAATCCTTATTGTTAAAATAGTGAATAATTTGAATGATAATACATGCATAACACAGAAAAAAATAAAATAAAATAGTGAACCAAATATTTCCTTGAGACTAAAGTTAACTCTCAAATATGCATTGCTAAATGAAGGAGAAAGTAAATAATCATTGGCTTAGGAATTCATATGTGTATTCACAGAAAGAATATATCAGTCATATGTTTGTCCATACATATAAATTTGAAGATATTATATATCTACTTTTCCAACATTTTTTTTAGATTGCTATTAAAGTTATCAAAGACAATAACATAGTGGATAAGAGCAAGGCTCAAAGATGATAAGACTTGGATTCAAGTCCTACTTCTGAAACATATAGAAGACGTGACCTGGACAAATTACTTAACCTTTGTAAAAATTTAAATTTAGGTTTTATGCTAAATATGAGAATTCTAAAGTAATATGGTGGTCCCTGATTTAAAAAAATATTACAGCTTAAATCAAAATGACTTTTAACAGCTTTATTTACAAAGAGGTGGAAAGAGTGAAAGTGGGAAAATGTAGATAAAGAGACAAAAAGTATTGCCTAACTACCAATACCCTGAGTTTAATCCTAATGTCTCCAGGCTGCAAATGGGAATGGAAATGGGAATTTCACCAGAATCCAAAATCCTAATTAGGAAGCGGAAATCCAATGAGCCAGGAGACTCTGTAGAATCCCCCAAGAACCTTCTGTGCCCAGGAGGCTAAGACTGCCAAGAATCTCACCAGAACTCATGCTGAAGGGAGTGTCCCACCGAAGCACCAACAAGCAGAGAGGGTCTCCTCACCGAAGAACCAAGGAAGGAATCACTCCACTCATCACCACAGGATCCAAGGAAAGAGTCTCCTTCCCCAAACCAGCTCACTGAGGCTGGCCTTTTAAAGCAGTTTTCTCGATGTTACTTCCTGTCACTCTTCCACTTTACAGGAACCAATCGCAATCTTTCAATTTGCCTAGCAGTTTCCAGGGGGTGGACAGTGGCCTCTGGAGTTGTCACCCGCTCTAGCAAGTGACTTCTGAACTCTCATACTTAATGAATGGAAAGGTACTAAGTAGGAGTACTTCAGTTTTTGATTTATTAACTCAAAAGTTGATAATGGATAGACAGAGTTTGATTCACTCTTCACACCTTTCAGGGCTCGAGGCCATTCTAAAGACTTAGATTTAAAAAAAAAATATGCAGGGGGCAGCTGGGTAGCTCAGTGGATTGAGAGTCAGGCCTAGAGACGGGAGGTCCTAGGTTCAAATCTGACCTCACACACTTCCCAGCTGTGTGACCCTGGGCAAGTCACTTGACCCCCATTGCCTACACTTAACACTCTTCTGCCTTGGAGCCAATACACAGTATTGACTCCAAGGTGGAAGGAAAGGGTTTTAAAAGAATATGCAATAGTAGAATGAGTCTTCTATATCAATAAAATCCCAAGTTCTGACTGTCATTATCTTCTGTTATTAAAATAGTAGATAGTATCATCTTATCATCACCTTAGAAATCACCTTAGAAAGCCAAGGAATCCAACCCTTGAATTTTATGGAAAAGGAAAAGGAGACACAAAGAGGTAAATGATTTAACCATGGTCACAAAATTAATAATTCCTAAGGCAATTAATTAATTAATGTCTTCTTAACCCCAAGACTAATTCCCTGTCTACTGGTCCATGCTGCTTCCCCAAGTTGGACTATACCTCTTTATTATACCCAAATTATGACGTTACTCAGAGAAAGGAGAGGTAGATAGTTAGCTGGTAATCATTTCTGACTGTACCTGCTTTCTTTAGTAAAGTATGATTTGAGGTGGTCAGTTTTATGTGAAGGTCGATGGAGAAGCACTGGAGTCCTAGAATCCTATTCCACGTGTTTTCCGGATGAGATAAACATATATACCTTCTTGATTCATCTGTAACTGAATTCCTACATTTGTTGCCTGGTCCATTATGACCTAGTTTTTTGCCCCAGACTCTAAACCCATTTCTTGATCTCAGGCACACACACACACACACACACACACACACACACACACACACACACACCATTTTCTACTTCTCATCCCCCCAGGCCTGCTCCATGATCTTTTCCCCAGGCTATTTCCAAACTGTTCACAAGGCAGACAGACAGATAGATGGGACAGACATGACAGACATGACAGACAGATAAATTTGATAGATAGATGATAGGCAGACAAAAAGATAAATAGATGATAGTCAGATAAGTAGATATACACATATATACATATATATGATTATATTATGTGTATTTATATAATATATATGATCTCTCACCAATTTTCATGATTTTTCAGTGTCATAAGGTAGTTGATCTGTTGGCAATGACATTAAATTTGAATTTAGGTGAACAGAGATTCATTCTTTTTTTTTTTAAACCCTTACCTTCAGTCTTGGAGTCAATACTGTGTATTGGTTCCAAGGCAGAAGAATGGTAAGGGTAGGCAATGGGGGGTAAGTGACTTGCCCAGGGTCACACAGCTAGGAAGTGGCTGAGGCCAGATTTGAACCAAGACCTTCCGTCTCTAGGCCTGGCTCTCAATCCACTGAGCCATCCAGTTGCCCCCAGGATTCATTCTCATTGCTTTTATTCTATTACTTTGCTCTTATGGGTATGTCATAGAATTGTTTAATGAATATGGAACTTTTCTACTTACAAAATATACTGCCCATTCCCAATAACATTAAAAGGGAAAACAAATAAAATTTTTCCTAAGTAATATGAAATAATATTTTATAACAAAAATAAAATAATGTTAATAAAAGTGTTAAGAGTATGAAGATTCAGATCTGTTAATGAACGGGAAGATTTGAGTTATGTTTCTTCCTGGACAAGAAGGTGAGTCAGTATGTTCAGCACTCCCACACCCACAGCCCCATCTTCATAATTCTTCAGACCAATGGGACTATCTCTGCCAGAGAAGTCTATATAATCATATCTTATATGAAAGGATGGCCAAAAGCCAGAAGCAAGTAGAATTTCCTAAGAGACTTTTCTTAAAATATCAATACAGCTGGCACAAAACTTCATTCACTTAAACACTTACCCCCAGAGAATGAATTATTCTTCATTATGCCTTTTGATAAAATGAGGTAGGTCAATGTTACTCTCCCACCTAAAAATTGTAAGTGACTTTGCCATAATCAAACAATTAGCATTGGTTGTAGTCATCCTGGAACTGAAAAGCTACAGGTACCTAGGGAAGGATTTTTTTTCCAACAGAAAACAGGACATTTGCCCAGAAAAGCTCTATGAGTACCCTTTCTTTAGACACGAGTAGTGACAAAAATAAAATCTGAGCTATTTTCAAGAGTTGCATTGGACTAAAATATTACCTCAATGGGGTATTTACCTCTAAAAATACAGAATAAGACTTCCCAAAGAGTTTTTCAAAAATCCCTTCCTCCTCTCAGAGCTGTTCTGTATAACTGTTTGAAAATCTCCTCATATTGTTGCTTCTAATAATCAAATTGGAGCTTGAGTTCAATCATTGTAACAGCAATCTTTTTGTTGTTGTTTTTGTTAGCTGAAAATGGCTGTGATAGAAAAGGAAAAAATTTCAGGATTTTTCAAGAGATTTTGTTTGAATGACCACACTATGCAATAACTGTCAGAATGAATTTAGATAAACACACCAATAATTTCCAGGGTTTGTTTCATGGATATATGTATATACATGAAACATATATAGTCACGTGCATATGCACATATAAATATATGTGTATACACATATATGTGTGTTGTTTATATGTGTGTATATACATGTATGTGTGCATGTGTACATATGCATGTGTCTGTTCCAGTGGCCATGAAGGTGGCTTTATGGAGCACCTAGAGTTTGTTAAGATATTCAAGATACCAAAGACCAATATCTTTATCCTGGGTCATTACCAGTCATCTTGACTTCTGTCTTGACACTGAACTTCATGGCTCTGGAACAGAGATTAAGGCTGATGACTTTGAGCAACTCTGCCTCATTTAAATCCAATTCCCACAAAAGTCAAGCCCTCACCTGTGACTGTCACTGGTCCTCTTTGAAAATGGATAAACAACATGTGTGTGTGTTTATATAAATATACACATATGCATATAAATATATGGGCATGTGTATGTGTGTATATATAAATATATACATATATATGAAATTTGATTTCAACAATGAGCATGAGAAAGCAGGGTATGTAGAAAAGATCTAGATCAAAGTAATTAAAGAAACCATGGAATCACCAGATGGGATGGCAAGATATTGAACTAATCACATCAAACTCTCTCATTTAAAGTTCTTTATAGCTTGGCCCTTAATCTACATTTCTAATTTTCTTATCCTTTACTGCCCTTTATGTACTCTACTCTCGAGCTATATGCTTTTCTTGGAACATTCCATCTTCTTTTTCCACATCTTCGCACTAGCTACCCCCCTATAAGGGTTAAATTAGGAGTTTTGACAAAACAGGAGAACAGCTTGGAATAATTTAAGTTTTAATGAGAATATAGTAGAGTCATAAATTAATATTATCCCTTTAAGCCAGAGAAAAGAAAACTTCTGGCAGCTTTTAACAATTAAAAATTTAGTTTAATTAAAATAGAGATAGTAAAAGAATATAGTAAAATGAATATAGTAAAGGAAGGAAATATAGGAAAGAGGTAAAGAAAGAAATTTCCTAAAGTCTATACTAGTTATCCTATTAACTATTTATAACTGCCTATATTTATCTATAACTGCCTATAACTACCACTAACAACAACCACCCCACAAATTTCCAACCCAATCAAAACCAACCCAATCAATGTTCAACCCAGCCCCAATTAGGTCTATCAACAAAGACCAGCCACCTTCTAAAAAGTTCAAGGAAGGGAAAAAACCTAACAGTCCAAACCAAAAGCCTAAAATCCAAAAGGCAAGAAGCCCTCTAAAGGCTAAAGCCAAAAGCCCCCTCAGTAAGCTCAAACCCACCTTTATATTCCAGCAACCAACCCCCAACGACCAACTCATGCCCAGGAGCCAAAGTCCCTGCAACTGCCAGCCCAACTGCCAGCCTTAAATGTCTCTATGATTTCTCTTTCCTATCTCTATGTTTTCTACTTTCTGTCACTGTGGGCTGGTTAACCCTTACACATCTCTATGGTAAGAGAACCTGCAGGTCCCCTATCACATTAAAAAAGGGATAAAGAATTCCTTTTTACATGTCCATGACTCTAATGCAATGCTCTATACCTTCCCTTCCCTTCTTAGATTCCTGGCTTCCTCTAAGACTAAGCTTAGGTCTCTGCAAGAGGACTTTTTGTGATTCCCATAGCTATTACCATTAGTGCCTTCTATTCTGAGATTACTTTCCATCTACTTGGAATATCTTATATGTTATTTGCTTGTTATCTCTCCTATTAGGATGTGGGCTTCTTTAGGGAAGAGACTGATTTTTGTCTTTTTTTTTGTATCTCCAGTTCTTAGCATAGTTCCTAGAATATAGTAAGTACTTAATAAATATTTTTGACTGACTGAATTATACTTGACATCAAGAATGATTCTTGTACCCTCACCAAAAAAAAAATAAATAAAAAATCAAGAAGAGAATTAACCCTTGTCTTAAAAAAAAAACAAAAAATGAAGCAACATACTACATCTTCTAAAATTTTAGGTCAAATAATATCAAGGCAGACTGAGCATCAGATGTCCATACTGTCTACAATCTTTGATATTAAAAATGAAAAAGCTGACTTTAAATGGAAAATGACAGAAGAAGTGTAAAGCACAAAACTGGAAACAAAAAGTATTGTGGAAGAATTGTGACTTGAATGGAAGAACAGATTTGAAGCACAGTCAGAGGCAGTTAAGAATAAGACAAAGGCTGGACTCTATCTTGGGCACTGCACAAAAACAATGTGATTCAAGCTGCAGCAGACACAGCTGGATGTCAATGTGGCTGAAAGAATTGAATAAGCCCAAAGATGAAGCAATTCACAGGAAATAAAAACAATAAGATGGAAAGATATGGGTTTGAGGATGAATGAAAAACTGTTAAAAGTCAATGGATGGGAGACAAGAATGTAGAAATATCAGTAAAATACAAAAATAAAAGGGCATAAATGGCAGGATATTTAAGATCACTTAACTGATAAATAACCTGTACTTTAATACTTTGACTATCTGTAACTTTGTCGATGTAAATATTCCCTCCACCAATGTAGATCTCAACATTTCATTTTTAGTTGATGGTCTTTGAGAACTGCTAACACTGAAAAATTCTCCACCCTGTTAGTTGATTGGTTGTTGTCCTTCATATTTGAAAAGGACCAAAATTACATTCCTGGACAGTGTCTTTTGACTCACACATACCCTCAAACTGGTTTAGCCTTCTCCCAGAGACAGTTTATCTAGGTGTGGTCACTGTGGCTACACAGGCAAGAGCTGGGTGGCAGATAAATACCACCCTAGAGTCAACTTGGTAATGTCTCTCTACAAAATTATACAAATGTTAAATGGGAAGATTTCCTCTAGGCATCACCACTGATAGAATGATAGACTCTGAGTTTGAATCTTGCCTCTGATGCTCACCAGCTGTGTGACACTGGATATGTCTCTTAACTTCTTTGGGTCTCAGTTTCTTCATCTGTAAAGTGAAAGTGTAGAGAACTCTTTTCAGCTCTATATCTTCTATCTTAAATATGAAGAGCCTGAAAACAGCAATAAAATAGGGGGGAAAAATGAGTGCAGCATTTGTGTTTAATTGATCGAGTTTATCTTGCTATCAAGCTAATGGGCATATTATTTATCAAAACACTCATTGTAGGAATGCAAAAGAAGTATAATACACATTCTCTGCCACCAAGTAACTTTCCATCTCCTTGGAGAGACAGAATATGCATTTAATCAAACAAAGCAGCATATGGCTAAGTGCAAAATGGAGTCTCCAGGTGCCATGGGATTTCAGAATGAGGTTAATTAATGAAGGCTAGTTTGGCTTTATGGAGAATGTGGAACTTGATGAGGTCTTGAAGAAAACTAAGGTTTGGATAGAGAGCACAGAAAAGTAACAATGAAGAACAACATTTTCCCCCCATTCTCTGCTCAAGACCTTCTTTTATGGTTTCTCAAAATTTTTATTTCTTTTTCTCCCACTAAGCTCATCATGCCTTCTATAGTTTTGGCCTATAGTTAACATTTTAATCTGCCTTTTATTTGCATTAGAACATTTTTTAGTTGGATTGATTCCAAAGTGAGAAACAGTTCCTGGGAGCTGGGAACTTCCATAGGGCAAAAGGATGAGGTCATGAGTTTGTGACAAAATTGTAGTAAAGTTATGATATTCTCTTTTTTGGATCCTACTCCTTTTTGTCCAGGAATCATTGGCATGGTTAAAAGAGAAGTCAGCCTAATGACTGACCGATTCCAAGTTGTGATTATATCATGGGTCTCTCAAATCATTGTTATATTAAAGTCACAAGACATTAAAGCAAACAGGACCTTAGAGACCTTGTCTAATTCCCCCATTTTACAGATGAAGAAATTGAAGCCTGGAGAGGTGAAATTATTCAACTAAAGTCACATAGCTGTAGAATTCAAACACAGGTCTTCTAATTCTAACTCAAGTACTTTTCCCAGTATTTCACATTTCCTGTCTCCAGGTATTTAACATTGCACAGCCTTTCTCTTGTTTTCAAGCTCCATTTTCTTTCTTTCTTCCCTAGGGGGGAAAAACACATTAGGGAACTTGAGTAGAATAACATTATTGTGAGGTTAACCCTGCTTTTGAGCTGTCTTGAACATCCAGCTCCCTCATGGCTGAGAAAAGTCTTTGACCAATCTATTATAAAAAATCTATGGTTGTTTTTGCTGCTACTGTTTTTGTATTCCACTTGCCCCCCTCCTCTCATAGGCATACTTCCCCATCCCCAATGCCATATAGGACAGTGATTCTATATCACTGGGAGTTTCATTTTTTAATTCTGTTCACTAATGAGAAAAGAGAAGAAAAGAACCTGATGTGACTAATAAAGCCATGTCTTCAGATATCCAGTGATGAATAATGCTCTGAAATATCTCCTAATTCTAAGTCAAGGCAGGATTTTGAGACAGACTTTTTTAATAGAAGGTGGAACACACACAGGAAGCAGTCTTTTGAATGTAAAAATATTTTGCAGCTCCTCAATGAATGGCTAACCTGTGGATTGTATTAATACACTCAGGATTGGAATAAAGACTGGCACATAGCCAAAAAGTCAGGGTGGAATGCCAACCACTGATCCTGTATAATATCTGGTGGGAAGTACCCTGAAATTACTACCAGTAATGAAGATTATGATAAGAACAGCAATACTAGCACCTATTAATATGGCACTTCAAGGTTTGCAAAATGCTTCTATTTAAGAACATATATATATATTTGAGCCTAGTGTTCTTAAATAGAAGCATTTTATATAGAATATATAGTGTTCTTAAATAAATACCCTAAATGAAGGGCAGCTAGGTGGTACAGTGGATAGAGTGCTAGTCCTGGAGACAGGAGGGCTTGACTTCAAATCTGGTCTTATACACTTATTAGCTATATGATCCTAGGCAAGTCACTTAACCCTATTTGCTTCAGTTCTCATCTAAAAGGGAGCTGGAGAAGGAAATGACAAATCACTGCAGTATCTTTGCCAAGAAAACCCCAAATGGGGTTACAAAGAGTCAGACACATGACTAAAATGATTCAGCAGAGAACTTAGCTATAGTGATTATGAACCAAATATTTATATGTATATGTATATACACGTGTATATATCTTTTCTTCTTTACAAAAATGATTTTAAAAAGCAGCCTTCTAAAAGAGGAAATTAAGTGCATTAAAACAAAGGTAATAATCTAGTTGGAACCTGTAGAGTTCACAGAAAAACAAAGCTATGTAAAGACTGTTAATGGAGCACCCAGATCTGTCATGTAAATTAGCTCCCCTAGATCACCATAAAAACCTGCAGAACAGGAAATAAGCAAAGATAAATAATTTGTTTGGTTTTTAAAAGTGAGCTCTTCTGAAGCTGCCCTAAGGCCCAAGCACAAGAAATTAACATTATAATAATATTTTAAAACACGCACACAAAACCATAATACAAAGCAGGAAAGCATTTTACATACACTTGCAATCCTGATAAATTGATTTTCCCTATTGGCAAATATTCTTGTCCTTAAGATGTCATGTTTTTTTCTCTCTCAGAGATGAACATCAGTGATCCCTTAAATCATATTTGCTTGCATTCAGTTAATAAAGGTAAGTTTCTTATAAATTTTGCCCTGGGTCAGCATGTAAAATTCTCATTAGTAAGGAGCTATATTCTGATGTAAGAGGCAGATGGTACCAAAAAGAGCACTTGAACCTTGTCTCAGTGGGATTCCTTCTTTGGTATCTCATGTGGCTTTTTTAAAATGTTAAAGACAAGTAATAATCTAATTGCCCCATACCGTGAACCCTAGCCAGAAGTCATTCAACAAAGGTTAAGTGTTCAGACCTATAGAGGGATAAGGTCTTAAGGGATGTTTACTTAGTCTTATTATTGTAATGTATCAACAACAGTACAAGTAAGTCCCAGATACTCACCATTTCTACTCAGATCATTAACTTTTCTACTGATGCATTGACCCACTGAGCTTTAAACATCAGAGAAATATACGAGATATATTACTGTTCTATATTATCATTTCTACTTTAGACTTTTTTATGGTAAGATAATTTCTGGATTGGGTAGATAGGATTTCTTTTTGGTCAATTTAAAAATTATCTAATGAGCTGTAAATTTCACTATGACATCTTGCAGTATCTGGTAAAAATGTATAAATAATAACAGCAAATGATTCAATGAAACCACAAATAAAATCACAGCACTTAGAGTTGGAAATAGAGCTGTACTGGAGCTAATGCATATAGATGGCAACGGTTAATTTTAGTGTATTTACACCTCAAATATCACAAAGTGCTACAATTCAGGGTTTGATTTATTGTTTTGATGATTGTCTAGACTTAAGAAAGTGATGGGGAAAATGTTACTAATGCAATTAAATTTAAAAGTTTGTCACATATACATTTTTTCCCCAGAGAGCCAGTTGTTAAACATATACCAGCATACTCCTAGTTGGAAAGGATACTAAATTGAAATCCCTTCATTTTATAGTTGAACAAATTAAGACTCAGAAGTTCAGTGATTTGCCTAACATCACACTCTTAGCAAGTAGCAAAGTCAGGGTTCAAACCCAAACTCAATGACTCCAAACTTTAGACTGTAACACCAAGAAAATAATAGGGAAAAGGAAAAAAAAACAAACAAACAACCACAACCCTGGACTAGGATGTCATTTTGTTTACATATCTACATAATAGTTTGGATTACTGATTCAGGCATTTGGCTGTCTGCCAATCTAGATGTTATCTACATAGATTTTTTAACCTTTTAAGAAGTATTCTTTTTGTAATCCAAGTCCCTAGTAATTTATGTCCAGTTTACTCCTTTTGGGGGTTTGTTTGAAGAGGCAGATATTAATATTAATTCATTTCAGAGTTAGATATGCCTTGCTGCACAGAAAATTTCATCAGCAACCATCATCTGCTTTGTAGGAACATGTTTCTACTAACTGTATTCCCTCGGATAAGCTTGTTAAGCTGTGAAGACTGACACTTGCACCATACAAATATGACACAGTTATCAGATATTAGAATGATTCATCTGCTCCTTTAGCACAGCAGCTTAATTTCATTTCAAATCCCAACTAGTCTGAGTCACTTTTAGTACCAAGGAGGCAAAAAAAATGTAAATTAGCAGACCACCTTAATGAAAATAAAGTCAGATCTAATTCCATTTATTAAAGAAATCATTGTTGCTTCATCCTAATATTTATCCCACAAAACAGTGTGCCATGGGAGACTATTGAACAATTCATAAGAAGTATGAGTTGTCAAATATATAAAAATATAACTGTTATCTTACAATGATTTTTGGAGACAAAACTCATCATGGCAACCTCCTAAGAGAGAAAAAGAAAATAACTATGGGCATAGCTCCTCTTGGAATAGTAACTAATGATTAATATTATGTACTTTATACATTATTATAGTTTTGCCCAAAATTACAGGAAAACCCTTAAAATAATTTATATTTATAATATATACTAGTTTTCAGAACATCTGCTTTTGAGGCAGATAATATTATGAAAATTTACATATTTTTTAATCTTTTGCAGATCTAAATTATTTAACCAAAGTCTGGAATCCATTCATAGGGCTGCTTTTATTTCCCCAAATGAAAAGAATGATTAGGTGTTAACGATGGTACTGCTCCAAAAGGGAATCAAAAGATCATGCCATCGTCATTATTTGTTAGTGAATTTAGAAACTCTGGCAATTTGTAAACAGGAATTAGAAATAAATAAGCACAGACCTGCTAGATTCAACGTCAATCTATTTTAACAGCTTTCTTAAGCCCCTAATTTGTGCTAGGCACCATGCTAAGTGTTAGTAGAGGAGGGATGGGAGAATACAAAGATTCATTCCACATATCCCTTTCTTCTAAGGAATTTATAGTGTAGAGTCTAGTCAGGGGGAGAAAGTGGGACATAAACAATAGCTGAAGAGTTAAGCTAGTTTAGCAAAGGAGGCGTACAGGAAAATTCTACAAATAGGAGGATGAGTTCAGTTTTATCTGGAGGTTAGGTGGGAAAGCCATGACAAAGAGAAAGCAACTCATGAATCCAACTATGAAGAAAAGAAGGAATTTCTAGAGATGAAATGTTTAGGGAAAAGACACCAGACTGTAGAAGAGAGGACACTATCTAGGCATAGGACATAACATAAACAAAATCTTAGCGGTGGAAGAAGGCAGCACTAGAACATGAGAGACTGGGAGGGAGGTCAGTTTTACTGAAATGCAGAGAATATGAAGGTAAATGAGAGACAGTGTGTTTCAGAGAGCCAAATTCAGAAACCAGAGGATTGGGGTACAAGTCCTGCCTCTGACATATTTCCTGGGGTCAAGTCACTTAATCTTTAAACTGCAAACCTGAATTGCTAGAGGAAATTGCCACACAAGTTCTTTAAATCATTGAAGTTATGGGTCTGGATAAGAAAACAGCAACAACAAATGAAAGAATAGGAATAAATTAGTCTGGAAAGGTAGGTTGGAAACCTATTGTGGCCTTGAATAACAAGATGAGGAGTTGCTGTTTTATTTGGTAGACACTGAAGATTTTTGCATAGAGAGAGGAATGAAGTGATTAAGAAGAACACTAAGACTGCAGGGGGAAAGGTGAAGACATGATAAATTGGAAGCAGGGAATCTTTTCAGGAGATTTTTGCAATGATCCAGGCAATACAAAGTGAGAACTTGAACTAGTAGAAAAGAGGGGCATAATTGTGGATGTGAGAGACATTTTAGACATGAAACTGAAACAATTTGGCAACTGATTGAATGCATGTCATGGATGGAGGGGAGGCACTGGGGATAAAAAAAAGGAAAGAGGGAAAATTGATATTATGGTTTCAAGCCTGGGTTACTCTGAAGATGATACAGCCATTAGTTTAAGGAAGATTTAGGTAGCTGCCAATCATCAGGGAGGGGTGATTAGCAGTAAAGAGTTTCACATATCTTATTTGTGATGCTGGTAGGACATCCTGAAGATGTTCAGGAAGCAGTTGGAAATATGGGAGTAGATCTGGAGACAGGTTAGGGGAAGTGGTTTAGATGTGAGAAGCTAGGAGGAGAACCATAAGAGTTCAATATCAGTGAAACTAAAACTAGAGGACGTCATTAAGCCCTCACCTTGATTTCTTCATTTATAAAATGGGGATAATAGATGCACCTATGTCCATGGAGTTGTTATGAAGATAAATGAAATAGTATATGTAATTTGTTTTGCAAGCCTTAAAGGGCTAAAGATGGCAATAATGATGAAGAAGAAGAAAAAGGGGAAGAACAAGAATGAGGAGAACTAGGAGAAGATAATGATGATGATGAAGGAGGAGGAGAAAGAGGAGAAAATTTAAAAAGTGTTAATCAATGCTGTCAATGTTACAGAAAGCTCAAAAATCATAAGAATTTTAAAAGCTACTGGTTTAGGGGTTGCTTTTTTAAGGTCATTGTTGTCATTTCAGAAAGCTTTTTCTGAAGCTTTCTGGATGTAAAACAAAACTGAAAAGGATTGAAGAGTTAGTGGTGAGGCTATGTAGGCAAGAAACACTGGCTACTCGTTCCAAAAGTCTTGCAGTGAAGAGGAAGTCAGAGATAGGACAATGATTTGGGGGTAGTAGAATACAAGGAAGGGTTTTGTTTTTTTTTAACACGGATGAGCATTTTAAGGTAGAGGAAAAGGAATCATCAGAGTAGGAAAGAGTAAAATGCTACATAAGAGAGGGTGATAAATGAAGAAGCCTGAATCTTCTTCAAATTTTTAGGCCTTGAAAAAAATTACCCCTCATTACACCGTACAGGAGACAGGAATTAAATTTCTCACTCAAAGACAAAAAGAAATTCTTTTTAGATACATTAAAAGCTGTGTCATCTGCCAAGTCCATAAAAGAATTTTTATCTAGTTGAACATTGTGGATAGCCATGATTTAAATGACAGCTGAAGTTCTTGTTCACCTTGAACAGGAAAGAAGTCATGGGGGTACTTTTGGGATGAGAAAAAATTAAGAAACATCCACCTGTGTTGCAAAGAATGCTAGATTTGTTTTTCCTTTCTAAGTAAGCAGTTAGATCATACAGTGGAGTTCAAACTCATTCTGAGATACTTCCTAGTTGTATGACCCTGAGCAAATTACTTAACCAGAGTATGCCTCAGTTTTCTTAGTTGTAAAATGGATATAATAATAATACCTACCTCCCTGAATTGTTGAGAGGATAAAATGAGATATTTATGAAGTAATTTACAACCTTTTATTTAGAATTTGAAGTTTCTTTTAAAAAATAAACAAAACAAGCATTTACATATACAAAGAAAAAGAAAGTAGGTTTTGGTATGTTGTCTTATTATTATCATTTCCTTTGATTAAATTATTTATTGTTTCAAAAATTTGTTCTTTAACTCATTTATTATTTAAGATTGTTATTTAGTCTCCAATTAATTTTTATTTTTTGTTTCCCTGGTCTCTTATTATATATAATTTTTACTGTGTTATGGTCTGAGAAGGTTGTATTTTCTATTTCTGCTTTTCTACATTTAAATATAATGTTTTTGTGACCTAATATGTGATCAGTTTTTATGAAAGTCCCATATACCATTGAGAAGGAGATATATTCATTTTCTGTTTCTATTCAGTTTTCTCCAGATATTTATCATATTAACTTATCTAAGATTCTATTTGTCTCCTTAACTTCTTTCTTATTTATTTTTTGGTTAGATTTATCTAGTTCAGAGAGGAGGAGATTAAAATCTGCACTATTGTTGTTTTGTTATCGATTACTGTCTGTAACATTTAATTTTTCCTTTAAAAAATTGGATGCTATAACATTTTGTTCTAGTAGATTTATAATTGATAATGCTTCATAGTCTATGGTAACTTTTAACATAATATAGTTTCCTTGTTTATATCTTTTGATTATATGTATTTTAGCTTTACCTTTGTCATATATCATGATTATAAGCCCTGCTTTCTTTTCATCAGTTGAGGCACAGTATATTCTGCCCAAGCCCTTTATTTCTGCTCTATATGTGTTTCTCATTTTTAAATGTGTTTCTCGTAAAAAATACATTGTTGGATTTGTGTTTTTGATGTATTCTTTTATCCATTTTAGTTTTATGAGTGAATGCATCCCATTCACATGTAGTGTCATAATTACTAGTTGTATATTTCCCTCCATTCTATTTTTCCTCACTGTTTTTCCTTCTCTTTCTTTTTAGTACTTATAACTTTGAAGCACTATATAAATGATATCTATTATTATGAAGATGTCTACCAGATCAAGTTAGTAATATTTAAAATTCTGGTTTTTAAAGCTGTCTAGCTGACAAAAGTGATGACCAACACAATTTATGCAAGAATGATATGAAGGTTTCAGCATTTGATAGGAAAAAACATGCCATTTGCTATAGGAAATAACTTTGAAATAGTCATCAAAAAGTTTGAATCATTTGTTACCCCAGGTCAGTCATCTTATTGACATATCACATGCCTTTCATTATCTGAATCAAAGACAACTACAAAACATTTATATGTTCTCTCTCTAAAATTAATGGAAGGTTTTGGTGGGGAAAGAGGATGGAGGACTTGGGAATTGTGGATATGTGGACTCTAACCAGTACTATTTGGTGAGCGAAAGGAATGCACTGCTTAATCCAGCTATATGACATTTCTAAGTATGATCCCAAATGTTTTCTCAGACATCTCTGAATTTATTCAAGCCAAGAGATATTTGTTCACCTTTTTGAAATGTCAGATTTATGGTCTAAGAAAAATATACTGAATGTGCCTCTAACCAGCCTGGAGTAAAAGAGCAGGCTACGATAAAGTTGACATCAAGGAACCTATTCTAAATAGACAATAAATCACCATTTCATGGTATCATGAAAGTTTTAAGTCTTTTGTTTTTCATTTGGTGTCATTTCACCTTTATCTAAAGGTCATTCACAAATTTTTACTGATACTTTGGGAGGTCTTAGAGTAGGCTTGGTTATTACGCATTGAGACTTATACTTTGTGTGTGAAACACAAATTTGAAGTTTTTTAAGGCAAAGGAGCCAGTCTTTAAACATATAGTGAAAGAAAAAAGGGTTTTTCCCCCCACAAAAATTCCAACCAGAGTCATTAGGCTTGTTTGCTGCCAGGTAAGTTCATAGAATAAACAAATAAACCTGGAAGAGACTACATAGGATGAAGAACTTTCCCATAGATATACTTACCTCTTTAAAATAGTCAACTTGGGACCACACGAAAATAAAAAAAAAATTTTGTTTGCATAAATCACTTAAAAAGTATACACATAAAGGGATAGGCAATATGGCAGAATATATAAATAGTCCGTGAGTCAAAAAGATCTGGGTATCCACTTTACCAGTGCACAACAATTGCTCTGTGATCCTAGGCAAGGAATTAAATAACTACTTAATGTTCCACACTACTCTCTAATAATATGAATTGTAGATTAAGTATTTCTCTGCATTAGTTGAGTGAGTTTTCCCAATGGGAGATCCTTATATCAATTAAATCATAGATCTGGTCCAAAACAAACAAAATATAGTTTCAAAAAAATTTTTATACTGAAGTACATTGCCACAAATAACATTTAGAAAGTGAGTGAAGAATAAATGAAAAATTAATTAGGAGGAGGAATTTTTAGAAAATAACAATACATAAAGAAAGTTTTACAATTATATAGTTTAACTTTTCCCTTATCTCCAACACACATTTTTACTCATACTCTTGTCTCTCTGAATTACTCTCATTTTTCTGCCTACCTGTCATACCCAGTTCAATACCAAAGTCAAATCCCACCTCCTCCATCTATCTCAATAGACTACATTGACCTTAATTGTCTTATCGCTTCTTTTAACACTTGTTTTTAGCATTTTATTGTTATCTGTTTCCTGATTATAACACTGCTTTCTCCAGTGAGATTACAAATTTTATGAAAATTTACTTTGTGTTTTCTGCTTTTAAAAATAAGTCTCCCTGAGTACCTGTAAAAGTACTAGACAAGAGAGATGGTCAGACAGTCATAGTCAGAGAGAGAGAAAATGAAAAGACAGAAGGAAATGAGAGGGTGACAGCTAGGTGGTTCAGTGAATTGAAAGCCAGGCCTACAGACAGGAGATCCTGGGTTCAAATCTATCATCAGAGACTTCAAAGCTTTATGACCCTGGGTAAGTCACTTAACCCCCATTGCCTAACTCTTACCACTCTTCTGTCTTGGAATCAATACACAATATTGATTCTAATATGGAAGGTAAGGATTTTTTTTTTTTTTTAAAGAAGGAAATGAGAGACCGAGGGGCAGGCAGAGACAGACAAAAACTAAGGCAAAAGACAGTGAGAGATGTGAAGAGACAAAAATAAAGACAGAGGCAGATACCAAAAATGGCATAGAGAGTCAGAGAAAAATGATGAAGCCAAAGAGAAATGAGAAAGACAGATAGAGAAAGGGAGGAGGGAGAGGCAAAGACAGAGAGAGAAATATATCAGTTGCAAAAGGAAATGGAAGAGACAGACAGACAGTGAGTCAAAGAAAGAGAGAAATGGGAGAGAGAAAGATACAGGAGAGACTAAGGAAAGTAGAAGAGAAATAGACAGAGAAGAAGAGGCAGCAAGGAAGGAGAGGGAAGGAAACAAAGACAGAGTCAGGCCTACGTGAAAGACCCTAGGGAAAAGAGACTACTGTGGTTCTCCTTTGTCTTGCCCTGAATCCAGTGCCATTTTCTCACAACAATCATCTGACTTTGGATTGAACTTGAGATGTCCTGAGAAAAGGATCCTCTTGCTGAAGTAGAAATGTCTGGGCCAAGAATGTTACTGCTTAGAAACTTTTCAAAACTCTTGGTGAAAAGAATTGTTTTGGTTGATTTCTCAATTAGTTGTTTTGAGAAATGCATGAAGATAGGCTAAGTATATCTGATACCTCTTAAAATGTATTTTCAATCAAGTAATGAAATTATCAAACATTGTCACATATTCTCAAAGAACTTTGTTTTTGAAAAAATTAAACCTGTCATTGATGACTTTAGTGGAAAAAAAATTTCAGGAGAATAACAAAGTTGTAAAAACATAGCAATTACCATACTGACTCAAGCCTCCACCCAGCACTACAAGTCTAGAAGAGTTAAAAGGAATTTATGATAAAAAAAAAAAAAGAAAAGAAAAGAAAACTTCCTTGTCTTCCTTCTTATCAGATCAGTATCTCCCTTAGAATTGTTGTTTTGGGAAAACAGGAGAAAATGTGTTTTCTTATGCTAATCGTTAGTGGGCTGACAGAAAAAAAACCATATACTCTCACATAATAATTCCAGTTGAGGAGAGGAATCTCACTGAAGGGAGAATTATTAACCAGTTCACTTGATTACATAGAATTCCATCCATGAAAATGCACAAAGGTTCCACATTTTAAAAACCTTTCTCAGCCAGAAAGGCAGCCAGAATCGGATCACCAGCATCAGAGGCTTCTCCCTTTTTTTGTTTCTTCAAGGCTCCACGCAACTGCCTTTGATGGGGATAGTGGCTGATGAGGACGTGCTTCCCAATGAACACAGCGATACTTTCTCTGCCATAAGACATCATCTGTCAACTTTAGACTTTCTTCCATTGTTAGCCCGATCTGGCCATGATTATATAATTGGCATGGCTTTTTACTGAGTGCTTATGAATCTGCTTGAATCCTTGTCAGAAGTCTTTATTACAGAGGTCTATGGCATTTTGTTTAGTTTTGTTTTCAGATGTGATGAGTTTGCCTTGTTTCCAGTCTCTCTTATCCAATTCATCCACTATTTCTTGCTGCTAGAGTAATCTGTCTAATGCATAGCTCGGAAAACCTAACTCAATTAACTGATTAAAAATCTGTATTGCTTTCCTTCTAACTTACGAAACAAGGTTAGAGCTTTTTACCAGGGCTTTTAATGGCTTCCACAAATTGGCTCCAGCATAATCTCACATTACTCTCCTTCTAAATTCAAGTCAAACTGAAGTATTCACCACCTTCTTGATATCGTTCTCTTTTCTTCCACTACTGTGTTTAGTGTATACCATCTCCCCAAATAATTACTATTAGCAGTAGTAATCACAATAATAACAATAATAATGTAAAAATAATAATAGTAGCTAAAATTATGTTTTGCACTTTTTTCTATATCTACCTTCTTCTTTCCCCAGTTCCCCAGCTATATATTTGATCTTTCATCCTCAGAATCATAATGCTCAGTCTTGACCTCTTCTATGCACTTATATTTTTATTTGCATCATTTAGTTCTATTCATTTAAATTCAACAAACATTTATTGTGTCTGCTTTATGAAATAGCACTGTGCTAGGCACTGGGACATGTAAAATTTGGGAAAGATATGATCTCAGACCTATGCATACCCCTTGTCCTTTGCTACCAGACTAGAAAAAAAGTCTTTGAGATCTGGGATTCTGTCTTCTCATTTTTGTATTCTCAGCATTAGTGAAATTCAATTAGTGGGGACATAGAAATTGGAATCAATTTTTCTAAAAGACCAGCTAAGAACTCAGAGAAGAAATCTATATTCCAGTCCCTGCCTTTGAGGAGTTTACAGTCTAATAATGGAGATATTAATGTATAAAAATGATATATAAAATGTATACCATTAAAATGATATACAAAATTAAGTTAGGTATAATGATGAGACTAGGAGTGCTATAAGAGTTCAGAAAAATGGCTTAGAAACAAGATTAATTAGAGATCCTAATGCAAAAAATGCAAATTTAACTGTATAAGAAATACTGACACAGAATGATGTGAGCCCTGAATGAAATGTGACTATGATGAACTTTATTAAAAGAAACAGAAAATGTCAAAGTGTGGTTGGTAGGGAAGAGCGATGTAGTATCATATATGAAGAAGACATATTCATGAGGAAATCAAGGAATTGGAAGGAGGAAGCATAGGGAAGGATATTTGGATGGAGAGCCATAGTAGAAGAATATTGTCATCAGAGTATTATGATGACCTGTTTAAATATAGGAAACAGATGAGGAGCTCAAGAACAGATCACAAGACTGGCAGAGTTATGATATTATATTGATGGAGAACTTTAATTATCCAGGTTTCTGGAATAGTTCCATACTTCCTAAAAGCAAAGCAGCTTAACAATTTCTTGACTTACTTTAAGATGTTTCATCCTTCAAAAAGTGGAATAAATGTGTTATTTTGGATCTTATTCTCACCAAAAGAAGAATCTGTCTGTTGGGATGGAAATGATAGAAACTTTGTTAGGAAGTGAACACTATGTCTTAGAATTTTTGATAGAGGATAGAAAATTCAAGAATATTCTCTCATGTACCCTAGATATTGGGGGTCAACAAATTTCAAAAAATTTGAAAAAAGGAAACATTAGCTCTCATGGAATAAAACTCGACAGGGAAAATCAGCCTAAAAACAATGGGAAGTTTTTCAAGAATAAAATTCTGAAGACACCAAGAGAAATCTGATGAGGTATAAAGGAAAGAGTTGCTAAAATGACCATTTTGACTGCAAATCTCCAAATGACTTAGACTTTAAAAATAGAAATGTGTAGAATATAGAAGGAAGGACATGTAACAAAAGATGACTACAAAGACATGACATAGACCTAAATTTTTTTTTCAAGAATGTAAAATCTTATAATGTTCTGATTTTGGTGAGGAAAGGTAGAGATAACAATGAGGTCTCCCCCACTTTTTTTTTTAAATTTTAAACCCTTAACTTCTGGTTATTGACTTATAGGTGGAAGATTGGTAAGGGTAGGCAATGGGGGTCAAGTGACTTGCCCAGGGTCACACAGCTGGGAAGTGTCTGAGGCCGGATTTGAACCTAGGACCTCCTGTCTCTAGGCCTGGCTCTCAATCCCCTGAGCTACCCAGCTGCCCCCCCCCACTTTTTTATAGTGATGAATGGAAAAGAAAAGAATCACAAATGAGAGAGGATCATTGCCCAGATGTGGATCTGTCAATGATAACAGTTGACAGATGGAAGGCAAATTTGAAATTGGAAGTCAAAGTTAGCAAGACAAGCAAAAAGGATCAGAGTAACAGTGTTAACTATGTGCAGAAAAATGATCATCGAGACCACTCCCAGAAATAACTACATTCTTTTAATTCAATCAGCTTATTTCCTATTTTTTCTTACCAAAAGAAGGCTCTTTGACTTGGAAAAGACTAAACAAAAATGGCAAATAATGAATTTCTACCTAAAAATAAAGGAGCAACTAAGAAAGTATTGAGCTTCCCTTCAAGAACTCAAGACAATAGTGCCAGAAAAGCCATATTCTAGATTATGAATAACTGGAAAATGACTTTATCAAATCATTCACAGTGCACTTTGAACAGTAGTAGACAATACTAAAGAAAGGTATATATTGTCCTAATTTTTTAAACAAGGAAGGCAATATAATCTTTAAATTACAGACCAGAAAGTTTAATTTCTGAATTATCAAAGCCATGGTTGAGGTAGGGTTAGGGATGAGAAGAAGGCTGGGCTTCCCTCTAAAATTGGAAATGTAAGGTACAACATAAAGTTCTGAGAGTTCAAAGAAGAAAACTTGTTCAGAACCTGGTGGTAGAGCAAAACCTAGCTATGTTGGTGTAGAGGTCACAGGATTGTATTATATTGAAAGGATGGTGAGAAGTGAAGTAACAACCTCTTTCAACTTTTCCCCCTAATGAAAGAGAGGGAGAGAGAGAGAAATGGGTGCCTGAGGTTGACCATGCATACAAGAAGAGAAGATGGTGGTTGATGAGAGAGATGGGTAGAGGAGAGAGGTAGGTAAATATGAAAAATATTGGCCCTGCTCACTTCCACAGCCACATTCTGGACTGGTTACACATGAGCTCACCAGCAACTAAGCAACACAACTAATAATTTAAAATAGGAAGCTATTGGCCTATGTATTTTTTTTCCCTTTCCCCAAATGATCCCCTATAAAAGCTGTCTATCTCTTTGATTCCTCTTACTTGCTCCCACTCACTTCCCATCTCTTTCAATCTGGCTGCAAACTTAACCACTCAAATGGAATTGCACTCTCCAAGGTTATCATGAATGTAATAACATAATGGCTAAATCCAATGGAATTTCCTCAGTCCTCATCCTTAACTTTCCTGTAGGTTTTGACACAATCAACTACCTTTCCCTCCTCCTTCATACTCTCTGTTCCTGCTACTTTTGGAGCATTACTCCTTCTTAATTCTTCCACTTCCTCTCTGGTCACACCTTCTCAGTTTCTTTACTGGATCATCATCCTTGTCCTGTGTGTCCTAACCATGGATGCCCTCCAAGGATCTGTCTTGGCTAGATTTTTTTGTCTTCTGTTCTTTCACTCTCTCCCTCTTAATGTCTCATCATTTCCAAAGTGGTGTTAGAGTTAGACTTCTGGATCTTTATATCTAATCCTGAATTCCAGTCCTATCATTGACTGCCTGATATGCATCTCAAATTGGACATTCCATAGGCATCTCGATTTCACTGTGTCAATATACACTATTTCTACCCCACCAGCCAACCTATTCCTTCTCCAAAATTCCTTATTTTGTTGAAAACATCATTATCTTTTTCTTTTTTTTTTAACTCTTACTTTCTTATAATCTATATTGGGTATTGGTTCCAAGGCAGAAGAGTGGTAAGGGCTAGGCAATGGGGGTTAAATGACTTGCCAGAGTCACACAGATAGGAAGTGTCTGAGGCCAGATTTGAACCCAGAACCTCCTGTCTCTTGGCCTGACTCTCAATCTACTGAGCCACCCAGCTGCCCATCCCCCCATCACTATCTTTCTAATCCCACAAAATTATCCTCAACTTTTCCTTCCTCAGCACTTGCAATATCCATCTTGTTTATTTTAACTCAACAACTTTGTTCCTCATCTCCCTTCTATTCATGAAGCAAGCATCTTAACTCAAGTTCTCATCATCTCTCATCTAGACCATTGCAATAACCTCCTCTCCATCCAATTCATCTCCCATACAATTGTCAAAATAATCTTCCTACAACACATTTGACCACAGAATATCCATGCTCAAGAACCATTAGTGGCTCCACATTGCCTTTGGGAGGGAAAAAAAATCTTTAAACCCTTTCCTACTCTGATTTCAGGCTAGTCTGCATTATTTCCCTTCAAACAGTCTATTTTCTAGCCAAATTAGTCTACTTTATTTTCCTAAAGTCAAAAAAATTTCACCTCCTACACAAACTGATGATTGCATATGCTTGAAATGAGTTCCTGTATTCACCTTTGCTGCTTAGAATCCTTAGCTTTATTCAAGTTTTAGCTCATTTGCAACAGGTAGTCTTCCCTGATTTCCCTATTCATTAGCACTCTCTCCCTACTCAAATCAAATTATATTTATTTATTTGTCTATTTGTTCAATTAGATATTTTATCCTATAATAGAATCTAAGTTCCTTGAGAACAAGGATTTATATTTTATTTTGCTTTTGTATCCCTAGTGCTTGATCATAATAGGCACTTAATAAGTGCTTTTTGGATAAGATTAGAAGTCATCAGATGACATATAGAGTTAAATTCCTCTTCCCCCTCATTCACCACACCTTTCTCTTATGTTCTAGGATCTTTTTCTTCCCTTTCCCCCCTAACTGAAGGTGACTTTCCTGCCTCTCACCCCAGGTAAAAAATTCTTAATGCATATCTCTTCACTATTACACAGAAAAATATTAGTAAACACCAAGACAAGGAAGTGTTGGTTATAACTTCATCGTGACTCCATCAAGAATGAGTCATTTAAAAATTTTTTTAATCCATTTATTTAATTAATTAATTTAGGATTTCCCCCCATGGTTACATGATTCATGTTCTTTCCCTCCCTCCCCCCCTCCTATAGCCAATGAGCAATTCAACTGGGTTTTACATGTATCATTGATCAAGACCTATTTACCTATTATTAATATTTGCAACAGAGTGATCATTTAGAGTTTACATCCCCAATCATATCAAGAACAAATAATTTTTGATATTATTTCTAAACTGGCAGATGAGAGGAATGAAGAACATATAATTTATGTAGATTTTAGCAAAGCAAAAAAAATAAAGTATCTTGCTATTCTTGTGGACAAGATCAAGAAACATAAACTAAACAACAGTATGAATCGAGAGATTCAGAACTAGTACTAAATGGCTAGACACAATAGCTATAAGCCAATGTCACCTTAGAAAGAGGTTTCTGGTAGAATGTCTCAGGGAATTCAGGGATTTTCCTGATGTCATTTAACGTTTTTGCTATTGACTTTTATGCAAGTATATATGGAATTCATATCCAATTTGCCTATGGTACAAAAATGAATCGGAGAGGCAAATGCCAGGTGAGCATGCATGGATTTTAAAAAATATTCCTTGGCAAGTTGGAACACTGGGCAAAATCTTATAGGATCAAATTGAAAAATGACCACCTTAAACTCTTACACTTGGGTTCAAAAAATTAAATTTACAAGCATAAAAATGGTTGGGAAAAGTTCATATAAAAATCTGTACGTATTAGACTACTAAAAGCTCAATCTGAATCAATATTATTATATGGTAGCTGAGAGAGCTAATGAGTTCTCCCAATGAATTAAAAGAGTCACAGATTCTAGAAATAAGGAAGCAATAATCCTACTATATTTTGGATTAATCGGACCACATATGGATTTCAGGTTTGCATCAGATCACATCTAAAGGTCATATAAAGACATTGACTATCTCTGAGAATGTCCAATAGAATATAACCATAATAATGAAGGTCCTCAAATGTATGTTTTATAGAGATCCAAAAACTAAAGATATTTAGCCTATAAAAGAGAAGACTTGGTAGGATAGAATAATAGTTATTTTCAAATATATTATGTGAAAAATTACCATTCAAAGTGAGTTTTGGTTTCTACTGTAAGGGATAAAAGGTATTTTGATTGGGTGAATATTAAAAGTTTTGGTTGCCAGGGAATTGAATAATTATCAATCCCCAAATAAAGAAAAACCTCAAGTCAAAATGACTTTTATGGAAATTTATTTACAAATGAGAAGAAGAAGAGAAAATAAGAAAATCAGAGAGAGGATAGGATAGGATAAGTAATCTAACACACTAAGTAATTTGCTCCAGCCTCCTTGTTCAACCCAGGCAGATCTAATTAATCATAGTTGGAGGTGGCTCAGCCTTGAGACCTGGGCAGGAAGAAGCTTCAGTCACAGAGTCTCTTTTGAAAGAGCAGTTTCTTTAGAGAAGTCCAGGAAGATTTAGTCTTTACACTCACCACGTGTAATTCCAAAGGAGAGATTAACAGCAGTCTCACTTAGTCCAAGGTCTCAGCCAGCTGTCGGAGCTCCTCCAGGTCCCACCACAAGGCCATTTCTTTTGTCACTTCCTGTGCCTCCCTTCAGGTTTACATGTCCAATCATAAAAAAACATTTTTCTTAGGACTGCCTAGGGAGCAATCCGTCAATTCTGATTCATCACCCATTTTTGGACATGTGGGTCACAGACCTCCCCACTTGAGAGTTAAGTGGAGTTGTTTACACTTTTGGTAATTAGATTTGAGAATGGGCAAGGTAGATTTAATCTCATTATCACTCTACTATTTGTCCCCAGATGGCAAAACTAAGAGTAATGAGTAAAATTTGAAGGGGGCCAAATTTAAGTTTATCATAAACAAGAACACTGATTCCCAACAATTAAAACTATACAAAAGGGTCTGCTTTAGTGGTAGCCCGTCACTTGAGGTCTTTAAATAAAGAGCACTAGTCACATATGTCAGAGAGGGCATACTTATTCATGTGTAAATTAGGTTAGATGACTTTTGTAGTCCCTGTCAATTTTGAAATTCATTAATGGACAGAATTTAATCAAGATGGATAACTGAAGGTCAAATGTAGGATTAGAAGTATAGAAGTGTAGTAAGGCAAAGTCAAGAAGAGCAGTACTAGTATGGTTTGTTTTGGAGATAATAAAATTATCAGTCTTCTAAGAATGGGTAAAACACACACAAAAATATACACATATATGAATATACATGTGATAATGCATTTAGAAGTATAACACTTAACGTGACCAGAACTACCTAGTAAAAGTTTTGCTCTATTTGCCAAGTATATAATTGAACCAAGATCTAAACCCAAACAATCAGCAAGAACTTGCTTTTCCTTAAAATATATATATATATATATAATTATATATATATATATATATATATATATATTATCCCTGCACTGGTGTTGAATGGATCTAGATATCAGCAAACTTTTAGAAGTTTTATAACCTTAAGTTTCATCGCAAATTATTAGGAAAGCTACCATATCTTTTTTTTTCCTTTTTTTTTTTAATTTTAAACCCCCAACTTCTGCGTATTGACTCATAGGTGAAAGATTGGCAAGGGTAGGCAATGGGGACCAAGTGACTTGCCCAGGGTCACACAGCTGGGAAGTGTCCGAGGCCGGATCCGAACCCAGGACCTCCTGTCTCTAGGCCTGGCTCTCAATCCACTGAGCTACCCAGCTGCCCCTACCATATCTTTTTAAAAGCATATGATCTCACATCACCAATTCAAACAGATATTTTTTGTTCATATTCAACTTACTTTTGTTTTCTTATTTACTCTTATAACTACTCTACCCTTTCTTAAATCCTTGGATAGAGAAGCATCTATCTGACAACCACAAACAAAACTTTCTCCAATCTAGGAGCTTCATTGAAAAGGTGACATTATCAACCTTTTACTCTTCCATTTCAATTTCCAAAGGAAATAATTTTCACTTGAAAAGATTTTGCCCTATACCTAGCATGCCCAATAACCTAGAAACTCCAACTCAGAAAAGAGACTTTCTCCTGATATGAGATTTCTAATTTTATGCCTTAACTAGGAGTTTAGGCCTTCTGGGCATTTAAGATTATTATATCATCCACATAATGAACAAATGACATAGATATATATGCATATGCATATGTATATATTATGCACATGTGTATGTTGTGCTTCTATATCATGTGTATATATAATCTTTTAGTATTTCTTTAAAATAATTTTCTCAGCTACTTATGGTTTGGAAATTTTTTCTTAGGGTATCTATAGATGTCTGCATCTTCATTTTTATGGCAGTGAATGAAATTTGTAAAGCTAAATATTTTTTGGGGTTCTCACACTGCAATCAGGCAAAGAAACCTAACCAGTTTATCTGGACATCTGGTTATCCTTGTAGTATACTTTAGGTTAACCTTAATATCAAGTCACAGGGTTGGAAATTCATTATTTTTCTATTTCATATGCTTGTAGGCATTTTCCTAAGCATAGATTACTCTTTACTCTAATGTTTTTCTTAAACAAATCTGCTTTCCATGATTCACTCAGCTGCTTATTATTATTTTAAAATTATTTTTACCAGAATTAATTTCATAATTTCCAAATTTTTCATCATCTGTTTTCTCACTTTCACTAAGAAGCAACATAGTTTGGTGACCAAAGGGTCATGCTTAGAGAAAGGAATACTGGAATTGAGCCTAGCTTCTGTAAGAATAAATGAGAGCCTAGTAACCAATGTTACGATAGAGGGGGAGAGAGAGAAAGTCTATATGGTGAGACTCTCTTCTAGCTCTCCCCTCTCGCCAAATATGCACTTCTGATATTCTAGCTATATGTGATCAAAGAGTCATTTATTCTCTCAGTGCCTGACACCAGGCAACTCTCTAACTCTGCATTGCTGATCTAGATCAAAGAGGGAATTTCCTCACTGAGCAGTTCCCTAAAATGGCAAAATCAGAGGTTCATTATACCTTTCACTTTGGTCTGTGTGTATGTATGTACGTATACATATGTATGTGTTCACACATATATCTATATATAATTATATGTCATTATTTAGTGTGCTTCATTTTTTTAAATTTAATTTTATCTCTACCTTCCTCTCCCCTTCCCACAATGAAGAAGGCATCAACTGGCAAACAGAAATGTATATATAAATTATATCTTTCATGTTTCCACTTCATAAGTTATTCTTCAAATATTAAAACCATAGATGTGTAGAACGTTCTCTTGTTTTACTCATTTCACTCTTCATTGTTTCATATAGTTCTTTCCAAGTTTTTTTAAATTAATCTGCTCATCATTTCTTATAGCAGATGCTTCATTTTTTAAAAGATGAAATTTACATTAAGAAATAAAAAATGGAAACTTCATGATGGCAGGAACTATTTTGGTATTGTCATTATATTTCCAGTACTTAACATAGTATCTAGCACATAGTAGGTACTCAATAAATGCTTATTAAATTGACTTGAAAGAAGAGAACATTGATTTTACTTTTCTCAGAGTGAGAGAGGCTCTTTATCACATCCCAAATATGTGGTCTGAGAATAATAATAATAACAACTAGGATTTATATTGCAATTTAACAGATGCAAAGCATTTTGAAAATATTATCTTATTTATTCTTTGCAACAACACTGGGAGATACATATGCATATATATACATATATTATTGTATCCATTTGAAGGATCAGAAAGCTGAGGCATACAGAGGTTTAAATGACTTTCCTGGAGTCACCCAGCTAGTAAGTGTCTGAAATTACTGAGATGGATCTATAAGTTTGACTGTCCCTGCCCTAGACTTATTGGTATTAAGGAATTATGGGTCTGGCACTAGCAGTTCTGAGCTCTGCCATGCTGGTGCTACAGGGTTTTCTGCGCTGACTGACCTTTGTTTCTGGTGGGCTGTGCCAGTGTAGTTATCTATTTACAGCCAGAACAAATTTTTATACTCTGAAGCCAGGGGCCCTGCAACACTGGAAAGGAGGGAAACTTGAGTGGAAGTGGATTTTGTCATAAGTCTGTGTTGTATCATTGCATCTGCTAGAGCAGCCTTATTGCCAGTGGTATGGGAGGTGAAAGAGGGGTACTAAGTGAGCTCATTTCATAGGTTTTTGCTTTTTTAAATTTTTAACCTTATTTTGGATTCTAGGTGTCTTAGAAAACAGAGATAGCTAAAGTCGTTTTAATCTTTGGTGCATAATTTCTCTTTTGGAATGGTTTGAGAAGTCATGAAAATCAGAGAAAATTTTCACTCTTCCATCTTTTTGCTTTTCCTGTATTTTTTTAACAAGGAAAACTTCACTCTCCTTGATTACCTGGAAAGTGGAAATGCATTGCTTCAGCCCTTTTTTATTCTCTAGTAGAAAAACGAATTAAATAATAGTATCTCCTACTTAATGAGTTAAACAATAGTATCTCCTTATTCTTTATAGCAACTTAAAGTTTCGCACTCACAACAACCCAATGAAGTTAGTAGCAACAGTATTATTGTCTCCACTTTGAATAAACAAAGAACAAGGTTTAGAGAAGTTACATGACTTACCAAAGGTTGTACAACTTTAAGTAGCTTTGCTGGGATTACGATATTTCCAATTTTCCTAATTAAAATGTAGTGTATGCATTTTTTAAATAATAGGCAATATTTTAAATTCAAAAGTTTAATAATAAAGTCAAATCTAATTTCATAAATATCAAATTTTTTGAAAAGCCAGAAGGATTAGATATTGCTTAGCTATACTTAAAAAAAATCTATCCTGTATTTTATAGGACTTTTTATATTCAAGTATTAATTAAAATGAATTCTTTCCCATACTTTTGGGACATGTTAATGAAAGCTAAATGGTTTTACCTTTCCTGTAATAGGCATCTTTTTCTTTAGGCAGAACCTTCACCTAAAATCTAGAAATCCAAGCCAAATATAAAATCAGGAGGATTTCATGATCCCTTGTTTTCCCCAGATAAATAGAACCTACAATGAAATGACAACTCATGTTTGCATAAGATTTCAAAGTCTATTTCTTTTTTTTGCAACAACTCTGTAAGTTAGACAGGTCTTATTATCCTGTAGAAAGGAAAAATGGTACTCAGCAGGGTTATTCAACTTGTAAATGTCAGAGCCTAGATTTGAACCCAAGTATACTCTCTTCAAATGTAAGACTTCACTGCCTGGCATTATTATTTATTCAATCTTTTTTTCAGTTGTATCTGACTCTTGTTGACTCCTTTTGAAGTTTTCTTGGCAAAGATACTAGAGTAGTCTGCCATTTCCCTTCCCAGGTCATTTTACAGATGAGGAAACAAGGTTAAGTGACTTACCTAGGGTCACATAGCTAATAAGTGTCTGAAGTTAGATTTGAACTCAGGAAAGCTCATATTCCTGACTCCATATCAGGCAATCTCTCCACTGTACCACATAGCTTCTTTCTTGATTGCATTATGAAGCAAGACTATAGTAAATAAAAATTACTTCATATTTATTTCAAAATGTTAAAAAACAGAGACATGGTAATGAGGCATGTTTTCTAAAGTCCTATAGAGAAAAACCATTTTGCATTGGACATCTTTCCTGAAGCTCTTAAAGAATAGAAAAAATAAACATTTCTTGGAATGGTTTAGATCCCTTAAAAGCAGAAGTTTATATAAAATGATTGCAAAAGTCCCTTCTAGTTTATTAATTCTATTTATAAAATGAAGGGAGAAAGAGTCCTTAATCAAGACAAAATAAGTAGAATCATCCAAATTGAAAGACAAAAATGAAACATATACTCTCTTTTGAAAGGTAGATGTTATAAACTTCATGCATAGTTTGCAAGAATGATTAGTGAAAATAGTAAGCTACTTTATAATAATAACACTAGTCTATAAGCCATAATAATAATTCCCACTCGAATTCATTCTAATTATTCCTTTTATTATTTCATGTTTTCAATCACAAAGTTAATTTAAGGACACAGTTTGTGTTACTTTCTCTGGGTCCCAACATTGCTTGTTATGGCTCTGAATATGGGCAATGTATAGGTGGGGGAAAATATGGACTTAGGATTTCCTAGAAACCTGGAATATACTTTAGCTCTGTCTATGAACTCTTGTTTTGACTTCAAACTGAGCTTTTTCCATATGGAACTTCCAATGAACTGGTATAACCAGGAAATATGACACTTTGGTTAATAAAAATTTGAAGTCATATAGTGTTTCAATCCTTTTCTATAATTGTAAGTTTTGACTTAAAAGGGGTCTCTCAGCAAGGTTGGGTAAGAGATTGCTTCCAAAATGGAGTCCAAAAACTTAGCTGACTCAATGGCTGAAGTCTTGATGGGTGAGATGTGATGGAATGACTTTGATCAGGGAATCGTGGTTTCAGTTTCCAAAAGAAAGATCCTCAGGAAGCCCTCAGGACTGGATATAAGCTAGAATGTCCTCCTCCTCCCTCTTTCCAGTCCTCCACCCCAAGACCTCTCTTCTCTCCTCTTCCTTGGAGAAATTCCCAGAATCCTCTCTGGTCTCAACTGTCAACAACTGTCATCAACTGCCTCCTCTGGTTCCTTTGGTCCCATCCCCCTTGTACAAATCCCATCCTTACAATAGTCACTATGCCAACTATACATTAGTTACAAATTTTTAAAGAATTATTATATATAGCACAAAACCATATTGAATTCGTAACCCTTCTTAATGAATCGAATGCCATTTTAGCATCTTAAAGTAGTTTATATGATTATCACAGTGATGATCAATGTTGATTTAATATTCACGTGATATCTATACATAAGCTCAGGATAACTGAACCTCACATTACTGAGATTTTGTGATAGCACCAGATCATGAATGGCATCCTCATATAAACAAAAGGTTAATTCCTCTTGATTCAGAATTTCAATCAAGGGTAACAAGTTCATTGATTCTCATAACCTTATGAGAAGCCAAATGAAACAGAATGGTGCATCTATATGGGAAAATCACTTTTCTATTTGTATAAAAACCAAATGTTAACACATTTTTTACTATCTAAATGATTTTTACTATCATATCAGTCTTTTGTCACACACAAGAATCACATAAAAAAGTGTTTTTTTTAATTGCTGGATTTTTCAACAAGACAAAGGAAAATATGAAGAGAAATTGGCTACTTCTTGGTGAATAAGTAGGTATTAGTATTGAGAGATGAGGAAGAATTGATTAATTGTATTTTCATTTCTTCAGTTCTACCTTAAGAGATGCTATCTCCCTTAGATATTCTCAAGTTATCATAATGAACAATTCACTCAAAGGCAAAATTTTACTTCCTGAAATCAAGAAAAATAAAAAGGCTTTACACAGAAGGCTGTCAAGAAGAGACATTGGATAGGAAAAGTCATTGACCTGAAAGCAAATAAGTGGGGTATGCCTGTATATGATGTAACATAACAAAAAATTGAACATTGCTTAGAAAATATTGGCTCAAACCAACCATAAATGTAGAAAAAAACAGAATCTTGAAAATCCTGAGTTGGCTATAATAAAAAGCGTAAGAGTACTAAGCAAATGGTTCCAACCTGATTTGCCACTATCAATTGCTGTGAACATTTTGGAAGGAAGTAGGACACATGCTATATTTAAACATTGCAACAAATGTACAATGCCTCTTAACACTTAAATGTTTCCTCAAAGATAGTTTTGCTCATGGATTCTTGCTTGATGGCTAACATCAGAATGAACTTGTAGCTAGGCATGAGGGGAGGTGGGTCTAGGGTTGTGCAAGTTTTCTTTCCCTCTCACATTTAACTCTGACAATGGGCTAATGTAACTGAGTAAAAAGATAAGAACTAATATGAAATGCATATTGTTAAGTACATTATCCTGAAGAAACATGAAGTAACATGTAAAATATATTTAGCAACACTCAAAGAACGAAATGGAATGCATATTTAAAGATGGCAATTTGAGCGGGGAAAGAGTCAATTATATATGCTCTAAAAATACATGGAGAAGTATATTTATTGGAATCACTGACTGATGATCTTTAAAAAAATGATTACAATAGGCTTATAGAACTTCTATACTTCAAGAGTAATTGCTCATGGGGGCAGCTGGGTGGCTCAGTGGATTGAGAGCCAGGCCTAGAGACGGGAGGTCCTAGGTTCAAACCCGGCCTCAGACACTTCCTAGCTGTGTGACCCTGGGCAAGTCACTTGACCCCCATTGCCTACCCTTACCACTCTTCTGTCTTGGAGCCAATACACAGTATTGACTCCAAGACGGAAGGTAAGGGTTTAGAAAAAAAAAAAAAAAGAGTAATTGCTCATGCCCTCATAAAGCTTGGGTGGAATATTAAGAATCTCAACAGAATAATAATTGTTCATTCCTTGCAGCTTCAAAAACTTAACAACCAATACATTTCTTAGCAGGAGTTTATTGTAAAATATTTTTAAATGACAGTAATAAAAGGAAAAAGTAAAGAAGGATTGTTCCAAATTGATTCATAATGACAGGGAAATGGAGAGTCAGAGTCAGAGTTGAATTTTCTCCTTCTCATTGTTTGAAAAGGGGAAAGAGGCATAAATGAAAATATCATAGTTGGTAGTATACCATTAGAAAATCATCAGAATTGCTTTTGAAGGTTGAATTTAATTGGAGAACTCTTTCAAAGCTCTTAACAAATTAAAAAGACAATATTGTACATATATTAAATTATTTATATTATTAAATAAGATCAGATCTTTTTAGACTCATTTTCCTATCAAATTTAAAATGATGCCATTAGTAGTGTGACACTCAACCTAGCCATCTACTTTATTCATTTTATTTGTCTTACTTTCTCTTTGGGAGCACATGAAGGTTTTTTACTTCCATTTTTTTAATTTTTAAAAAGTTATTCACAAAATAGAGAATCAATGTATTTCCCCTCTTAATGAGCTTTTCTCTTCTATACTTTATACTGCTTGTCTGACAGCTAAGTCCACATTTTGTTTTGTACGTGGGGCTCAGGACTAAGATGATCTTTATAGAGGTAGAAGAACCTGCAAACCTTTACCTATGAAAAGAGCAGCAAATTGGTATATATGATTATTAGTGAAAACACAAGATCTAACACTTCTGAATGAAAGGTAGAAAAATAATTCCACTAATTCTCAAGTGACTTCTTCACATTTGTTTTGAAAAGTATTTTTAAAAAATGTCTTTGTCTTACATCTTGAAATATTTTCATTTTCATTACTGTTGAATTTATTTCACAGAAGAAAATTTTAATAAAGTTACATTTCAATCATTAAATGCTTATTATTATTTTGAAAAATACAATAATACTTTATTTTCTTCATTTTTAATGTGTATTTCCATAACATGGCCGATATGGAAATATGTTTTGTATGGCTGCATATGTATAGCCAATAGCAAATACCATCTCAGAGGGAGTTGGAAGGGGAAGGTGGCAGAGAGAGGAAAGGAAAGAGAATGGGGAATTCAAAATGTTAAAAAAAATACCAAAAAATGTTTTTACATGTAATTAGGAGAAAAACATTAATAAAGAAAATCAAATTACATTTTATTAGTTTGACGTGGACCTGTGATTTCATTGGTATGGGGAATTCCTGGTGAAGAAACTCTTTAAATCAATGCAGAAAGGACAACTTGTGCAAAAAGTTGAGTGAAGCAATGAAATATTAAATTACTTACCCAGAGACACACAGCTGGTATGTGTTAGAGATCAGTCTTGAATACAGGTCTTCCTGATCTTAAGGCTGGCTCTTCTCCAAGATTACTTTAAAAGGTTCCAGTAACAGACACATACGAGCTATGTGATTGTGGGTTCATTATTTAACCCTGTGTGTCTCAGTTACTCATCTGTAAAATGAGCCACAAAAGAAAATAGCAAACCATTTCAGTATCTCTGCCAAGAAACCCTCAAATGGAGTCTTGAAGAGTTGGACACAACTAAACAAGAGCTTGTGTTTTTGTTTTGGTTTGTTTTGAATTTATTTCTGGATTTCTTTCTTTCACATGCATGCTGCCTACCTTAAGTAACTGAGAAGTATTACTAAAGGGGACATTCTAAAGGGTAAATTTATTTTTAGAACTTGGAGTCAATTTTTAAAATACTTATCTATCTGTGACTCCATGTTAAGGAATTTTCCTTGCCTATAGCATTGTGGTCATTTTGGTGGTAAATTGGAGTTAGGGAAATATATTAATTCTCTCTAGCCACTACAATACTATTTACAAGTTAGCAATTAGACATGTGCTGCATAATGAAGAGATTCTGAAGACCTAGTTTTGAGTTCTACCTTTGATGCTTTAAGTGACCATAGGCAAACTGTACAATGCCAGAACTGGCAGGGTCCTTAGATATTTAATCTAAAATTTCTTCTCATTTTTAAGACTAGCATTTTTTCTTCATTGGAAAAGGGAATTGATAAAATTTGTTCTATTCATTTTAATGTTTACATTTGAGAGGAAATGCCTATCCAAACAAACACAAACACAAACAAATTTTGTGTTGAATCAGTAGAATAATAAGAAGGGTAAAAGGAGACCTATTTCTCCCCCACCAAAAAAAAAAACAAACCCTTATGTAGCCAAGCAAAAATTATAAAATACTATTAGAGATTATTTTTCAATTTCTCCAATTGAATGCTTCTTTACTGGTCTCATCAGGATTAGAGAAAATGAAAAATGTAACCTTTAATCAATTTATTGCTGAGGGAAAAGGAAGAGGGGCAAAATACCAGTATCTTCTTTCCCCTCATAAAAAAAAAATTGCACCTTAGACATTGGAATGATTTAGAACTGGAAGGAACTTTATAGATCATCTAGTCCAATCTCCTCATTTTACAAGAGAAGAAAAAGATCTAGAGAGACTAAATGACTGACTTAAGGGCACAAATCTAGTAAGTCATCAAGCCACACTTGAACTCAGGCCTTATAGATTTTTTTTTTGTTTTAGTCTAGGAAAAGTCCCATCTTTGATAAGTGTCTATTATTGTATCCCTCAATTTCCTTCCACTTCAGAGTTCCAGGACAATGACTGGTAGAGAAATAAAGCATTACCTATTTATTATCTCTGCTGTCAAATCTACATTTTTTGAATCCTTGAGATTATAGTTGTTTGAAAGGGAAAAACATGAAAGAGTCTATCATGGGTAATTTTGGAAGATCTAATCTCATAGAGAGAGATCTGCTTGACTCTTGAGAAACTTCTCCACTGCCCAGGGCTCATTCTTCTGCACAGGTGTCCATCAGTTCATAGTCATGAAAGCACATTACTAAATTCCAGGTACTAGAGATGGCATAGGAATCAGATTTGTTATTTCATTAGTATAGGGAATTTCAAGTGAAAAAACTCACTCTAACAATGCAGGCCTGTACCTTCCCTGCAGTGCAACATTTTTAGTCTTAAAGAATTGCCAAGAACACCGAGAAATTATGACTTTTTTAGGGTCACAGAGCCAATAAGGGCAAAGCTAACTCTCTTTCCTCTATGACATGCTGCTTTTTTGGAGATTCTGAGACAAAAGTGAAAATATCTGACCTCAAGGAGTTTATGTTCTATAAGAGTAAAAATAATATATATATGTATATATATACACATATATACACATTTGCATATATGTATATGTATGTATGTATATATGGATAGCCTTGTAAAGTCATAGACATGGAAAATGGAGTGTTTTACATGAAAAATAGCAAGTGGGATAACTTGGCTACAATATAAAAATGAGTGAACAGTTATGACCAATAAATCTGGAAAAGCAGGCTGGATTCATATTGTAAAAGATTTGATATATCACCAATCTAATCTTTGATGAAGATGAAACCAGGCAAAGCAGCAGATGCAGAATGGAGTGACCAAAAAGTCTAGTTTCTAGCCTCTGTAAAGGAAGCACTGGGAGAAATTTAGCACTCCACCCCCTAGCCCTCCAATCAGAAGGGAGAAGAAGCTGAGGGAAGTGGTGTCATTTAAGGCTTGGATTAGCAGCATGAGGATGAGATTAGAGCTTAACATGAGAGGAAAATCATATTTCAGGGAGCTGAAACTAGGCAGTAGTAGAGGCAGAGTGGAATGAGTATTGGAGTAATCAACAGTGGTATTTGGAGCTATCTAACTAAACCAAAAGCAAAAATGTTGAAGTTTGTCCATGTTCTGACTTTCTGATTTAATTTTTAAGTCTCCAGATTCTAAAACATTCTTTAGGTGCCTTAAACAGATTAACATTTACTCATGACCTTAGTTCAGTACTTCATACACTGGAATGTCTCACATCTATGAGATGGGCCAATAAGCAATTATTGACAAGGTGTGTGGAGTGAGAAATTGGTGTGTTATTCTCAAGGTGATATTGATATCTAAGTTAGTAAAGCTGGTTCTTCTCCCTCCCCCAACATCCCCCCCTCAAGCTCCATTTAAGCCAAGATTACTCCATCCCCAACCCTTGGCATTTCACAAATAGTGTCTTTATTTGATCATCATGGCAACCCTAGTAGGTAGGTGATATCATTATCCTCAATTTGCAGTTGAGGAAATTGAGGCAAACAGAAACTGATTTTCCTAATATCCCATCTAATAAATGTCTGAGGTAGAATTTGAAGTCAGTTTTTTTCGACTCTTGGCCCAGCACTCTGTTCACTGCATCACTTAGCTGCCTTCAACATATTTATATATAACTTATTCAGATTTGCTGAAATTTGTGCATATTTCCTCAGACTCTCATCTTTTGCCACCTCACAAGAGCTACAAATTCATAGTTAAGAGCATGTTTACTTTAGAAGTAATTTCTCTCTATTACTTCCCTCTAATTCCTTCTTTTCTCCTCCCCCTCCCTCATTTTCTTGTTGAATGAAATAGATTTCTATAGTCAACTTGTGTATGTGTTTGTGTGTATTCTTCCCTTCTTTGCCCAGTTCAGATGAGTGAAGTTCAATCAGTTGCTCTCCCACACCCTCCTTATTTGCAGAAAAGTCTACTTGTATGCTCTGATTATATAAGATAATTTCCCATACTTTCCTGACTTCAGCCTAGCATATTCCTTTTCTCTTCTCTTTCCATTCTTTTCATGTTATCAAGACATAATAGAACCACTCCCAGACTTGAACTCTATCTATGAATGTTAATAATGATAGGGAACAGAAAAGACATATGTATCAATTCTCCATATTTAAATAAAAGATTAACCTTGTGTAGTCCTTCATCATTGTTTACTCATGTTCACCTTTTTATGTTTCTCTTCTTGATTGTGTTGGAACTTCATAGTTTCTCTGCAACTGTAGTCTTCTCATCAGTAATGCTTTGAAGTCTTCTGTCTTTTTAAATATTAATTTCCCCACAATGACATTATTCTGTTTAGTGGTAAATTATTTTTGGCTATAAGCTTATATCCTTTGTCTTCTGAAACATCAAATTCCAAAGCTATTTATACAGGTGGCTGTTAGAGTATTTATGATCCTGACTGTGCTTTCTTGGTGCTTGATTGAATTCTTTCTTTGGCTTCTTGTAGTATTTTTTCTTTGACTTGGAGTCTCCATAGCTTCTTTCATGAGTGGATTCTTTCTATTTCTACTTTCCCTTCTGGTTCTTAGAGATAGGACAGTTTTCTTCTAAGATTTCTTAAGATATCTGGGCTCTTTTCTTTTAGGTCACAGTGCTCAGATAGTTCAATGATTTTTTTCCTCTAGATTTGTTTCTCAGATAAATTGGATTTTACTACAAGATATCTTACATTTTCTTCTTTTTTTTTTTTAGATTTTTTACTTTGCTTTAATATTTCTTGTTGTCTCATATAGTTATAAGCTTCTGTCTGGTCCTTATTAATTTTCATAGAATTTGTTGTTTAGACAAAGTTTTATGCCTATTATATCAATCTATTAATTCCCTTTCCAATTTTTTCTTCCATAATTCTCTTATTTTCCACAATCCTATTCATTTATATTATTGTCATCTTTGTATATGTTTCTCTCTTAGTCATATTTCATCATTTTGTTGTGGGAGAGCTGGAAAGAAAACCTGGGCCAAGAGGGGCACTTTCATCAGGAATGACAGGCTCTGCTAATTAGCTTAAAAAATAGAGAGATTTATTAAATTGAATGCAAGTTGAATTATTGAGTAGAATGCTGGGAGGCAGATAGAGGTGGAATACTGCCTTCCTGAAGAGATGGGGACTGGGATTATTATACCCTTTTGCCAACAGGGAGCTACATGACCAGAGATGAGTCAATGGGGTGATGTTACTACTTAAGCAGGGGGTGATGTTTTGTGCCTCAAAAACAGAAGGGGTGACCTGAGCAGCTCAGGGAGTGATTAGATATCTTAGATACAACCAGATGCTTATCAGACTAGAACTGGGAGGAACATATCTGTGCTCATCAAGAAGCTAAAGGGAGAGGCCAAAACGGAGTGTCTCTCAGAAACTCCTTTCTTATCATATGGTGTTCAAAGTCACCTTTGTGAGAATGAGATTGCAGAGTGGAATTCTAGCTGCAAAGATTGGGGGTCAGACCACAGCTCAGAATTCCATAGCCCTCTCCATAAACCAAAAGATTAGCAAGACCTGATTACTCTACAGACCACTGGCATCTTACAGCTTCCTGAATATAACTTTCCTTGGGCCAGCACTGTAAGAAAAAGGAATTCTTTATGTACTCTTCAACCTGGGATACCTCTGGGTTTTTTGGAGTGTCCAGAGGAAACCCTGGGTCCCATGTTAAGTTTACATAAATTTTTCCACATTCCTTTGATTTCTTCAGTCTTTATTTCTTAAGCCTCATTCCATTATATACAGATGCAAATGTCTGGGGTTTTTCAGTCATTCCCTAATCAATAGACACTGACTTTGTTTTCAGTCCTTTGCTAACAAAAAGAGAACTTCTTGTAATATTTTGATATACATTAGACCTCCCCACCCTTTCATGTTCTTATTGTATATGTCAAAGTTTCTGAGTCAAAGAATATAAATAGTTTAATGATTTTTCTAGTACACTTCCAAATTAACATGCAGAATTAGTGGACCAATTAACATGATTGTTTTCCAAAAACTCCTCCAACATTAGCCATTCCTGTTTTTTTTTAATCAACTTTGCAAATCTTCAGAGTATGAGGTAAAATCTCAGAGTTCTTTTCATATGTTTTTCACATTTTCCATGGTCAAATACAATTCTAATCTAATTCTTCAAATCTAATTCTTTCTTTTTAAAATTATTAATATACTTTGACCTCTTATTTATCAGATAAATGGTTCTGTGGTGTACTTCCAGAGTTTCACTTTATCACTGATATCATGCATTATATAAACATTTCAGTACTTCAGGTTTCTATAATTTAATCCAAAGAACACTTCCTCTACCAACACAGATTATATAATCTCTATACAGATTATTTGATGGCTTTTGATAGCTGTTGAAATTCAATACTTTGTAGTCAATTTGATTCTATTATATATAGTGTCATAATTTTTACCCCATGATAGTTTTTATTTGAAGCCGTCCACCGACTTCACAAAAGTTCCTAGTGGGTAGAACACTCAGAAAGGGGAACCAGGGACTGAGAGAAAAATGGGTGACAGGTTAAAGTCTAAGGGAAGGAGAGCATAAGATGAGAAGAAAGACACAAAGACAAAGAAAGTTCCAACATGAAACAGTCAGACAGTGAGTTAGCTATGATAGGATAGAACTTCCATGGCATAGAGCTCTGATGGTGAAGAGCTTTGATGGTCCAGAGCTCTGTTGGTCAAAAGCTTTGGTGGTCAGTAGCTTAACCGTTAGCAGACATACTGGTGTTTTTATTGGGGTTACAACAGTATAGGGGGAAGGGAAAATAATAATTAGACAAGTGGTCTAATACATTAATATTATGAGGTAATCATCATGAGATACAAACTGTAGGATCCTAAGACAATAGGTATAGCTAAAACCTAGATCAGGAGTTCATATGGCCTAAGGCTTCTAAATTTTTTTGGCACATATGTTTATTGTTATTGGTAAAATAAGGAGACTGAAATAACCCCTAGGATTATTATTGATTGATACTTCTGGTTGCTAATCTGGGATTTTCCAAAGAGCAGAATCAGACATGCAATTAAACTGATGAAGATATTATGTTGTCTTTTTCTTCTGATCACTTTTCAACTTGAGAATATACCACCATCCTTTCCTAACAAAGCCCCATCTCTTCTTTGGATCAGTCATTCCCATTTATATCATCTTCCTTTTGGAGGTATTATTAAGGGATAACCCTGCCATAAGAATACCTTCTAAGGAGGCATCTAGAAAGCATTTATGGGTTTTTAAAAATATTTATCTTTTTTGAAGAATTTACCTTCTAGTTTCAATAAAATAAGTACAAAGATGTCACAAGGTTTTAATTGGATTTGTATGAATTGCTTTTTTGGATAGTCATCAGGAAAGTCTCTCAAATTCACTTTCTTAAATTAAATCATTTTTACATTGATACCAAATTTAGAGACAGAGACAGAGAGAGACAGAGTCCTTCATAACACTAGGGCCATGAAGACACTACTGATCAGAAATCCTTTGACATAATAATTAAATTTTCCTGGATTGTGGAGGTTTCCTGGGAATTTGTAAAGGAGTTATTAGGGCATGATATTCTATATAAACAGTTAGAATTTTGTTACTCTTTTGCTCCACTATAATTGCTCTGCTATTAGCTCTGAACACCTACAATGATAGTACTCTGTTTATGAAGTTGCTTTCATTGTTGAATTTCATTCCAAGAATCCAACACCTATTTTTTTTTGTCTCTCCTTCAGGCAAAACACACAGCAGATATATAGGTAATATAGCTTTAAATAAGAAAAGAGTTCTCTAGTCAGTAGTTTTGTATACAAACCCTCCTTTGACACTACCAATGTGACATTAGGCAAGCCACTGAATCCCTAAATCTTGGGTTTTGCCCATTTGTTTCAGTTCTGTCCAACTCTTCATAACTCCATTTGGGGTTTTCTTGGCAAAGGTACTAAAGTGATTTGCTATTTCCTTTTCTAGATCTTTTTAAAGATGAGAAAACTGAGTCAAATAGGGTTAAGTCAAGGGTCCCCTAGCTAGACCCTGATGTCAAATATGAACTCAGCTCTTTCCTTACTCCAGGCCTTGAGTTCTATCCTCTGTACTACTTACTTAGCTCCTTCAACCTGAGTTATCTTATCTATTAAATAAGAGGAGTGGATGAGGTTTTGGGATCCCTTTCATCTCTATATCTATGATCCTATCTTGCCCATGCAAATTTTTCAGAATTTGCAGGGAATAACATTAGTACCTTGCCTTGATTCACTGTCCTTTGTTCTTCAAATGTGCTCATATATATTCTTCATTTATCATCACAATAGCCCTTTAAAGTGGAAATAAGTGATATTTCCATTTTTATTCATGAGAAAATAGGAACAGAAAAATAAGTGGCTTTGAAAGGAACTAGAACCCATTTCTAACTTTTAGTTCAGAGCTCATTTCACTTTAAGACTACCCAGTCTCTAATTAGTGTGGCCCTTAATAAAAAGTCCATTCCTACTTTGTTAATAACAAAGTTGAAGATTTATCTGACATATGTTTCAAAGTAAGTGAATGCTTGTACTTTGCTCCTAATTTGATTAAAGTGATGAATTATGGGTACAATATCCCTCGTGATTTTGTTTGGTTACAAAAAATACTTGGAAGAAACAAGATCAAGAGAGAAATGGGATTATGAATTTTAGAAAACTCACTTGATAGGGTAATTGCAGAATTGGGAAGCCACTGACTTTAATATCTCTCCTTACTCAAATTCCAGAGGTTTACAGGGACAGTTAGGAGGTGTCATTTCATTTCATTAGTGAAAAATTCTCTCTCTATGATATAGCAATAAATAGCAAATAAAAAGCTTAGGTGGCATTACTGTTCTAGGATAAAAATGCCATTGAGAAATGGACTGGATCATAGGAAAAGGTTCAAGGTGAAAGAATTTGGGGACTTAAATTAAGTCCCATGAGATAATCCTGCTTTTTCTAAAGGTTAGCAGTACAGTAGCATGTGAATCTTTTCTCATTCCTAAGGAACCCAAAGAAAAAAGATATCTGGGAAATTTTGCCTTTTGTGTAAATCATTTATTTGTAATAGATATTTTTAAAATCCCTTGGACATTTAAACATATAATTACACATATAGTTTTAAATGTTGCTTGATAAACCTCATAACTGAGTATTAAAAATATAGTAAAATTCAAAACCTGACTCTGGTAATAAGTTAAAGGCATCTTTTGGTTTTAAAAATCCTTGCAAGTCATGGATAATAAAATGTCAGGTGAGCTATATGAATAGATTTCATATAAGGGTGAATTCAGAAGTCTCCTGTGTCTGATTATTGAAGTCCATATTAAAGAAAGGAAAGAGGACAGAAGGGAAAGGCAGACAGGCATTACATGGTGCCAAGTGATCTGCACCTGGCTCTTTGTGATTGTGTTTATAACAATGGCACAGAATACATTTGGATAACAGATTTAGTAACCCATTTCAAAGGCCCCCTCCACCCCTCTTAGTCAGATACTTCAGATATAAACATCATTCCATGAGCACCCACACAATTAGTAGCTAGTAAGGTCACAGCTGCTTCCAAGATGAAGTCATGCAAAGGGGTTCAAAGACCAAAATGTCAGTGGTTTGGACTTTCCTATACAAAATTATGCAGCATTTTTAACAAAGACAACACAATTATAAGATAGTTGCTTCTAGTTCTACAAATATCACAATGGAATTAGAGGGAAACTATCATAAAAATCAATTACAGAAGATCCTATGACTGCATTTTCCTTACCACTAAATTTAGTATGTAACATTTGGAATATGATTTTGAATCTACATATCAAGAAATCTATGTTTGCATGATACTCTTTCAACATGATTATGTCAAAATTTGCTTATGCTCATTTTTTTTCTGATGAAAGGCACGGGCATTAAACAAAGAAATATATGTTTACTTATTTGCTGAAATAGTCCTGACAAGAATTTTGAACATGATCCTTTAGTCATTGGGAATTCAGTGACTCTCAAAAAGTACAGAGATTCAGTGTGGTATAGTTGATAGAATACTAGATTTGGAGTCAGGACCTAGATTCAAATTCTACGTTGGATGCTTACTGGCTGTCAGTCTTATCAACAAGAATTTATTAAGGATATCCTATGGGTCATTTACTTTGCTAAGCACTGGACAAGTCACATAACTTCTCTTGAGTCTCAGTTTTCTCATCTGCAAAGAGGGGATTTTGGACACCATGATATCTAAGGTCTTTTCTAATACTAAACAATGATCCTATTAGTATCCTGAAAATTAATGTTTATAGCCTGAATTCTGTGGTTTTAAATCTTTGAATCAAACACTTGCTACATTCTCCCTCCAACTTGCGAAAGGATGCTCACGGGGGCAAGCAAGGAAGGGAGTATAGTAGAACTGCTCTGGCCCAAGTCCCTGCTTCTCTATTTTGAGAATTCAGAATTAGAATGAGGGCCTCTGTTATTGAATTTCCCTCTTACAAGACTTCAGGGAAATGAAAAATCAGGCCAAGATTCTAGAAAACTTAGGCATTTTGTACCAAGGAATATAGAAATACTAAGAATTATGAGGAGAAATTGCTTATGCAATCTTAGAAACTGCTGGGAAAAAGTTTACCTTCTGATACCTATTACTGGAACCAGAAATTCTAAAATGAGACATTTGAACTGTGGAACTAAAATACTTAAGATCCTGTGATATTTTACAAGTCTCATATTTTAAAACCTCATTTTACTATATAAGCATAATAGGGTGACCTAAGGATATGGTGATATGGTGATAGTTCAGAGACTTTTATTTCATTAGTTGTAAATTATGTTAGCTTGACTTTTGTTCATTTCCTACTAATTTGAATTAGGTTGATAACAAGTCATCATCTCTCAAGGAGAATTAATGTGACACCCATATGAAATAGATAATGGCCAGTTCTTTTCTGGTTCTGGTTTTTCCATGAACAAGATGCTCCTTCCCTCAGTTCTTGGCATCTTGTCTGGTTATCCCCAATGCCTGGAATGCTTTTCTCATAGCTCAACTACTGACCTCTCTGGCTTCCTTTAATTCCCAAATAAAGTCCCACATTCTACAAGAAGCCTTCCCCAGTCCCTCTTAATTCTAGTACCTCCCCTCTGCTAATTATTTCCTAGGTATCCTGTATATGACTTGCTTTGTATAACTTTCTTTGCATGATATTTCCCCCTTTAGATTGTAAGCTCCTTGATGACAGACTGTCTTTCATTTCTTTTTGTATTCCTTGTGCTCAGCATAGTGTCTGGCACAGTGTTTAATAAATACTGATTGATTGATTTCCCCTCTCTATATTGTTGAATCAGAACTTCTGAATGTTTCCTTTTTTTTTTTTCCTTCACAAAGTTGGAGATGAAGCTGGTACCAAAACAATGGGAAATAAAAACGAGTTATATTAGTCTGTGGGACTGTTATTTACTCTTTCAAGGCCATGAATTCTGTTTATGGTATGCTTTTGTGGCAACAGAACAGAACTATCCCTACTAGAACCCAACCTTCAAATGAACCAGTTATTACTATGTTACTAAACAAAAATGCAACTGGAACAAATTAAGTCTTTGGGTCCACAAAGCATAGCAAATATAGAAACAACCTAGAATTACATTTCTTAAATCATAAGATCAGCCAGAAGAGAGGGAATTTAGAGTCATCGTGATGGAGATGGGCAATGGGTAGTAATTGTTATTGATGGAAGCAGGACCCTTATGCTCTGAAATCTTGTATTTCTCACCAGTTAGCATTACCTAAACATAAATTGCAAAATTTATATTATTAATCAGTTAGTCATTCTGTCATTCTGTATTGTTAATCGCTCATAATGGTTTTATACTGTTCTGTACCTTAGTTTTGCACTGTCAGGTTGTTCTGTACCACAGCTTCATGCCTGTTCTGTAATATTAATTGCTTATATTGTTCTGTATTTACCTTAGTTATTTTACCCCTTTGATGAAGGCATTCCAGAAGGGTAGCATGACCGCTTCCACACTGAAAAAGGATGGAGGGAGACAATGGGGGGAAACATGAGATGTGGGCATCAAGGGCTCTGGCAGTCCAAGACCTTCAATAAATATGCAAACCCTGATCCACACGGGGGCTGCTCCACCAACTCCTAGGCTACTCTATTAGCTCTAAGGCTACTCCATAAGACCAGGGCTATGGGGCTCCATCAGCTGCAGGGGCTACTCTACCAGGGAGGTTGCTATTTCACCAGCTCCCAGGCTATTCTACCAGACCCTAAGGTCATTTCACCAATTAGACTATTATACTATCATAAAAACCTCTTCTTCAAATAAAATTCTCTTCTTACTTCTGGATAGAACAGAGTCTGAATCTCCCATTCTTGGGGCAACACCCTGCTACAAACTTGGGTGTGTTTCTCCCACAACAATGGATCTTCAATTCATATCCCAGCTTTGCCAATTACTATTTGTATGATTTGGGGCTAGTTATACCTCTGTGTGCTTCAGTTCCCCATCTATAAAAAGTGTGTGTGTGTAGGAGGATTGGAATAGCCGATTTCTGAGGTCCTATCCAGCTCTAAATCTGTGATTGTATGATGTCTAAAGAAGTCAAACTCAAATAGAAATGGAACCCTAATATTACAAATTGACACATAGAATAATAAAGAGAGCCATTTAGGGAAGTTCATGGAGGGGAGAGAGAGTCTATGATGGTGAGACTCTCTTCTAGCTCTCCCCTCCTGCCAAATATATACTGGAAGACTTCGAGGGGGTATTGCCCCCAAACTGGGTGGCCTGAATGGTAATGCCACCCCACAGGAGTTGGGGGCAAGGCTTCCTTATAAGATGAGGTATGGGGGACCCCAATCTGATTCTGAATGAGGTAGAGTTCACATAAACCTCTCCAGAGGTCAGTCAACTTCACAGTGGGTGGTTTGGCTTCAAGATGGAGGCAGGCAGACAAAGCTGTGATTCCCCTCCCCGTCGTTGTCTCTCAGGCACTCTGGAACACTATCTGACTAATGAATGGCTTTTATTATTCACAATTCAGGGGTTGGGGAAAGGAGTGAAGGGCAGAGGGGTTTGGGGTGCCCTCTTCTCTATTTCTATGAAGTCTGTCACTCAGCCAAGCTTCTTTCTCCTTCTTCCTTCTCTTCTGTTTCTTTTTCTCTTTCCTTTTTCTATCCTTTTCTATAATTGTAAGTTAGACCAGAAAGGGTCTCTCAGCAAGGTTGGGTAATGAGGAAAGGAGACTAAGAGATTGCTCCCAAAATGGAGTCCAAAAACTTTGCTAACTCTATTGTTGAAGTCTTGCTGGGTGAGATGTCATGGAATCTTTGTCCAGGGAATCAGGGTATCAGTTTCCAAAAAAAGATCCTCAGGAAGCCATTAGGACTGGATCCGAGCTGGGATGTCCTCTGGCAGAACCCTTTTCCTCCTTCTCCTCCTTCCTCTGGAGAATTACCTAGAATTCACTCTGGTCTCAACTTTCACCAACTGTCAGCCACTCCTCTGGCTCCTTTTGTCCCATTCCCCTTGCACAAATCCCATCCTTACACACAGAAAACCACAATACAACATTATCTAAGTTGTATTTTTATTTATTTTGTTAGACATGTTCCCATTACATCTTCATCTTGTTCAGGCTGCCATCAAGTCCCAAATTTGATACCTTTGACTGTGAAACTAAGCAAAATTATGAGACATGTTGTTCTGAGAAAGGCAGTATGAGTTAATAATGTTTGCCTGTCAGCAATGGGAGTTGGATAGTTATAGCCATTTTTCTTACAGTTCAGATACAAAAATCTTACTTTTGTCTAGTTTTTAGGTAAGGAATTTGAGTAGATAGATGGTGCTGGAGGCTGGTGGGGAATATAAGTAGATTTCAGTAGTCCGATTTTCTAATATCTGAGAAAATCACTATGTCTGATATTGTCTCTCCTTTAATAGTAAACTCTCCTTTCACATCTGGTTCACATTTACTCATAGAAAATAATACAAATACAAATCACAATATCCAGATAATTTACACAACACCTCCACAACAAAGTTTCATTGGCTAGGGTCAAAGATAAGACATGTTATTTCATTGGTATGAGGAGCTTCCCAATATGAAAATTCCTCCTACCAATACAGGTTGACACTTTCTCTATGACTTCAAATATCAGACAGTTGTCTAGTGTACTGAGAGTTTAAGCGACTTGCTCAGGGCAATATAGTTATTGCTGTCAGGGGTGATAGAAACTTGGCTCTAAAACATCTGATAAAAGCTTGCTTGTAAGGCATTTTGAGAATTAATGATAAAATGACAAATGCAACTTTTAAGTTAAGTAATAACTTGAAGTGATCTACCACCAGGTGGCCAGCTAGGTGGTACAATGAATAGAGCTTAAGGCTGGGAGTAAGGAAGACCTTAGTTCAAATATGGCCTCAGACACATACTAACTAGGAGTCCTTCGGCTAGTCTCTTAACCTTATTTGACTCAGTTTTCTCATTTGTAAAATGAATTGGAGAAGGAAATGACAAACTATTCCATTATCATTGCCAAGAAAACCCTAAATGAGGTCATAGAGAGTTAAACACAACTGAAACAATTGAACAACATCAAATATAACAGGAAAGGAGATGCTAAGGCACATCTAGCAAAGATGCCATAGGGTTAGAATTTAGTACCAAAATTCTAACACTAGTTCTAGCCTATTCTTCTATTGTAGTCAAAACTTATTTTCCTGAGAGGCTATTCAATTAATGAATATATACCTCTATACAAATGTTAGATAATATACTATTGCATATTTAATGGATTATATAATCTAAAGCATAATAGAACTAAGAATGACATCTGTAGGGGTAAAATATTCAAGAAAATAAACATTTTATAATATTTGTCTTCTTCATAACTTCTCTAAGAAAAGTTAACATTAGATATTTTCTGTTCTAATGACTGGAGGGTTGAGGATAAAATGATCAAATGAAATATTCTGTATGGAAAGCATTTGTTAAATATAAAAGTAACTGTCAATAAAATAGATAAATTATTTTTTTCTTTTCATCTCAGGATACACCACAGTTGAGGTTCCAACTTCTAACAAAGTGTTTTTTTTTAACCTAAACAAAAATAAGGGAGCTAAATTTCTCAATTTTAATTAAAATTGGATTCTGAAATTCTGAAAATCAAACCCCATTCTGAAATTTGGGGTCCTATGAAGAACATGAGTAATGGGCAAGACACTGAAAGATATGGAGGGGATAAAATAAATATTCCAGTTTTAAGGTCTTGAGTTTCCTTTGGGTCAGTAGCAACTTATCACATTGCTCTAATTCTTCCTTGATTTTCCTAACTCTAAATCTTTCCATCAGATGGATTAATCCTCATGAAAAAAGAGAGAGAGAGAATTCTCTGATCCAATGTAATGGATCTTACTATTAGTAGCAAAACAATAATCCAGGACAATCCCATGGGACTTATAAGAAAGAATGCTATCCACATCAAGAGAAAGAACTGTGGGAGTAGAAATGCAGAAGAAAAACACATGACTTGTGACTTGTTTATATGGGTATATGATTTGGGGTTTTAGTTTAAAAATTGCAAAAAAATGAATAATATGCATATAGGTATCAAGTGATAACATTTGTATAACCCAGAGAAATTGCTTATCAGTTTTGGGGGGGGGAGAAAAAAGGGAGGAAAAAAAATGAATCATGTAAACATGGAAAAATATTTTAAAAAATAAAATAAAAGAGAATTCCTTTCTTACCTCCTCCACCTTTAATCTATGTCAACCATTGCCAATCTTTCATTCTACAAGGCTCCAATTTTTTTTTCAAAGTGACAACGCATTATTACCTGGACAACTTTATCATCAATTAAAGCTTTTTCTCTAAATTGTAATGCTATGGCTAACTAGCTTGCATTTAGCTTATATCTAGGTCACATACTCATTTGGAGCTTATCTTTGTTTTCAGAAATACTTTTAGCAACTCTTTTGGTGGTCGCTGAAAAAAATGGGAACCAAAGGAAAGACCATCAATTGAGAAATGTCCAAATAAGTTGTGGTATTAAGAAAGTGATGGAGTAGTCTTGTATGATAAGAAATGAGGATGTGGATGATTTTTAAAAGACATGAGAAGACATGAAATGATGCAGAACCAAGTAAGCAGAACCATAAGAGCAACTGGTACTGGAAGAGCAATTTTTTGGAGATTCTCATGAAATCTTTATTATGAAGAATGAAAAGAACAGAACTAGAAGAACAATTTTTATAATAACAATAACTATAACTCTAAACACAATTTTGAAAGCTGCAAGGACTATGATTAATACAATGACTATGATTCTAGAGGACCAATGATGAAGCATGCTATCTGTTACAGAGAGAGGATGGATTCAGAATTTTATATATATATATATATATATATATATATATATATATACACACACACACATATACACACACACACATATATATATATACATATATATGGTTTGGTATATAGTCAATGAAGAAATATTTTTTGCTGAACTATGCATATTTGTTGCAAAAATATATTGTTTGTTCTGATGGAGACAGTGGGAAAATTGACTTTTGTTAATTTTTCTATCAAGTGATAGGGGGTGTTGCATGTACTTTTAAATGACATCACTGTGTTAATGGTTTTATTTTATTGTTTTACTTTGTTTTAAGAGACTTCTCATGAGTTGGGAGTGATCTATAAATGTCTATAATGTAAAAATAAAACCTATCAACAAACTTTTTTTTAAAGAGAAGTTGAGAGAAATGTGTTGCATATTCATAGTCCACAAAGACATGTTAAATTCAATAAAGAGAACTCTAACAATAATATTGTGTGCACTTTTAAATAGATTTTGCTTGTTAGTCTGAAAATATAAGAAAATAAAAGGCCTTCTCACCCCACTTTTAATCATCAAGGTAGTGGGTCAGGGAGAGGTGGAGGAGAACCTATTCCATAGGTGGAGCTTAGAAAAAGTAAGTTGAAACTAGACAAAAGAAAAGGGGAAAAAAAACCCCTGTGAACAGGCACTCAAGGGGTTCAATTCTTGGTTTTTAGTTTCATATAAAGTATATTTTTTGAATAACCGTATACCTGGGATTTTAGTTTTGACTGAGAAATTCTCTAACCATGGTGAGGCATAAATCTAGATGCTTTAGGGAGTTCAGCCTAGGGATGAGGGAATGAGGAAGAGGATTCTTTTCATATATAAGAAAGGCATGCTGTCATACCTTGCCAAATCTAAGGGAAGGATCATTGGATAAGAACCATGAAAGTCATACCAACCATGTAATACAATTATTTCAGCAAATGGAATCATAAATTTAAAACTAGAGGGGTATCTCTGAGGTCATCTAGTCTAATTCCCTCATTTTACAGATGAGAAAACTGAGGCCTAGAAAGGGGAAATTAGTTGGTCAAAGTCATAGAGATGCTAAGTGGTAGAGTTTAGATCTGAATCCAGGCCTTCTGTATCCAAATTCATGTTTTCTATTGAACTTCAATGCTATTTTATTATGATTCAAAGATTCAAACATACTTCAATATATGAAAACCTTGTTATTTCCTTCTCTGAAGGAATCTTTTAATCAATACAAGTTGCACCCATCTGTACCTCATTATTAGATGACTAAATTGTATACCATTTGATGGTCCCCACGTATTCCCATCCTCAGATGGAAGACATGAGCCTTCCACAAAAGTCTTGCCTAACTTGCCTATCCCTGACCTATTCCTATCCTAATCCCCTCAGCTCCCAAACTGTTATTCTCTACTCCTCACCCTCTCTAACTTCCCATATTTAACCAATCTTATTGTTTCTTCCTTCATAATCTCTCTCATATGTGCCCCTTTCTCTCCTCTTTCATTGTCACCATACCAATAACCTGGACTATGTGATTTGGTCTTCCCACTACAAATATCTCCCCATTTTAGTCCATTCTTCATTCAGCTGTTAAACTGATATTTCTAAAGCACAGGTTTTTCAATATCAACCCTACTGCCTCTATCTCCAACTCCCCACTCCCATTCAACAAACTCCAATGGTTCCTATCATCTTTAGGATCAAATATAAAATTCTCTGTTTGGCATTTCAAGCCCTTCACAACATGAGCTGCTTCTACATTTCCTTCCATTCTTCTTATACTTTATTCATTTCTATGTACTCTATCTAATGAAGCTAGATCCTTGACTTGATTCATCTCTTGACTGAACATTTTCATTGGCTGCCTCTCCTGCCTGGAACTTTCTTCCTCCTCATTTCTGTCTCTTGGCTTCCCCGGTTTCCTTCAAATCTCCGTGAAATCCCACCTTCTGCAAGAAGTCTTTTCCGGTCCTTAATCATAGTGCCTTCCCTCTAAAACGACTTGCAATTTGTCCTGTTCACGTCTTGTTTGTCCAAAGTTGTTTGCATGCTGTCCCCCAACAGACTGTGACTTGAGATCAAACAATTCTTTTTGGTTTTGCTCTTCTTTATGGTAGATATTGTGTCTAGCACACTACCTACAACTAGTAGGCATTTAATTAATGATAGTTGACTGATTGACTGCGATGCCTTAGTATAGAATTAAGGTAAGCTTCAGTTCTGGAAAACTTTCTCAGTGGAATGAAAGCTCCTGCTGTTCTTAAGCAACAAAGCATTGGGCCTTTGGTAAGGACTCTTAATAGAAAAATATAACTCTCCTGAGATAGACAGTTTCTTCAGAGAAATACAAGACTGAGGCTAATGACTGTTCGGAACATTATGGAAAGCTGTGTACTATACAGGCTAGAATTTAATTTGTGCATTGTTTCCTTCTTGGTATACCCTGGAAGAATCCTATTCTGACTTCTGATTCTATATCATCCTTCTGCTGGAGGTGGGAAAGAAGGGTATAGGGGTATTCTGTCAAGTTCTCAACCTGGAAATAAATGTGAAGGGAAATTGATGTTCATCCTAGGAAGTACTGACTTCATGATGAGTTACTTGGAGCAAATAGGGAATGAAGTAACTTAGAGAACAAAAAATTAGGATAACGATGATGATGGTAGTTAACAGTTCTAAGTGTCTTGGGTTTTCATAATTTTTTTTCTTACAGCAGTAAAGTGAGGTAGACAGTCAAATATTATAAGCCACACATTGAGGTAGCACAGAGGATTGAGAGCCAGGCCTGGAGATGGGAGGTCCTGGGCTTAAAAATGGTCTCAGACACTTCCTAGTTTTGTGACCTTGGGCAAGTCACTTAACCTCCATGGTCTAGCCCTTACCACTCTTCTGTCTTAGAACAGACACTTAGTATCAATTTTACTACAGAAGGTAAGAACTTTATACATATATATATATATATATAAAATAAACAAACCACATATTGCAGAGGAAGAAACTGGGCAAATTTGAGTCCTTTGGGTATTATCTATGATTGAGTATAACCTTAAAGAACTTTTCAGATCACTGAGCTAGCTAATACAGCCTGTACCAAGTAAAGGTCCTATGTATTCAAAACCAAGAACTTCTTAAAAATCACGATAATGTAGTAAGAAATATCTATACTATTGTTAGGTTTTGACTCTGACTGAGATCATGTTAGCAAGGGAGGAAAATTTTGTGTAGTAGTATATAGGCCCAGACTATGCTGTGAGGATATGATCTAGAAATATACTAAGATATATAATGACTATTCTTATTTTCCATTCAGCCTATTGGTAAATATGATTACTATGATTTTGGATGACAATATCAGGAAATTTGCATGGAGTTCACCAAGTAGAAGGTGTATGAAGAGAATGTATATATAAGGAGTGAACTTCTTTTGTTTTTTTTTGCCATGACAAAGAAAATATTAAGCCTAACACATGTACTATGCAATTCTGAATAGCATATAAAATGGACTTATTCATTGGCTTGTTCCTTATACTTTAGTATTACAGTGGATGGGTGATCTCATTGATGGAAGATCCCTAGTCATGTCCATCCATCCTGCTCAGCTTTCTACCATGTTCTTCCCATTGATTTGTCTCAGGAGTACACAAAACATGTTCCATTACCCCTCATATGTGTGTGGATACCAATGGATCGCATGAGTTTTCCTTTGAAATTATTAAATGACAAACCTACTGTTTTTCTATGTTCCTCTGATTTATTTTTGTACCTTTAATACTTTGGTTTGGGTTTTTTTTTCTGATGATGTTCTTTATACCATTGAGTAAGGTCTCAGATTTTAAGGAGTTATAATATATAATAGGAAACAAATATAAAAAATATAATGCATAAAAACCACACACTTAGTTCTACTGCAGACATTATAAGGAAAAATAAAACTAATTAATTCATCTTATTTATAGAAACTGATATAAGTGAACCACGACATTTTCATGAAATATTGAAACTAGAAAATATTCTTGACCACAGCAATCTTTGAAGTCTCCCCTCTTTCATCCCCTCCCCAACCAAGATCCCAGATTTCTATTATATAGAACCTGGTCTATATAATCTATGATAAGACTAAAAATATTACAATGAAGTATAGCTGATTAGTTAAATAAAACCCTTGGCAATTAATAATAATAATATCTCACTTTATCCTCACAGCAACCCTGGGAGGTAGGTGCTATTATTATTCCCATTTTACAGATGAGGTAACTGAGGCAGATAGAGGTTAAATGACTTACACAAGGTCATATAGTGTTTGAGGATGGATTTGAACTCAAAATATCCTGACTTCAAGTCCAGTTCCAAATACCTTTATTCAAGATTTACCCTACTTTAACAAAACATAAGAATGACTCAAGACAAGGTAACTTTATTTTTCAGAAAATTCCCATTTCTATCTAGACTGTTCTCCTCAAGATTCCTTTCCTTATTCTAACTGTGAGGAAGGCCACCAGAGGGCCTCAGACTGCCTAACCTTCTCCCTCTCAATAGTATTCCCTAACCCCTGTTCCTTCTGTCCTGGCTACTCTCCTTGCCTAATTACAGTCACAGAATTTTAGAGCTAGATGGGAAAATTATATGACCTAGTCATTTTGCAGATAAGGAGCTTCTAAGAGATTGTGATTTGCCACAGAAAGCTTTGATCCTAGATTTCTTGACTCTCTGGACACTTCCTTCTAAAAAAAAATGATGTCATTTCCCTTTTCTGGTGAGTTCTACCACTCTTGTCCTTGTGCTTTCTCTCATGCTACTTTCTTTTTTTAAAATTTAATTTATATTTATTTTTAAATGTTTTATTACTACAATAAATTCAGTATTTAAAACTAATTAACCAATATTCAAACCAACTGTAGAATAAATCTCTAACCAAATCCCTCAAATCTGGACCATTTTCATGTTAATAAAGTGGAAAGGAAAAGAACCAATATTACTAGCATAATTTAAGCAAATAAACTAATAAAAACTAATTAAATAACAACATAGTATGTATTCCCTGTCATTTTTATAGTATTGCTCATCTTTGTTTTCTTTCTCCAACCAGGTAGCAAAGTGGATAGTGTCCACTTACAAGCAGAAAAACCTGAGTTCTGATCTTGCCTCACATACTAGCAGAGTTGCCCTGGGAAGATCACTTAACCTTTATTTGAGTTATTTCAACCACAAATGAGGATGCTAATAGAACCCACCTCACCCGGGCTGTTGTGAGGGTCAAATAAGATTACATGCTACTTTCTAAGCTTGGAGCATGCTCTCATTCCCCATCTGCCAATAACCTTCCTTCTCTCCTTCAAAGACCACCTGTATTTCTTTTTTTTTTTTTTTAACATTTATTAATATTCATTTTTAACATGGTTGCATGATTCATGCTCCTACTTTCCCCTTCACCCCCTGCACTCCCCCCACCCATGGCCGATGCACATTTCCACTGGTTTTGTCCTGTGTCCTTGATCAAGACCTATTTCCAAATTGTTGGTAGTTGCATTGGTGTGGTAGTTTCCAGTCCATATCCTCAATCGTGTCCACCATGACCCATGTGTTCAAGCAGTTGCTTTTCTTATATGTTTCCTCTCCTGCAGTCCTTCCTCTGAATGTGGGTAGCGTTCTTTACCATAAATCCCTCAAAATTGTCCTGGGTCATTGTATTGCTGCTAGTACAGAAGTCCATTACATTCGATTTTACCACAGTATATCAGTCTCTGTGTACAGAGTTCTTCTGGCTCTGCTCCTTTCACTCTGCAACAATTCCTGGAGGTCTTTCCAGTTCACCTGGAACTCCTCCAGTTTATTATTCCTTTTAGCACAATAGTATTCCATCACCAGCATATACCACAATTTGTTCAGCCATTCTTCAATTGAAGGATGTACCCTCCTTTTCCAATTCTTTGCCACCACAAAAAGTACAGCTATAAATATTTTCGCACAAGTCTGTTTAGTTATGATCTCTTTGGGGTACAAACCCAACAATGGTATGGCTGGATCAAAAGGCAGGCATTCTTTTATAGCCCTTTGAGCATAGCTCCAAATTGCCAGCCAGAATGGTTCTATCATTTCACAACTCCACCAGCAATGCATTAATGTCCCAATTTTGCCACATCCCCTCCAGCATTCATTACTCTCCCCTTCTTTCATTTTAGCCAC
>NC_058132.1:476336451-476391147 GCF_016433145.1 Gracilinanus agilis
CACCGTGGACCGCGGCCTGGCCCTGGCAGCTGCCCGGCTCCTCCTCCTTCCTTCAGACGGCCGCCCCTGCCCCCCTGTCTCTCGGCCGCCCCCCACCCGCACCCCCCGCATTGCACACTTGACCGACCTGGCTTTTCTGCTTGCTACATACCATCTCCTTCTCCCTTCCCAAGCTTTTTCTCAGCCTCAGCAGCTTGCAGGGTCTCTTCTTTTGCTTCTTGAGGATTAGGAGAGTTGATCTCTTTTAGTTTTCTTTTATTCTTTTTAAATATCGCTGAGCCCTTTGTAAGAAATTAGCAACCTCTTGTTTATCTGTTTGGGGATACAAATCTCGGGTCGTTTTCCGACTACAGATTATTTTTGGATGTGACAGCCCAGGGCATGCCTGTAGTGTGTCACTTAGATACATTTTACCTGACTTTCTTGCCCTCCTTTGAGTTTGCTGCCGAACTGCACAGTCAGCATTATCATCTTGTTCTCCCCAGTTGCCCATTTGAAGGAAATGTGGGTTTCCAGAGAACTTTAAAATTGCTGCAGCTGTGTTGTAGGTAAGGACTGGACTATTAATGCATGGCTAGGAGAGAAATTAAGTTTACAGTATTCAGCTTCTTGGAAGGGGATAAGGACTGGGAATGGGTAAAAAGTTAGCCTGTGTAAGTTTTACATCCCATCAAAAGAAAAAGTGAAATGAATGCAGAGTTTGGAAAGTCCGATGCCCGGCTCGCTTGGTTAATTGGATAGTTATTTCCTTGACTTTTTTGATTTCTAATTCTTAAAAGAGTTTGTAATTATGTTAAAAGTGAGGCTGAATTCCCCGCTCTTCTAAACACTGAAATGACTAATTAAGTTTAAAGGTCAACTAAACATTTTTCTAGTCTTTTTCTGATTACAGGAATTGGGGCATTTACAGCCCCATTAGGTAATACTTTAAAATTTGGTAGTAATTAGAACAGAAAACATATGCTCCCTCCCCACCAACTTTAAAGTGTTATGCATTAGTAGGTCTGCTATATTGAGAAACACTGCTGTTATGAAAATGCTGCTAGGTAAAGACGAGTTTTTAAATGTCATCAGAAATGTTTTAGTATAAATTGGACTGATAGTCAAGTACTGGTAGTTTGTGTTAAAACTTTCTGATAAGAAATTCTTTACTTTTTAAAGTCATTAAATTTACGGTGGTTAAGTAATAATAAGATAATATCGATTTAATAAAATCATTGAAATGGTCACCTTAGACTTTGTTGTCATGCATCTTAGAAGAAAAATATTTAAAAAGTTGTAAACTTTTCTGCAAAATGATAATGTAATTGTCAAGAGACAACTTGCAATCAAACAAAAACTTTAGGAAATGAAATAGGTTTTAGATGTTTATAACTATCAGCTTCAGAGAAGAGCACTATCTCAAAATAGACAAAAATCAAGTTTGAACTTATAAAAAGGTGTTTTTTTGGTTATATTAATCTTATGATGGAGTAGGAAAGATCACTATTATTCTGTTTATTCTTCAAGGTCCATGTTGCATGTAAGTATTTCTTAATTAGAATTTAACTTGCCTTTTAGAGTTCTTTTATCCAGATATCTCTATTTTGGTAAAACTTAGTGCTTAGAGTGATGAATGGAAGTTTAGATGGCTTGAACTGTTCAAAGATCATAAGACTTTCAAACTGTTAATAAATAAAGTTACAAGTTTCACCTTTCAGAACAGAAGTAGCTGGAAGTCTTCTGGGGGAACTTTGAAATTGAATGGTGTCTGAGGAGTTTAAAAAGTGAATTTTAATAGGGTATGGCTGTGGTAACTTTTCTTTAATTGATCCCAGACTTAGAGACATAACCTAGATTAAGTGAGAAAAGTAGGGAAAAGATCTTTTAATGGGTTAAAACTAGATTAAAATATTTATATTGTTATTAATGTTAATTCTCCAAAAACATTAATTATGGATCATCAGTGTTATTTTGATAGTTGTGTATTTACAAAGATCATTTATTACATTAGCAATGACTGTATTCCTTTCTCCCTCTCCTCTAAATGCTTAGTTCACTTAAAAATATGTTCAGGTAGAAATATCTTCCAGAAGGTGTGATCGTACCTCATAATCAGGTCTTAAAAACAGGAAATCTAATTAGTATATTTAGAAGGATGAGCTAATGCTAATTGTGACATGAACATCTCAACATTGTAATGATTTGTAATCTCTTAAAAGTCAGGGAATTTTAGAGCAGAATGCAACCTTAGAGCTGATCTAATTCAACCTCTTCATTTTATATACTAGGAAGACCCATAAATAAATAAACCAGATAAAATAAATCAAATTGCCTAATATTCACAAATAGTTTGGGGGAGAGCTGGGACTAGAACCTAAGTTTTTTGATACTCAGACCAGGAATCTTTCCTCTGCACCAGGTAATAGAACTGTTTCATATCTTTGAAATCATATTGTCCCTGTCTTGGAGTAATGGTGTTTCAGAGACAGCTTTCACTATTTCTTAATAGTGGATAGTTATCATAGAGAAAATTTCAGGGATATAAGTTTTACCTTCCATTGTTGTTTTGTAAAACATGAGTTGTGTTTTCTAGCATGGAAGAAGCTTATTAATATTGTATTGGAGAAATCAAGATCCAGAATAATGTGGACATTGATTGAAAGATCTAAGCCTGTAACATAGCATTTTTTTAATGGTGAGGTATTACCTGAAGCTTTAGAAATGAATAACTTAGTTCATTAAAAATATCTTATAGGAATCTGTTTTATGTAGCCATTTTTTTCCTCATATAAGAAAAATATTGACCATCTTACTATTAAGAATTTGAGAGTTTCAATCATCAATCTTAGCAGGATATGTGAGGTGATGATAATGTTTGTGTATATTTTTAAGTAATATGTTGATTTACTAAATATATTTTACAGAGAGGAAGCATTAGCATTTGCACTTAGTCCTTGTTAACATGTGCTTTGTGGAGGATGGTTGAATATTGGGTATTTTTTATGACAAATAAGAAAGTGCTTTAAAGGTGAAGTATGCTATGACCTATAAGAAAAATCATCCTTGGACAATATTTCTAGTCACTTGATATCAGGATTGTAACTTTACTGGGACATTAGGGACACAAGAATTGTATCTCAGAGAACAGATGTGGAATTTTGACTCAGAGAAATTTGCAAGAATGAAAATGGCATATGGCCTCACTTGATTATGGAGATGATAGGCTAAGCCACTGCTCCTTTGGTTGTTCTCTATAAACATAATTTTACCTTACAAAGGCTTTAAATGTTCTTCTAATAGAAAGTTTTTGTGTTTCTTAAGAGAAAAATGTTAGAATTTGAGGAAAACTATCCTCATCCTCCTATAGTAAATTATAAGCAAGGCACAGCCATGTTCACTTTCATATAAACAAGTAATGATAATAGATAATTTGGGTCTCATTTTGTTGTCTCTTTCAGTACCTTATCTTTTGGAAATAAGATTTTTCTCTGAGCTTCTCAGCCTAGGATAACATAACATCTTAGGAGGTCTGTTGTTTACTGCTTTGAATATCCAGCCCATGCAAAAGTAGCAGTAGTAATGTTCTGAATTAAAAGTTATTGAGGGGCAAAGCCAGATTTTTTTTCCTTTTCCTTTTTCTTTACCTGATGTTTTATAGCTTATTTTATTCATTGCAATAAACTAATATGAGAGGGTTTCTTTTACTTGGAATTACCATGTTGCAATCCAATCCAATAAGTCCACCCAGTAAACATTTATTAAGTACCTACTATGTGCCAAGCACTAGAATTATAATGAATAAAAATAAATACAGTCCCTACCCTCAAAGAACTTATAATCTAAAGAGGGAGACAACACACATTTTTTTTTATATGCTCATCCAAACTTATTTTGAAATGTATTTCAGGATCATAAGATCATAGATTTAGAACTGGAAGGGAGCTTAGAGCTTAGAACTCTTTGGACCTCATCTAAGTCCAAATATTTCATTACAGATGACAAAACTGAGGCCCAAAGAGGATAAGTAAATTGCCCAGGGTCACTTGGTAGTAAGTTGTTAGAGTTGGGATTTGAACCTAGGTTCTCCAACTCCAAATCCCCCATTTTTTTCCACTAAAGTATGCTGCCTTTCTCATCTTGAATGTTTATGAGACATTATACTTAAATACACAGGCTTCCAGTAAATGATACAAATGGAGCCTCCTGTAAACAGTTATGATAATAAAATGCATAAATGATATTACTTGCCAGGATAAATCCTAGAGTAATTAAAATCCACAATTATACTATACTTTGTTTCTACTTCTAAGCCATATTAAAGTAATGTATTGTGTCTTGAAGCCATTATGATCTTTGCAATATTCACATTAAACCATCGCAATTACTTAGTCATAGGAATAAAAGACATACAGAAATTTAAATAACTTTTATTTTACTGAAACGAATGAGGTTTGCTGCTTATACTTAACAGGCATTCATTAAACACCTACTGTGTACCAGGCTTCCATACCAAATGCTGAAAACTCTTCAAAGTTGGGTGTTTCATAGAAAAAAAAATGGCACCCTGAATAGGAACATGAAGGAAATTGAACATTTGGGTATTCAGCTGCTTTCTAAACTTTAGGGGGAAATATTTTAGTTTTTGTTAACCAAACTCTAGAAATAAACTTATTTTCATTTGGTTTTTTTCACAGCAACAAAATATATACTCAGGGTATGCTAGTTGAGAAATTCCAAAGATTAAAGACATTCAGCATTACTTTAATAAAGCTTATATTGTTATTACTATTTATAAACAGAATGCTTTATATGTTAAATACTAATTATTTCTTTAGATGGAAATAAAAAGTTTGTTGCTTGTTCAGAACTTTCTTTTGCATTATTAAAATTCTTGTAAATTGATACTTTTGCTTTTTTAACACAGTTGGCTGTAGGCTAGTTTTTGCCCTCTGGGCTTATACAAAATTAAAGTAGCATCAGATTCTTTGGCAAGGCAGTTGCAATAAAACTGGTAACTTTGCCATAACTATAATGTTGTAAATGCATGTGCCTGCATGTAGTAAGTGTGTGTAAGTATGTATATATGTGTATATGTGTGTGGGCTTCTACAGATTTTAAAGTTCTAATAATTGCAAAACTTCCCTATCCTAGTGCTTGGTAAGACTTATAGAATCGTTTAATAACTAGACAATTAAAATCAGAAAATAGTTTTAACATGATTAAAGATTTGTTTGCTTTTAATGTTAACTTTATCTTGAGATGTTCTTCTGAGTATAAAAATACATTTTTATATATTAAAGTAATAGCATTGAATTTGATTTAGGAAAACATTTTTTAAAAATCCTGATTCTTCATTTAAAAAGACTGAAAGGTTGTCAAGCTGGACATTTTGTCTAGGCCATGATTCTTGGATACATCATCCTAACTTTCCCAGTCTGGTTAGAAGAGTAGATTTATTTGCAAATGTGGTGATTTCAGTTCTGTAGTGAAACTGTGATCACACCAGGAGTACTTTCTCATTTTTTGTTTATGTTACTGCTTTTTAGCAGGTACTCATTAATGAGTGAAGGATCTAAAGGGAGGACGGTGGTGGAGAAGCAATGGAGAATAAAAGCTTAGAAAGTTCACCATCAGACCTAAAATTAGTGGCTCACCCAAGAGCAAAAAGCAAAGTATGGAAATACTTCGGTTTCGATACCAATGCAGAAGGATGCATATTGCAGTGGAAGAAGATCTACTGCCGCATTTGCATGGCACAGATTGCCTATTCAGGAAACACTTCCAACCTTTCATACCACCTGGAGAAAAATCATCCAGATGAATTTTGCGAATTTGTAAAGAGTAACACTGAACAGATGAGGGAGGCCTTTGCTACTGCCTTTTCGAAACTGAAGCCAGAGTCCTCACAGCAGGTTGTTCAGGACACTTTAATCATGAAGACCAGCCACAGCTATGAAAACAAAAAGCACCAGGAGCTGACTTCTGCTGTGATTAGCCTAATTTGTGAGGGCATGTATCCTTCTTCCATAGTGGATGAGCCGACATTTAAGACTCTTTTAAAAACAGCGGATCCAAGATATGAACTTCCTAGCAGAAAATTTTTCTGCACAAAAGCAATTCCTGAAAAGTACAATGCAATTAGAGAAATAGTCTTGAAGGAACTGACTGACATTTTGTGGTGTGGAATATCCACTGATATTTGGAGAAGCCAAAACCAGAATAGGTCTTATGTGACCCTTGCAGTTCATTTCCTCAATAGCAGCTCTTCTCATTGTTTGACTGTTAACTCACGATGCTTAAAAACATTTGAGGTCCCTGAAGAAAACACTGCAGAGACAATTACCAGAGTCCTTTATGAGATCTTCATCGAGTGGGGGATCAACACAAAAGTCTTTGGTGCTACAACAGATTATGGCAAAGATATCGTGAAAGCTTGCTCACTTCTAGATATTCCAGTTCAGATGCCTTGTTTGGGTCAGACTTTCAATGCAGGAATACAACAAGCTTTCCAGCTCCCTAAGCTGGGTAGTCTCTTGACAAGGTGCCGGAAACTGGTGGAGTATTTTCAGCAATCTACAGTAGCCATGTACATGTTAAGTGAGAAACAGAAGCAGCAGAACATCATGCACTGCATGCTGGTGAGCGATCGTGTCTCCTGGTGGGGAAGCACACTTGCCATGTTGCAGCGACTAAAAGAGCAGCAGTTTATCATTGCAGCTGTTTTAGTAGAGGATAGCAATAACCATCACCTTATGTTGGAGACCAGTGAATGGAACACCATTGAGGGGCTGGTGGACCTGCTTCATCCCTTTAAACAAGTAGCTGAGATGATGTCTGCATCCAAGTATCCCACAATAAGTATGGTAAAACCCCTCCTTCATATGCTTCTCAACACAACTCTGAACATCAAAGAAAATGATTCGAAAGAAATCAGTATGGCGAAGGAAGTGATAGCCAAAGAGTTATCAACAACATACCAGGAGACCCCTGAGATAGACATGTTCCTTAATGTGGCAACGTTCCTGGATCCTAGGTATAAGAAACTGCCATTCCTTTCTGCATTTGAACGGCAGCAGGTTGAAAACAGAGTTGTAGAAGAAGCAAAAAGTCTTTTGGAAAAAGTAAAAGAAAATAGTTTCAGGCCTGAAGAAAAGCTCTTTTCACTATCTGAAGAACCACCAGTAAAAAAAATGATCATTTCTTCTACCCCACCCCCAACTAGTGCAATTAATAACATGTTGGCAGAAATCTTCTGCCAAACAGGTGGTGTGGAAGATCAAGAAGAGTGGCATGCCCAGATTGTGGAGGAATTGAGCAACTTTAAATCTCAAAAAGTACTTGGCCTAAATGAAGATCCTCTTAAGTGGTGGTCTGACCGATTGGCTTTGTTTCCTGTCTTACCAAAGGTACTTCAGAAGTATTGGTGTATTTTAGCTACAAGGGTCTTCCCTGAACGACTTTTTGGTTCGTCTGCCAATGTTGTAAGTGCTAAGAGGAACAGACTCGCTCCAGCTCATGTGGATGAGCAAATTTTTTTATATGAAAACACTCGAAATGGGTCTGAAGCTGAACCTGAAGATGAGGATGAGGGAGAATGGGGTTTGGAACAGGAACAGATTTATACTTTAAGTGACACAGTTAATGTAAGCAACAATTTCTTTAATATAAGAGACAGTGGATTCATCTGACAGGGATGCTAACAACGCATTAAAGAAAAAGTGTTTGTCTTAAAAGTTACCAAAAATAACTTGTTTGATGCTTTGTTGTAAATATAGATCAGATGTAACAGTGGCTTGGTTTTTAATTTTCATGTATTTGTGCCTGCCATCAGTGATCTCAAAATACAAAAGAAAGCTGGTCTTTGATATTAACTGAAATGAGAAAGATGGAATGTTCTCTTTAGGTTTTGACTGTGATTCCTTGCCCCTACATAAATAATAATTTAAAAAAATAAATTAAATTAGAGATTTAGAAACCCACTTAGATAAATCCCTCTGAAGAGTTTTGACAGGTTAAATTTATTGGTTTTAAAATGTTTATATATCTCATTTAATTCAGTCGTGTTTTGGGGAAATCAGAGAACAAGTAGAAATATAATTCCCTTCCTAGAGCCCTAGGTTATAGTTTTTTTAATCTAATATATAAATATGTAAGATATTTACTTTTTAAATGGGAATGTCACTCAGAAAATTATGAAAACCTTTTAGTAAAAATATTCTTTAAAGAGAAGGCAAGCTTTAAGTTTAGTTTCAGTGTGCAAATGAGCATAATACAGAAGCACTTCCCCCTCCTTTCCTCTCCCTCAAATGTGTTAAATTTTTATTATGTTTCTTGTCATACTGCCAGCTCTGAAACATCCCCTCTCCCTTTTGCCAAATTCATCTTGTAGAGATGATTAGTCTAAGCAGCTTCTAAAGTTATTGAATCTTTTTTTTTTTGGTTGTGGTATTCTTATGTATGAGATAGTTTGCTTTGAATCAGAATACCCAAGTTTGTATTTCCTAAATAAGGGTAGTTTTTTGCTGGCAGAAATAATGTCTCTTACAAAGATTTGCTTTTAAAATAAAACAAAGCAAAAGTCTCCAGGCTGCTTTCTGGTTTGTTACATGAAAGTAGCCAATGCCCATGAAGATTTTTAAGTCTTGTTATTTGGGAGGCAAATTATTTAATCCTTTTATCTTTAACTCAAAAGCAGAGGCACTTGTTTTTTTTGTTCACATGACTAGTACCCAGCCCAGTGCTTTGCACAAAGTAGGCGCTTAATAATTTTTTGCTTTGTTGAAATGAATTCAACTCTACACTATTTGTCCAAATAAATTTGCAAAGTCACCCCCTGTTCTGTTTTACCTTTTGAGTCAGTTTGAGGTGTTTACAATTAGTATTGAGGGAAGCATGAAGGAATATGGTAAAGTGTGTTCTGTTATTTGATCTTGAAAATTTTTCTGGTATGGAATTCAAAGAGGCACACCATCTTTCTATGTTAGTTTCACCTCACTGGCTATTCTGTGCATCTGTTTAAACAACCCATATTGGGAAAGAACATATAAAATGGTTCAGAAATGACCATTTTAGCTAGTTACTAAATTCTGCCCTGGGGCCAGAGTGTAGATATGTGAGTATTAAAAAACAAAAAGAGCCCTGGAGTTGGTGAGAATTTCATGTGCCTTTTGGAGGATAGTATCTGGTCTCTGTCATCAGTGATGCATGGTTTTAGGAAATAAATTTGCAGGTTAAAAGCAACCAGAAGAAATAATATTTCCTTTTAAAGGAAAACACAATGTTAACTTTTATGACATACTGTATAATTTTAGGCTTTTTGTATTTCATTTGTTAACTTACTGAGACATTGTCATGTTGGAGGTGAGAAGGTGGTGTCCAGGTTGGTCATGGTAAAATATGGTTGGTAGAATTCACTTCCATTCTCCACTCTGACTCCTAAAGCTGAAAATACTGTACAGTGCAATTTAAATTTTCCCTTAGTTGTTTTTTTAAATAGCAGTACAATGCACTGTTCTGTTCCTTGAAATTTCTGAATGATGAAACTGTAAACTGTTCCAATGAGATTAGTCTCATTTTTTTGTTTTTTTTTGTTTTGTTTTTGTTTGTTTTTTTTGTTTGTTTTTATTTTTAAAACCCTTGTTGTCAGTCTTGCCCATTGGCTATGTTTTCTTATTTAATGTTTTAGGCTTTGACTATTGTTAAATAAACCAGAGAAATAAATTAGCTTCTAATTTATTTGTCTGATGTGTGTTCATATTGGTAGCATTTTGATTAAATTCTAGCAGTAAGAAGTATTTTTTAACGATTTTTTCCAAGGCAGTCATAAAAACTTGATATTTTATTTTCTAACCTTTTGAAATATAGAAACATTGTGACATACAAAGATATTTTTGGATTAAAATGTCTAGATCCATAAAAATTGCTTGGTAGAAAAATTTCCTAAAGTGTGGATTGCCTGTAACTTTTCGTTATTGCCCTGGAAATAGAGTGAATGTTGGTGGTGAGATGTTATAATGATTAGAGGGTTATAGTTTAGGTAAGAATTTTGCTTGGAAATCAAACCTAACTTATTTCTACTTCAGTGAGTGTAGGATATTCTGTTCTTCTAAAAAGTGAAATGATTAAAGAAAAAAAAGGATGTCGGTATGTCATACCTTACTTTAAAAATGATGTTGTTTCTCAATGCTTCATTCAAGAAGGAAATCAAAAAAACATATTACTAAATCTTAGGTTGAAATAGGCCAATCTTCATTTATAATCAAGTTTGTTCCTAAAGTATTTTTAATAATTTTTTGAGTGGAGAAAGGCTTACTATTATTTGTAGAAATCCTATTAGAATTTAAGAATTATCATATTTCCTGGGAATGTATATGTGTAAATATATATGTATATTTTTCTGAGCTACAATACTTTTTGTGTGCATATGTATATATACACAAACATATGCATATGCACACATGCATATTTTCTTATCAATAATTGCAAGGGACAAAACTCCCATAAAGTCATAATTCTGGACAAAGATTTCTCTCCCCACATTGGAATGTTTCTTTGACTTGGAGCCCGGCTAGTGAAACTTTTAAATGTTTGTGTTTATCAAGCAAAAAAGTAATTCCATGGTAGCTACAAAGTCAATATGCTTTAATTTCACTCTTTTAAGGATTTTCTTAAAGTTCAGAGAAACTTTGAAAATGAGATGGTTGAATTTAGAAATAATGTTCATAGGCTCTATGAAAAAAATACCCATTTAGTTTTGAATGTTGCATCTATTTCAAATCTTGTACCCTATCTCTTAGGTTGTTCTTAACTTGAATGTCATTTCATATGTTGGAAATTTCAGATATTGCACACCTAAATCTGTGTACTGTACTTATATTGTTAACTCAGGGATAATGACTGTATTAATTTGAATGATCTATGTTGTGTCTAATTGTTTCTCTAATCTAAAAGTGAAACGTGTTTGATGATGTAAAAATGTATGACCTGTATCTCTATTGACAGAGAATGTGAAAGTAAATTTGGCCTTTAAAAGAATATAATTTTATTAATTTCTTTTTAAGTTTCTTCTTCAGCATACTTCTGGAATCACTTCTTGTCAACTTTCAAGTAGCTCATGCTGACTATTTTAGGCCTCCAGTTTTTATAACCTTTTCTATTGGACCAATAGTAGAGCTTTGAACAGCAATTTTATATGATACTTTTTCTTTTTTTTTTTTAAATGTCATTTTCAAGAATATGCTTCTGCTGTTTTGACAAGTTTCTTCTATCTCCATAGTGCCTAGCACCGTGTGTCATCATCATCAGTCAGGACTATAGCTTAATATCTGCACATGGTCAGCAAGGGTGTAGTGTTCTAATTGTTTAAAGATTAAAATAAGTTTTTTATAGATTTTAAAAGTGATATCCTTAAAATGATGCTATTCTGAAAAAAATTTACTTTCCTTTTCCTGAATTTCTTTTAGCATGTAAATTGCACAATTTTTGCAACAGACATTTTTTTTTAATTACATTTTGGTGTGATGTACTTTAGATGACTAATGCTCTGTATAAATCTTTCGTGTATATGACTGTAAGTGTAACTTTTCTTCTAAATTTCATCAATGACTTATTTATGAAGAGCTTTGAATGCCATATACCCTTATTACATTATCTCTGTTGCTATTCTGAACACATGATTCTTTTTTGGATTTAAATCGTTAAGAAATTTAGCTATCAGAATGTACCAAAACATGTATTTTTAATTAGGACTGCAGGGTTTTAAGTTTTGTTTTTTTTTTAGTGTCTGATATTTAATTTCTCTATTCATATTTATTTTTATTATAATAACTATATGGATGAATTTTAGGTGCTACTTCTGACTTTTTTTGTATGATGGTTTCTAATAAGATTCTATATTTGCTGTAGGTTGTTCTCAGATTACAAATCTTGTGCCTTTTTAATTTAGTTTTATAGCCACTGGTGAGTGTGAACTTTAAATTTAATATATTTAAAACACGTTATATATTTAAAATAATAAATAGTGTAGAGAAGTTAAACTATTAATAATTCATTTTTTCCCATTTGGGGTGATATGATTTGAATAATTATTGATGTATAAAAAGGAGTTATTTTCTTTGGCAATCTGTAACATTGTGACATAAAAATGTATTAAAGATAAGACAAGGTTGGATTAAGTTAACTTTTTCTAATAAATGTACTTATAATTATAACTTGTTTCAACTATATACCGAGTGTCTTGCAACTAAAATATACTTGTTTATTGTTTATTTTATTTTTTTACAGTTATGGAAAATAAAGCCTTAGAGTTAGAACAAACCTAATATTTATAGGGTTTTAAAATTAGAATGTTATCCAAGAGGGTCATTTAATATGGTCCAAAATCCTTTCTAATGCAGGAATCCTTCTCTGATATTTTCCTGATAGTCACCCACTTTTAGCTTTCTTTGTTCTAATGCCAGACTTCTGAGGCAATTTACCTATCCCTTTTACCTTTTTCTGTCCGTTTGATTTGTTCATTAGCTCTAAATATTGGAAAGCTACTTTTTGTATTGAGATGAAACCTACATATAAAAGAAATTGGTTCTTATTCTCCCCTATGGAATAATACCACTCCAACTATATATTCTGACTTTTAACAGAGAAACACTTCAGAAATTTGAAGGTAGTCATAACATTCTCACAGTCTTCTTCTCCAGGCTGAATATCATAGTTTTCTAAATGTTCTTCCCATCTTCTGTTTTCCAGGGCTTTTATCATATTGATGAGCTTCTTCTGGATGCCCTCTAGTTCATTATTATTTATGTGATGCTCATATATTCTAAGATTTAGTCTGATCAGTACCTAGTTCAATTAGTTGATTTTTTTCTTACTTAAGACTTGTTATTTTTTTGTTTTGTTTTAGTGTTTTTAATCCTGTTGATTTTTAGACAATGAAAACTCTCAAAATTCTTTCCCATGGGATTTCTGTCAAGGTACTTCTGATCCTGTGCAACTTACTTTTGTTGAGCCTAAAAGGAGGAACTTTGCATTCATTTATTAAAGAGATATCTATGACTATATAAAGCACTTTGCTAGGTACTTTATACTTATTAAACTATTGAGATGTTCTGATTGTCACATGACATGTTAGTCCAACCCTATCAGCTGTTGTCACCTGCAAATTGGATAAGCATCCTGTATATTCACCCAGAACTTTTATAGAAATAATGATCTCATGGCCAAGATAGAGTCCTGAGGCATGCCACTGAAAACTTTCAACCAGGATGATGTTTAATTAATCTCTTTGGATGTGATTCAACAAAATCTCAATCTACATACTGGCATTATATCCTTCAATGTAAATTATTTTTTCAAGTACATAAAGATAGTGTGAGAAACTACCAGATGTTTTATTAAGATATGCATATTTATGTCAGATTCTGATTCAACCAGGCTAATAATTCTAAAATTTATAAGAAATTAGTTTCAATTTTTATTTTAAACCTCGTTGTGTCAGTGTTAGAGTTGATCTGTTTCACGTAAATCTTTCTGGATAACATTCTGTTACATAAGAGCATTAGAAATATTTTTTCCCTCAATCTCCCAATATCTCTTCATGCTTGTTTATTTGACACTTGAAAGAATCCTTCATGAAGCATTATTTTTTTCATAAGATTGTGCTGATGTGTGGAAAAGTTAAAAACTCACAAAACTTTCATTATTGCCCTTGAAGGAATGACAAAAAAAAAATTCTTAACATCTTGACCTTAGGAGCAAAATTTTAGAATTATTTTTAATGATACTTAAGAGATGCAATTTTACATATTATTGAAATAACATCAGAAAATTAGTTTCTATTTAACTTGTGAATTAAGTGTATTATTAATTATGCACATTATCTTAAATCCTTTGCCTTCTTCTCATCAAAAGAGACCTGTGATTTAGCTATGAAAGCTGGAGGCAGGCTTAGAAAAGATAAAATAAAGTACTTTGAAGTTTTCCAAATGTTTTTTCTCAAGATAGTCCAGTGAAGCTATTTTATCATTTCCACTATTTTATAGATGAGGAAAATGAGGATTACAGAGATTTTGTACAAAGGCATATAATTTAGATGAGAGTTTTGATACTCAAACCTACTTTTTCTGACTACACATTCTTTGCTTTTACTCTTTCACTATTTTCTTTTAGACAGAAGTTTGTCTTCTATCAATAAGTAAGCATTTTTAATGTGCCTACTATGTGACAGGCACTGTGCCAGATGGTAGGGTTACAAATATGAAAATGGAATAGTTCCTACCTCTTAGAAACTCAAATTCTGTTGTGGCAAACATCATGTACCATAATTGAATACAAAATATACAATAACAGCTGAGAATATTAGGAAGAACTTTATGTAAAACTGTTTCAGTAAATGCATGCATTGCATTCCATAGCCAAAAATAAGTGATTTTGAATTATCTGTTTTTGTATCTTGCATTTTTTCCCTATTTATTATTTTATAAAATAAAATACATGGAGTTTTTTGAGAAATAAAAATGAAACTGTTCGCTTTAATAGCACAGAAAGGCAAGACAATAAAGAAAAAGTTAAGAAAGTACAGATGCTATAAAACTTCATTGGGGGACTGGCCACTGGGGCTCAGTTCTGGGAATATATGTTTAGTGAGTGCTTCTGTCAGTGATGACATGGTATAGAAAGGCTTGGCTTTGCATTTCAGAACATGTACAGGCATTTTATGATTACTTTTTATCTGTTTGCTCTATGGTAAAAAAGAGTCTGTTGATTGACTACTCGGCCATAACTAAGTGCATGCTATAGACACTAATTGGCCAAATCATCAAGAAAGGAGGTAGCTAAGGCAAGGATTGTGTAAACCTCCTGGTAGGGAGAGAAGGGGAGGTGACAAATATTTTTTTTAAAACCTTACCTTCTGTCTTAGAACCAATACTGTGTATTGGTTCTAAGGCAGAAGAGTGTTAAGGGCTAGGTAATGGGGGCTAAGTGACTTGCCCAGGGTCACATAGCTGGGAAGTGTCTGAGACTAGATTTGAATCTAGGACCTCCCTTCTCTAGGCCTGGCCTTCAGTCTACTGAACCACCCAGCTCCCCCCAAGTGACAAAAATTTCTAAAGCAATGAGGAAAAAAAAAGTATATATTTACATATATATGTGGAAAAAAACACTACATCATATGAGAGGATAAATGTTCGATTTTAAGTTTAAAAAAGACAGAGACACAGGAAAAGTTAGGAACATGATGTGAAAAAAGTATATATTTCTTTAAAAAGCCAAAGAATTTTTGCCATGCAGAAAGAATCACTATTATATAATAATTCACTGAGATAATATCTGTTTAAGGAAATCTTTTTTGGAAAATGATAGTGCCAAAAATATGTACTTTTTAAAAACTTTTTTTTAATTTTTAATTTAAGAAATTTATATTTTTATGACCTATTGAAATGTCCTATAAGAAGTTCCCTTGTGTTTTTGTTGTTGTTCATTTATTCTCCTCCCTCACCTTACTACATATGGCTTTCTAGAATTCTCATTCATCTGAAATGCTTGTAATGAGAATTTGTGTTTCTGAATGGGGAGTTGGTAACCTGTAGATAGACTGGTGTAAAGCCTTACTTTATGATTAAAAAGGCTGGATTTTCTCCTCTACTCACTCTCATATCATATGGGAGAACCTTTATAGGGTACATCCTTCTTAAAAGTTTGCATTCTAGTATCAAGAATTGGAGATAGTCCTAAATATTGTAAAATGGTACTTGTTGTGACAAAAAGATAGTCCTTCAAATTACATTCTTCCCCAAGAAACAGACAGTGGGCCTAACATGAACATTTTAGGTTTTGACTCCTCCTCAATAAGTTGATATAGGAGTTTGAGTGAATTCTTGATGTCATCAATACACTTATTTATTCTAGTCCAATGAGATGATATAAAATTGCATTCTTAAGTGGTAAACAAGTTGATGGGATGATGCAGGGCACAAGGTTAAGTTCATAAAACCTTTAGTTTTCAAGTTAAAGTACAGAAACTCTTTACCATATTTGTAAGATTTTTATCAATTAAATTCAAGTAGGAAGCCAGAGATGTGTTGCATATTTTTAGGGAGGTTTTTCAGCTGGGACGTTGTCAAAAAGATTTCACTTCATTGACGGCTGAACTGAAAAATACCTACAGTGTTGAGAAGATACATTTTCATGAGTGTAAAATTTCAAAAAGCAAGACTTGATTGATGTGCTAGTAGTTTGTTTTTTGATAAAAATATTATTTTTTTCTAGAAACAAAATTATCTATTTCAGGGAAGATTTTGAAATGTATAATGAAATATTGAAAGTTCCCTTGGGCTACTGTATACTATAAAAGTATTCGTTTATAAATATTAATCTTTTATAGTGAGTTCACACAAAGATTTTACCATTTCCATCTAGGACAGTATAGTGCAGTAGAATGATTTCTGTATTGAGAAGTAGAGAACCTGGGTTCAAATCCTGGGTCTCTGTGACCTTTGGTAAACCACTTAAATATCTCTGGGCCTCAGTTTCCTTTTAAAATGAAAGGGTTGGGCAAGATGATCTCTGATGTCTCTTTTAGCTCTATTTCTATTATTCTGTTACCACTGAGATCTTTCTAATTCCTGATTCTAGTTTTGTGGTCTATATGTGTGTATTCATATCTTAAAATAACATGGAAACTCCTATTATTCTCTCTGAAGTTTAAATGGAATGATTAGTTTTTCATATATTTTGTTGCTTTTATATAAAGAAGATTATTTAAATTCAGATATATAATTCTATAATGAATTCATTTTGAGGTTGACAGCTTGGTATAGTTGAAAGAACACTGGATTTGGAATTGAGATCAGTTTTTGAATCCTAATTTTGACACTTATTAGTTCTGTTATTTAATGTCATCTATAAAATGGGAATAATAATACTTTCCTCACCTATCTTTCAGGGTTCTCATGAGCCACTTTTTGTAAAATGTAAAGTGTTGTGTAAATGTTTGTAGTTATCTCATGAGTGCCTACCATCTAGTAAGTGCTTATTAATGGACTGATTATTTTCTTATTTCATCTTTGTAAAAAAAAAAAAGGGATAGATGAATTAAAACTCCCCTTTTGGGAATATAGTACACATACACATTCACATTTGAATGTGAGGAACAGAGTTAAGCTACAAGACATTTGTTAACTTGATACAAGGTTTAAAAATTAAAGTTCTTCTTAAGCCTTCTTTCTGCTTCCATTTTACAAATTTTTCCTCTACTATATTACTCCTCAGTTGGGGCATTGAACCTTAATTATAGCATAAGCAACTTGAATTATGTCACCCAAAATTTTTTCATGTAACATGGAGAATATCATTAGAAATAAATTAATTTAAAGTATTACTAATTATCAGTCTGCTTATCTCCCTTATCTCCCTGTTCAGTGCTTTGCACTAGATTGATGGCTACATGCTCTGCCTATGCCTTGTCTTTGCTCTGGTGAGGACTGTAATTAGCTATTTATTTATTTTTTTATTTTGTATATCAAATGACCTTATTTTTTCAGTAACACTATTAAAAATGCCTGGGGAATTTTGATTCACTGTGTATTTAAATAAATTTGGATTTTATTATAGGCATTTAGTAAAGGCATTAATTTATTCTGATGTGTGTGTAAGGGGGAGGAATTAAAGTGACATCCTAACAGTAGATTCAAAAATGGACATTTACTGGATTTACACAAATATATTCATTACATGAAGCTAATAAATCTGAACTTAGAATGTAAGCTGAAGGAATTACTAATGACATAAAAATGAAACCATATCATCACTCATTTAATAGTTAGAAAATAGCATTCATCAGTAAGTGAAAAAAAAGATATAATTTGAATAAGAGCAAATACCCTAATGTTTATGCAATTATACTAGGACTTTGAGAGATATCAATATGTTCATATAAGAAATTGTTGACATACTTTCTGAATTGAGGGTTATTTGAAGACTTTTCCAAGTGTATAGTGTGTGTTTGTGCATGTTTTGAATGAAAACATAATACATTCTACCATTTTATCACAAGTTTTATATTCTGCTAGTTTACCTTGAAGTTGTTGACCAATATTTTGCTGAAAGTGCTTTATTATGGGAAGTCGTATAGTATGGTAGAAGTAGCACTTGTGTAAGAGAGTCTGGGTTCCAGTCCTGCCTCTGACTTCATATTGTGTGATTGAGCAAGTCATTTAACTTCTTTTGTTCTTGGTTTCCTGATCTCTAAATTGAGGAGGTTGTCTTAGATGGCTTCTGGGTTCTTTCTTGACCTAGAGATATGATTTCATGCATAATTCTAGAGACTCTGATTCTTAAATTGTTTGTGTGTGGAGATACATACAACAGTCATACTCTCCTGTTACCCTTGAAACCAAGGCACACTTTTTCAGAATGCTGACCAGGGAAGATAAGGATATATATATTTTTTCCACTTCAGCAAAACTAACAGGTTTACTTAGGGCTTAAATCTTTGGTCTAGGCCTCATTAACACTATTCTCAAACCAACCTAAAATTATTCATGGAAATTATTACTGTCATAATCCTATAAAGTTGTTGTTCTTTGTTGTCTGCTGTGAAAACCAGTATGTGGCAGTAACTAGAGTTTTTATGCCGGAGGACTTATATCCAATTATTGGCCCTGCTACTTAACCCTTCCTATGACCTAAGGCAAAGTTACTTATCCTCTGCTGTTTGATTTCCTACTCCTAAAAATGAGAGAATGGATTAGATCCTATCTCTAAGGTCCTTTTCAATGATAAAGGTTATAGTGTATGAGGTTTAAATGGATCTTATGTTTGATAAATGAGCTATGTATACCTAGGATTTAGGACAAATAGTTCATCTCCAGGAAGATGAAGGTTATTTGACTATAAGTCTTTAATAATAATAACAATAGGTACCATTTCCTTCATTTTACAGGTGAGGAAACTGAGACAATCAAAGGTTAGGTGACTTGCTTGGGGTCCCACAGCTAGTATGTATCTGAGGTTGGATTTGAACTTAAGTCTTCCTGACTCCAGGCCTATTCATTGTTATATTTAACCGTCTAAAAATCAAGAACAAAATGTTAATAAGTTCTACTGACATATTTATTACATCTTGAATTCCAGGATGCATATAGCTAGGAAATGAAAAGTTAGGATAATGTACTATAGGTGACATTGGATTTTTTTAATAGATAATCATTGAGTTTGGAGGCTGACCAGGCATCTCACTCTTCTTTTTCACTATTGCTTAATTTTGTCCAAAATTTCAATACCTCTACATTAGGTAGAAGGAAACATGCTAAGTGCTGGTTTTGGAGTTAGAAGAACTAGAGTCCCAGTGTGTGGATAGAATTTGCTCCCCAGCATCCTATGGAGGATCCATCCATAGGATGGAGTCCTAGGGAACAAATTTTCTGGGTAAGAGAGTCCTGAAGAGCAAATTCTATCCACACACCAGCACCCTAGCTATGTGATCTTGAGCAAGCAGGTCTGAGCCTTAGTTTCTTTATCTGCAAAACAGAATAATAAATGTATTACCTACCTCACAGGGTTGTTGTGAGGAAAGTGCTTTGTAAAGCTTGGTGCCCTCAGAAAATGGGCTCTTTTCTTCAAACTATATGAATACCAAGATATATGTCTGATATGTTCACAAGCATGGCTTTCTTCCTCCAGCTTGTTCTTTATTTTTTCTTCAGTTTTTTTCTGAGTGAGGTGTTAAGGTATAGGGGCCTTTAGTGTACCCCATTGTTCATAAGACCTGTGATTTCGTTAGAATAGGGACTTCATTGAGTTCATATAGATTGACTATTTGTCTTTGTTGGAAAGTTTGCATTGGAAAATTTCTTGGGTCAAGTGGGTTAGTTGCCCAGGGTTATACATGACAGTTTGTGTCTAAGGTAAGACTTGAACACTTATCGATGTTGGCTTCCTAGTCTTTCTACCATGCTCCTTTCTTTTTACTTTTATGTTGTAGCTTCATACACTGCCAGGTACCAAAAGGTGCTTAGTAATGCCATCCCAATGTCTTTGAAATCATATGAAATGAAATGTGCACCTACTTTTAAGAAAAGGGGTGAGAGGAAATTAGTTCATTTAGAAAAAATCACAGGCATTTATTTGCTGTGGAGTTGGACTTTTTTTATATGAACCTTTAATTTGGGAAGGTTTTGGAATGGTTGAAATCAAAACTTGTGATAGTATAATGTTCACATAGGCCTTCTATAAGAGCTACTTAGTGTACAGAAAATTTTTTTTAGAAGTTAGAACTTTTAGAACTTTTTTTTAGATCTTGAAAATTAAAGAAGAGATTAACAAAATTGAAAGTAAGAAAACCATTGAACTAATAAATAAAAGTAGGAACTGGTTTTGTGGAAAAGAAAAACAAAAACAACCCAATAAAATAGATAAACCATTGCTTGATTTTAAAAAAGAAAGAATTTACTCAGAAGGCTTGCCTTTGAATTCTACTGCTGTTTTTTCATATGTATAATTGTGAACAGATCCCTTAATCTTCATGAATTTCATTTTAATCTGTAGAATGAGAGAGTGGGATAGTTCTTTTTAGTCGAAATCCTATAATCAGTCTAAAAGCAATTGTTCAATTCAATAAACACTTATTAAATGAAACAATTGACTGTGATTTATTTAGGGAAGTCTATCTGTTACTTAATAAAAAGTATTAAATGATTGCCTGAGGCCCAGAATTTATGTAATATCATAGTATCAAAGATCTAGATCCAGAAGGGATCTCTGAGGTCATATATTACAACCATGTTGATTTTATAGAGTAGGAAACAGACACTGGAGGTTAAGTGACATGCATGCCTGAAGTCACATAGGTAATAAGTATCACAGGCTTTGAACTCGGCACTCTGACACTGCTTTTTTGTTTATTAAAAACCTCATTAATATCATAGAATATGACAATATTAAAATTTTTTTGTCTTGAAATTCACATTTTGGCAAGCATATCTCTATGCAAAGTAACACAATTCCTTAAACTATAAGTATTTTTTAATACAGATGAAGCATGTGCCTTTTTTTGTAGAAGGTGTTTTAGTGATAATATTTTGAATATGAATTAGATTCTTATATGTATGTCATCATTTGCTTTGAAAGTATTTTGCTAGAAGAAAATCAAGTTTGCTTTTAGCAAAAGCATGTCAAGACATTGCTTCAGTTTACTATGAAAGTGAAACAAGATGGAATGGGATCTTGATATGCATTATTTAAAGAATAAGATATGAAGGAAAACCATTAGCTTGTAGTCCTTTATCTTTGTATGTTACCTTAAACAATGGCAACACATTCTTTGAAAAAGAATCCTAAGTATCAGACTAGCATTTTTCTATTCCCTTTATGTTAATAAAATACATATTTGTTTCCTGAAATGAAGAAATTCCCATGTTCTTAGAGTGTACTCATTGTCCTGGGACATACAAAGTAAAATAAAGCATAGTCCCTGGCCTCAAGAATTTTTTAGTATAGAAGCAAGAATAAATTTATTTGAATATATTTGTATTTATTTTTACAAAAGTATTTGAAATAACGGGCGGCAAGATACACAGTGAGTAGAGTACCAGGCCTGAAGTCAGGAGGATCTGACTTGAATGTAGCCTTAGATACTTAACTAGCTATGAGTTTCTGGGCAAGTTACTTAACCCCATTTGCTTCAGTTACAAGTAAATAAGCTGGAGAAGAAAATGGCAAATCCCCAGTATCTTTGTCAAGAAAATCTCAACAAAAAGGGGTCATGAAGCATCAGATATGATTAAAATTATTGAACAGCCACAGCAGTTTGAAATGTCTGATAATAACAAGTTTATACAATGCTTTAAAGAATATAACTAATACCTCATAACTCTGTAAAGCAGGCCTTCAAAGTATTATCATCTCTATTTTATACCTGAGAAAACTGCCTTGGAGAGGTGAAACAATTTGCCATTGGTTACATAGTCAATACATATAGGAGAGGTATTCTAGATATCCTAAGTTCAAATCCAGAGATGATTCCTTTAATCCTATATGAGACCCCATATAGATCCTGGGCTGAAATGAGAAAGTACTCTGATTCAAACTTGAGAAACTTGTGAGAACAGATGTAATTGCCTAATTTTTGAAGGTACATATATCGAATCATTCTGGCTATTTGTATCCAATTAAATTTTTTTTCTTCCCCTGAACCGAAGGATGCTTTATTGGGGAACAGCCATGGTAGACTGACTGAAATATCCAAATCCTTCCATACAGATGTACCATGGCCTGAAGTTGTCCTTGGATATAAGGAAATGAGAGCAGGGACAGAGAACAAACTTGCCAACCTCCTTTCCTGGCTCTGATCCCTCTCAAAGCTGGCAAAGAATAGTAATAAATAAGAGGAGACAAGGGAATAGAATCTCTTTTCAGTCATAAGTGTAACACTTTAAAATATTAATGAAAGTAAAAGCAAGATTCTACATCCTTGTCTTATTTCTAGGACCATACTTGGTAGCCTCAGGAGGAAAAAATGGAGAATTTATATGCCTGAAAATGTTAGTCCAAAATATATGCACTTGCTTACTTTATACCAAAAGGATAAAGTAGAGTAATTCTAAGTGATTATATCACTAGAAAAAATACTATTTGGATTCACCACCTACTAGATAAATTAATCTTTTAATATTTTTCTTTATATGAATAACTTGAATATGTCACAAATCTAAATTATAAAGTGCTACCAATAAGACTGTTGGACTATTCTTTTTTTCACCCAACTTTTTGACTTAAGTCACTAATAAAATTTTGTTTTTCTTTACTTTTTGCTTTCTAATGTTAGTTTTACCCTTAGCCTACTTACTGTCCACTACAGCACAATATCTGTTTCTTCCCACCTTCCTCCCTTACCAGTATATAGACGTGGGTATTTTGAAATACAGACCTGGATATTTTTTCCAATTCGGGTTTCACTCATAGAATCGTAAAGTTGCAAGCAATCCAAAATACCATCTAGTCCAAACTGCACTTGGCATTCCTTTTACAGCACTCCCCAAGAGTAACATCTATCTCTGTTTGAAGATCTCCACTGAGATGAAAGCTTATATCTCCAGATATAAGAGGCGGTTCATTCCACTTTGGGCAACCCTAAATATTAGATTTTTCTCAGTGATCCCAAACCTGCTTCTCTGTAATGTCAGTCTACTACAGTCTGTCCGTATGTGCAGTTAAGCTTGAAGTTATTCTTTCTCAGTTTTTATGTAACTTGACACCTTTCCTCACTCTAACTTCATTCTGTGATTCAACATTATTTCTTCTCGTGATTGCATACTCTCATTTTCTTTTAAAGTTCTGTTCCTTAGGGATATTCCTTTTCTTTTGGAAGAAATGCATGCAGTCCTGTATTGTCTTCTAGCCAATATGAGTGGCAAGTCCAATGATGCTTAAGATAAGTATTAGGAAGCTAGAACTTTGTATTTACCTTTACATGATACCATGCTGCCATACTATACCAGCCCAACTATCATTTTGATCATTATGTCTAGATGCAGTATGAGAATCCTTTTCATTAAGTCATAGACAGAACTGAAAGGGATATTGGAGAACATATCTTTTACAGATTAAAAAAACAGGCCTAAAGTGATCAACTGAGACGTACAAAGTTCTTTATCTTGCTAGTTACCGAACCAATATTAGAACTCAGGTCTCTAATCTTCTGATGTAGTGTACTTTCCATAGCTCTGATTCTTAGTTTTATTATTGTTTTCTTCTTTTCCTTTATCTAAATAAGAACTACTCCCAACAGTTCTTCCTCTGGAGGCGGATAACATTCTTTTTCATAAGTCCCTCAGGATTGTCCTGGGTCATTGTACTGCTGTACAATGCAAAGTCTATCACTTATGATCATCCTACAAAGTTTCAGTTACTGTGTATAATGTTCTTTTTTTTTTTTTTTAAATTTTAAACCCTTAACTTCTGTGTATTGACTTATAGGTGGAAGATTGGTAAGGGTAGGCAATGGGGGTCAAGTGACTTGCCCAGGGTCACACAGCTGGGAAGTGTCTGAGGCCGGATTTGAACCTAGGACCTCCTGTCTCTAGGCCTGGCTTTCAATCCACTGAGCTACCCAGCTGCCCCTGTGTATAATGTTCTAAGAGAAGTCGCTTCTCATCCTTTTTTTTTTTATCATAATGAAGTTTGAATCCAACTTTTTTTTCTGTTCAGCAGAAATGTTCAAAATAGAAAGGTACTCAGAAACATTTTTTTTTAAAGTGCTATTCTCCAAGAATATTTCTTTTCTTTTCTTTTGGAAGAAATACATGAAGCCCTTTATTGTCTTCCTCCAGTCTGAGCAACATGTCCAATTGATGCTTAACATAAATTTTAGGAAGCTTTATTTAAATTTTCGCTTTAGGGCTAGTGTGTATTCACAAGTAGGGCCTTAAGATTTTTGGGAAATGAGATGTCAGTTCTTTGACTTGACAAAACAAAACAAATTACAGTGGGTCATGTGCCTGTACACACATGGGCAAATCATGTATTTTCTACAGGATATGATATAAGTAGCTAATGGAACAAAGAAATTATTTTCATTTGTCCACAGTTAGCAAGTATGTTCAATGAACACGTGAAACAGGTAAATTAAACATTCCTCTTTAAAAGTTCAAACCATTTACATTTGAAAATTGAACATTAGTGAGTTTAAATTTTCATTTATTTATTTATTATTTTAATCCAATAATACTATTTCTCAAATTATTTTTTCTTAAAATATGGCAAAATTTCTTCTCTCTTACTTTTGAGGAAAAATGTCTTCATGTTCTTTCACCCATTTTGGTGATATTTAGGTTATCACTTGAAATTGACTGGTTCTCAAATATATTGATTTATAGATCTATGGATTAGGGCAGGTAATTCATCTGCTCCTGCTTGATACTGCAAAATATCACTTTCTTTGGTATCATGGTATCGTGGTCCTGGCGTTTGGTTCAGCTAACTTTGCTCTTAGATACCTGACTATTTCAAATGGAAGATGTCTGAGTATAGGAGGAGAAGGCTTAGCAAAGCAGAAATGGTAAGTGAAAAAGGCAAGGCTATCATTTCAGACTGTCAACTGTTGTCTTTGGAGGATTTCCATGGGTCATCTCTCTCTACTCTTGTACACTAACCCTCACCATCATGCATAGTTTCTATTTCCTTCTTTTTCAAGATAGTAGCAGCATAGTAATTCCGTCCATTACTTGCAAAGTACAGCTTTCAGAGTCACTTAGAGTTAAATAATTGTCCTCTAGTCCAAGTTTTCTTTTTGTACTAACTGGGGAAATTATGCGGATACCAGCACATTTTTGCTTTAATATTTTAATTTAGCCCTAGGACCAACAGTGGTCTCTGGATCACATTTTGAGTCATCGAGGTGATTCGTACTGGTTCTTTTCAGCCTTTTTTAATTCAATGAAACACTGGGAAATATCTGGATTTATATCACTATGCCTGGGGAAGGTATAAGAAAACAAATTCTCATACCATTGATGAGAATTGGTAGTAGGGAATTACAAATACCCTTTGAAAATAATATAAAAATGAATGGAAGAGATGAAAAAGCCACCTCCTAGCTTTTGGAGAGGTACAGGAGAGCTCAGTTGTGAAACACCATATATATTTTTCAGATTTTTGATATATCGTTTGGTATTACTTAACTTGCCCCCTTCTTTTTTATTCTTTGTTATAAGGCACGGCTTTTGGGGAGAGGGAGGGATACATTAGGATATGTAGGTGATATATCAATGGAATATAATAAACAGAATAATATAGAAAATTTTAAAAGAAAAGTAATATATGGAATCCAGTAACAAATTTTGGTAGATGAGATTTACTGATTACAAGCATATGTGGATTTAGGTTTTCTGACCAAGAGAACACAAGTGTTTTTTTCAGCCTATGTAGGAGAATGCCTAGAACTTTGAGGGATGCCTAGCTTTCTACAATATATTAATGAATTTTGTTTTTTTTTCCCTGTGTATATGATTCCTTGTTTCCCAAGCAATATTCAGGATAAGCTGGTAGAAATTACTAATATATCTAAGACTGAAAAGAGGTGGTGTTAGAAGGGAAAAAGGTAGTTTAGGGGGGTAAATTATATCTGCATGTTTATTTGGTAAATTATATCTGCACAGCTTTGACTGTGATGACTTGGTTAGAAGGGAAAAGGTTGTACAAATTGTAATAGACACATAAAATTTTGCAGTTTTTTGCCTTTGCCTCTCATATCTCCGGTATGTAGTTTTCAGGAAGCAGAGGTATAGTTACTAGTCCCCAGGAAGCAGTGCTATAAATACTAGTCTATTAGATACATTTTTTGTTTATTTTGTACTTGTCATCATTATAGAGAATCCCCAATGAGGAAACTCCATCTACCAATGCAAATCATCAATTATTCTACAACTTAGACTCTCAACAAGGGTCTATGAACCTTTAAGGAAAACTATGAGAACTATTTCATTATAACAGGATTTCTTTGTGATCTTATATATTGATTTTATGTATTTAAAGCATTCTTAGCCCAAGTTTCTTTTTTCTGTAAAATGAGATCCAGAGATTGGACTAGATGAATTCTTAGGTTCTTTTGAGTACCCAAAGGTCTTGTCATTTTGTCGGTGTGGCTACTCTTCCCGCCTCCATTCACCACATCTGCTCTCTAACTTAGTTGACCCTTGAGAGTAAATGAGTCTAAAATCTTTTTCACTGCTCTGAAATAGGTGATCAGGTTCTCTGAACTGAGCTAAGATGGTCTTTGGACTATAAGCATATAGTCCATTCCTCTGCCTATAAATGACTCCATTTAGCTTCCACAGCTTACTTTCTGCTGACATAGCCTTTGAGGATTCATGGTCACTGGAAATAGTTATGAGACATCTGGGTTGGATTTTAGTGGTGCTAAAAAGAATAAAATATATCCAAGGTTAATTAGGGTCTTGCCCCCTAAAACTCTATTCAACCACATTGACTGAACCAGGAACCCACTAGAATTTTTCTTTGATTATGACTTCTTAATGGTGCTTGAAAAGTTCATCTTTTTCTCTTGAAGCCTCCCCAGGACAATTTACCATTCCATATAGTGTCCTTAAAGGGTCTTGAGGCCTTAGAGCCTCTCTAAGGTTATCATGGTGTTATGCAGTCTCCTATTGCTGAGTAATTTTAAGGAATGACCTATGATAAAGGCAAAGCTTCCATGAGAGGTAGAAAGGCTAAGGCGATGACTTGCTCATGGAATCACAGAATCTCAGAATTGAAAAGGCTCCCAAGTGTCATTCTGTTCAGCCTGTATCTGAACAAGATATGTTTTTCAATTGATTCTTGTTTAACTGCATGCCATCACTTTGAGAAAAGAAAACAAAATAAACTTAAGTTATTTGAAAGTTCTAGGGAAGGAATCCTCATGGCTAGTTTTTTCATTTAAAATTTTGTTTAAAAAGAATATTCCTGGAGATTGAGCAATCTTATTTCGAAATCAGATAGTGAAGGAGCAGGTCCAGATCTCACTGATAGATAAGTAATGGAATGTGTTGCTATCTAGGCTAAATGTACATTTCTAGAATGATGCAATATTTGATTAATATCAATTTAATCTGAAGCCCAAATCTTAGAAACAGAGAAGGTAGAGGTGCATGGCATGGGGAACCATGAAAAGGTATTTCATTTTATTTCTTTTGAGCCAATATCAGGAATTAGAGTAGGGGCCATCTTCCACCTCAGATATCATCATTCATTTTTTTTTTTAATTTTAAACCCTTAACTTCTGAGTATTGATTTATAGGTGGAAGATTGGTAAGGGTAGGTAATGGGGGTCAAGTGACTTGCCCAGGGTCACACAGCTGGGAAGTGTCTGAGGCCGGATTTGAACCTAGGACCTCCTGTCTCTAGGCCTGGCTCTCAATCCACTGAGCTATCCAGCTGCCCCCTCATCATTCATTTTTAAGGCCATGTCCCATTTCCCAAATGGTCTTTTTTTTTTTGGTGCATCAGTAGCATGTGACTTTTTAAAAAAAATCCATTTGTCAACTTCCTTCACCAATGCCACATATAAATAACTTATAATCTTGGATAGTTACCTGAGACTTAGAGAGTTTAGATGACTTATCTATGTATACAGAGCTAGAATATGTCAGAGGCAAGATTTGAATCTAGGTCTTCCTAACTCCCAGGGTAGCCAGATGGCCCAGACATTGATTCAAGACTTACTTATCTTTCTGAATTCAAATTTGGCTTCAGACACTGATTAGCTGTGTGACCTTTGGCAAGTCAGTGAATCCTGTTTGCCTCAATTTCCTCATCTATAAAATGAGCTGGGGAAGGAAATGGCAAACCACTTTAGAATCTTTGCCAAGAAAACCCTAAATGTTGTCAGGAAGAGTCAGATATGACTGGAAAGGAATGAGCTCCTAATTTCAGGAGATGAAATGTTTTTTGAGAGCAACAGTAAGACCAATTTGATTGAAACTGTAACGCACATGCATATATAGTTTTGAAATAGAAATTTATATAAATATATGATTAGAAATGTATGCATATATAATGAACAGAAACATCTATCTTATGTCCCCTTGTGCATTTTTTCTTTCATGAGTTTTTTTCAAATATGTTATTATATACCTTTCTTTTTAAAGTAGTCTACTAGCTACCTTTTTATAGCCTCTTAGGGGACTTCTTGACTGTGTCCCTAATTCAAGGACCTATTTATTTTGGTATAGTAGAAAGAATGCTGGATCAGTAGTTAGATGAGCTGGACAGGTTTTTGAATCCTGATTATGCCACTTTCTAAGTTGTGTGACCTCAACAAACCATTTAATCTCTTCAGTGTCTTCATCTGTGAAATTAGGGGGTTGAAATTTATGACTAAGACTCCTTTCAGCTTAATCTTCTGCTCCTGTGATTTTTGCATGTTGAGGGAGGGGTCAAAATTGGGGAGATGTTCACTATCAGTGTTAACTTTAGCAAATCACTTAGCCTTTCTAGGTCTTTGATCCCTCATTTCTAAAATTATAAACTGATCCTATTTAGCCCTAGATCTATGATTCTTTGATGCCCATAACATAAGTGCTGACCAACTGTTTTTTTACTGATTGACTATATACATTCTATCAAATATTTCCTTGAAACTAATAGACCTAACAAATGTTTTCTTGAGATCTTCATTAAGAACTCAAAAGTTTTCTGAGATATTTAGGGTGACATTTCTCTACCCCAAATGACTAGGATATGCTTAGAGATTTTACTCTCTTCTAGTTACAAAAAAATATTAAATAAGCATAGTCAATGTAGCAGTCCCTGGTTTAGACAGTCTTTTAAATTTGTGCAGTAGTTGTGCACCTGTGATAGGGAATTATGACTATTCTTTTTTTCTATTTGTTTTGTATTATTGTTGGAGTTCTTGTTAATAGAGGGGAGGAAAATATCTTGAGGATTATCCTTAACTAAAATATAACAAAAATGCTATTCATATTTTGTGTCTAGTGATTGATTATTGGTAACAGTGATATTTTGCTGAGTTTATTGTAGGAACTAAGTAGTGGAAAGGACATGGACCGGGGAGTTTGGTGCTTCAGTAGACTGTAAGTATCTTTAGGACAGAGGCTAATTTGCTTTTGACTTTGCACAGTATTTTTAGCACCATTGTGATGTATAAAATTCTGCCATTGACCCTACTGAAATGCCATTTGTTACCTTCTTGTCACATTGGATTCTGGTGTCTTGGAAGTGCACACAGGCAGTCCTTCTGGTTTATTACTTTCTTCCTTACTTTGATGAGATAGTATATCATGATGTCAGCTTGTTAAATTTGAGTTTATTAAATTATTAGCAGAGAAAGAGAACCGTGATCCCTATTCAGTTATGGCACAATGATTCGTCAGCAACTGTCATCACCAAATCATTCAATATGCTCTACTTAGCTGGTTTAAAATTTGCCAGTGTAGCTATTTGCAATCAGAAATTAGTTACAGCTCTTTGCACTGTGAAATGCGATACCTTTTATACACCTGTACTGTACTAGAGTGTTTGAATATAGCATTAACCAAAATATGGAAGTGAAATAGATACCAGGACATTAAGTTGCTAGTTTAAGAACATGTTAAAGTACTGTGTCTGTGACCTGAGACACCATTTAGCATATTATTTTAGAACCTAAATATAGTGTTTTTACATGATGTTGTTTTTTTTTTTTTACCTTTGGTTAAACTGGTATTCAGAACAGTGTATATTGCTGAGATTCTCTCCTAGTAATTTACACTGAATATGTGTGTACCTACATATCAGATCACTCATAACTTTCCAATTAATGAAAAGGAAATCTAAACTTTGAGGAGGCAGCAACTCTTTTTGTTATTTAATTTAGGTTTGAATCTTTACCCCCTGAAGAAGCAAAGCAATTTAAGAAACTGGCATTCAGAATTTGGGGTTAAACTAACTAAACTGGATGTTTTATTAGTCTGGCATTGTAGAATAGCTAAGGTATCAGCTAGAGTCTTGGAGAGCATTTTCATCCTGACTGCCTTCTATGGTGAGAGATGTAAAATGTTTCATAACTTAATTTCATTGCATTATTTTTAGACATTATAGGGAATGGAGATGGAGCAAAGATGTTGGAGTAAGGGCAGGGACTTGCCTGAGCTCTCTCAAATTCCCCTCCAAACAACTTTAAAATAATCTTTCAAAATGAATTCTGGAGTAATAGACCCCACAAAAGGATGGGGTTTTCTAATATACAATCTGAATAAAGTATAGAAAGTTGAAAGGAAAAGTCTGTTTCACCAGGGTAAGAGTGGAGTGCAGTTCAGTGCAGGCAGCACTCCAGCAAGCCAGTGTAGGCCTTGGATAGACTGAGTCAGCTCTCAGCCCAAAGATGGTAAGAGATCTTCACAACTGGTTGGAAGATTACAGGAGACCCTTTGCTAGCATTGAATGCAGGACTTTGTGGCATTGCCCACATAAGAATCTGGGTTACAGACTTGGTTAAATTCCCAGGATAAGGAGTACATAGAGCACATAGAGATCACAGCCACAGGGGAGTTGGGAACCCAGGCCACAATTCCAGGGAAGAAAAGAGTGCTTGTGGTCACTCACAGACCAGAGCAAGAGAACAGTGATCATACATTTTCTTAGATCATATTTCTTTGGAAGAACTGAAAACTTACAGGTCCCCCAAAACTAGCTCTGCAAACAGTAGCATATAAAACCTGAAGCTTGGGACAGTATCCCCTTTACCTCAGAAGCAGAACCCAACTTTAACTTAAAGTTAAACATTAAGAAATAGGTTGGAAAAATGAATAAAAAAAATAGACAGAAAAAAACTTGATCATATAAAGTTGCTATGCTGACAGGGAAGATGAAAATAAACCCAGAAGAGGACAACTATGTCAAAATGGTTAAATATGAAGCCTCAAAATGTCTAACCAAAATATAATTCCTGGAAGAGTTAAATTTTTTTTTTCAAATCAACAAAGGTGGTTCAATGGATTGAGAGTCAGGCTCAGAGGCAGGAGGTCCTGGGTTCTAATATGGCCACATATAATTCCTAGCCCTGTACTCTTGGGCAAGTCACTTAACCCCCAATGCCCAGCTCTTACCTCTCTTCTACCTTAGAACCAAGAGACAGTATTAATTATAAGATGGAAGATAGAGTTTTTTTTTTTAAATCAAGTAAGAAAGAAGAAAAATTGGGAAAAGAAATGAGGGTGATGCAAGAGAATCATGAAAAAAAAAGAGTCAACAGCTTGGTAAAGGAAGCACAAAAAATTTTAAAAGATACACAAAAATTCATTGAAGAAAACAACTTAGAATTGGCTAAATGGAAAAGGAGGTACAACTGCATCACAGAGAAAATAATTCCTTTAAAATTAAAATTCACAAGTGGAAGCTAAGGATCTCATGAGACATCAAGAAACAACAAAGTAATCAAAAGAACGGGAAAAAATAGAATAAAATATGAAACATTTCATTGGAAAAATAACTGATCTAGAAAATAGATCCAGGTGAATACCTGAAAGCCATGATTAAAAAAAGAGCCTAGATATCATATTTCAATAAATTATTAAGAAAATCTGCCTTGATATACTAAAACTAGAGAGTAAATTAAAAATAGAAAGAATCCACCTGTCACCTCATGAAAGAGATCCCAAAATAAAAACTCCCAGAAATAGTATAACCAAATTCCAGAGCCCCCAAGTCAAGGTTAAAATACCATAAGCAACCAGACGGAGACAGTTCAAATATCATGAGGCCACACTCAAGATAAATAGGATTTAGCAGCCTTTACTTGAAAGGATTAAAGGGCTTGGAATTATAACCAAAAGTGGTTTACCCAGAAAAAACAGACTATAATCCTGTGGGAGGGGGAGGGTGAATGAATATTTAATGAAATAGAAGACTTTCAAGTATTTCTGATGAAAAGCCAGAGTTGAACAGGAAACTTGATTTTCAAATACAAACTCAAGAAAAGTATAAAAAGGTAACTAGGAAAAGAAAATCACAAGAGATTTGGTAAGTTTCAACTATCTATATTTATGTATGAGAAGATGATAATTGTAATTCCTAAGAATTTCATCATTATTATGGAAGTTAGAAGGAATATGTATAGAAAGTGTGGTGTGAGTTGACTATGATGGGATAATATGCCCCCCCCAAACAATTAAGAGGTGAGAAAGAGGGATGCATTGGGAGAAGAGAAGAGGAGAGCCATAATGGGATAAGTTGTAGAAAAGGGGCATGGAAGAGATTTTGCAGTGAAGGAGAATATGTGGTGGTAGGGCAACAATTGAACCTAATACTCATTGGAATTGGCTGTAAGAGAGAATAACATACAAATTAAGGTAAGGAAAAATTAAATAAAATATTACCAGGGAGATTACAGCAATGTATTACAAAATTATGTAGTATGATGAGGTAGGATTTAAACCAGGAACACAGAGATGCTTTAATATTAGGAAAACTATCAGCGTAATTGATATATTAAAAATCATATGATTATTTCAATAGGTGAAGGAAGTGCTTTTTGCAAAATACAATACTCATTACTATTAAAAACACTAGAAAGCTTTGGAATAAAGGAGCTTTCCTTAAAATGGTAAGTACTATCTATCTAAAACCATCAGCAAGGAGCACTATCTATAATGGGGATAAACCAGAAACTTTCCAAGTATGATTGGGGTGAAGCAAGGATACCCATTGTAACAACTTTTATTCAATATTGTATTAGAAATGTTAGCCTTCACAATTAGAGAAGAAAAAAAAATTGAAGGAATTAAAATCAACAATGAGGAAGCAAAACTAACTCTCTGCATATGATATAATGCTATACTTGGAGAATTCTAGAAATCAACTAAAAACTAGTTGAAATAACTAATAACTTTAACAAAATTGCAGGATATGAAATAAACCCATAAATTAAAAAAATTTGTGCATGAAAAAAATCTATGCAACCAACATTAAAAGGTAAATAAAAAACTGGAGGGAAAATATAGGAAATGTCTCTGACAAAGGCTTCGTTTCTCAAATGTATAGCTGAGTCAAATTTATAATAATATAAAGTATTCCTCAATTAACAAATGGTCAAAGAATATGAACATGAAGAAATTAATACTCAGATGAAGAAATAGTCATATAAAAAATGCTCCAAATCACTATTGATTAGAGAAAATAAAATTAAAACAACTCTGAGATTCCACTCCACATCTATCAGATTGTCCAACATGACCAAAAAAAAAAAAGAGAGAGAGAGAGAGAGAGAGAATGATAAATGTTGGAGGGGATGTGGAAAAATTGAGACACTAGTTCACTCTTGGTAGTGCTCTGCACTGATCCAACCATTTTTGAGAACAATCTGGAACCATGCCCAAAGAGCCATAAAACTATACATACCTTTTGGTATCCTTGGTTCTGTATCCCAAAGAGATTAATGATAAAGGATTAGGACCTCTTATACAAAAATATTTATAGCAGCTCTTTATGGTGGCAAGGAAGTAGACTCTTTAAAGAGATGTCTATCAATTGGGGAAGGACTGTACAAGTTGTGTTATATGCTTGTAGTGGAATAGTATTGTTGCATAAGAAATGACAAACAAGATGATCACAAAAAAACCTAGAAACACTTAGATGAAGTGAGGAGAATCAAGAGAAAAATGTACCCAGTGAGACTGTACCGTGATCAACTATGACTTTACTGTTATCAACAAAGCAAGGATCCAAGACAATTCCAAGGGACTCATGCTGAAAAAGATCATCCACCACAGAAAGAATCTGAATGTAGATTGAAGCAAAGCACTTTATTTCCTCCATGAATTTATCTCTAGTGCAAGCAATATGTGTCTTGTTTCACAATATAATGAATATGGAAATATGTAATGTTTGACAACATACATACAACATATCATATTATTTGCCTTCTTGAGGATGGGAGAAATGGGAGAGAGGAAGAGAATATGGATTGCAAAATGTCAGAAAATGATTATTAAAAATTGTATTGATATGTAAAAAACCCCACATATCATTAGCATTTCTATATATTATGAACAAAGTCCTCCAGCAAGACATAGAAAAAGAAATTCCATTTAAGATAATTATAGACAACGTAAAATACTTGTCAGTCTAGTGCAGTAAACCCAGGAACTATATGAATACTTCTCATACACAGATCTGAATTAGTAGAAACGTGGTAATTGTTTATGAGTAAGCCAGGCCAATATAATAAAATGCCAGTTTTACCTAAATTTACTTTTAAATGCCACACAAATCAAACTTCCAAAAATCATTTTATAGAACTTGAAAAAATAATTTAAAAATTCATCTGGAAGAACTAAAGGTCAGGAATCAAGGGAATTAATGGAAAAAATGTGAAGGAAGGTGCCCTAGCCATTCCAGATCTCAAAATGTATTACAAAACCTAATCATCAAAACAATATGGTACTGGATAAGAGATAGAGTAGTTAATAAGTGGAATAGATTGGGTGCGATTGGGTGCCTAATACCTAGTAGATAATGACCATTGCAATCTAGTGTTTGATAAATGCAAAGTTACCTGTTTTTAGGATAAAAGCTCAGTATTTGACAAAAACTGTTGGGTAAGCTATAAATCAGTTTGGCAGAAACTAGGTATAGACCAACATTTGTGTCATGTACCAAGATATGGTCAAAATAGATATGTGATTTAGACTTAAAGTTAGAAGAACATGGAATAACTTACCTGTCAAATTTATGGCATGAGGGAAGAATTTATGACCAAATTATTCAGAGAGAATTGTGGTATTTAAAATATAAAATAGTGATTACATTAAATTAAATTGTTTTTATGTATACACACCCACACGCAAAATGCAGCCAAGATTAGAAAGAAAGCAGTAAGCTGGGGGAAAGAGTACAGCAAGTTTCTCTGATAAAGGCCATATTGGTCAAATGCATAGAGAATTAATTCAAATTTATGAGAATGGTCTAAAGATAAAAACAGGCAGTTTTCAGAGAAAGAAATTAAAAATACCTTAAGTTATAGGAAAAACAACTATAAATCACTTATTTAGAGATGTCAAATTAAAACAACTCTATGATACCAACCCCTACTTAACATATTTTTTTGGCTCATATGACAGAAAAAGAGAATGAGAAATGTTGGAGAGTATATTGGAAAATTGAGATGCTTAATGCATTGTTGGTGGAATTGTGAACTGATCTAATCCTTCTGGAGAGTAATTTGAAACAGTGCCCAATAAAACTGCATATCCTTTGACCCAGCAACACCACTACTAAGTTAATATCCTGAAGAGATTAAAAAAAAAAGAATGTCTTTTATGTACAGAAATATTTATAGCAGCTCTTTTCCTGGTGTCAAAGAATTGGAAATTGAGGGGATGCCCACCAATTTGGGAATAGTTAGCAAGTTAAAAATTGTGATGGAATACTATTGTATTTTAAGAAATGATGAGCAAGACACTTTCAGAAAAACCTGGAAAGTCTTATATGAACTGATGCAAAGTGAAGTAAGGAGAACCCAACAATCCACATAAAATAGCAGTATCATATAATGATCAACTATAAATAATTATTCTCAGCTATATAAAAAGCCTAGACTATTCATGATGAAAAATGCTGAGAGACTGAATGAAGACTGAATCATACTATTTTTCAGTTTATTCTTTTCTTAATTTTTTTTTGGTCTGTGTTTTCTTTCACAACATGATTAATATGGGAATATGTTTACATGACAGCCCATGTATAACCTATACTAAATTGCTTGCCTTCTCAATGAGTGAGGAGAGGAAACAAAGAAGGAGAGATTTTGTAACTAAATTTTTTTAAAATGAGTGTTAAAATTGTTTTTACAGGTAATTGGAAAAAATAAGATATTAAAAAGGAAATTATGGGGTATGTCTTACTTGCTGACATAGAAAATGAATCAATTAAGTTTAGTAAAATTTATGGGTGTTCCTTGATTTTACTTTTCCCACATGAGTCCTTGAATACGATAGAATGTTATAAATTCTGTTGTACTTCATGTGTGACCATGGCATTTTCCCACATTTAGACTAAAATGTAAATTCCCCTTTTAGTCTTTTAAAGTCCTTTGCATTCTGCTTTCCAGCTTATTTTTACAGATTGACAACAACATCATATACTCTTTACTCTAGCCAATGTGGCCTATTTGCCATTTCCCACATGCAACATTTTATCTCTTGCTTTTTTCTTTGCCTTTGCATGGACTGGGTACTCATGTCTAGAATGATTTTTGTCTTCACCTTTGTATTCTAGAACTCCTGCTTCTTTCAAGGCTCATCTCAAGTGCCAACTCCTTAAAGAGGCTTTTCTGATTCCCCAGTTGTTCATCTTCTCCCAGCCCCTCCCATCAGCCTATTTATTTTGAATATATGCTTTCCTACTTGTGTTATATTACCTGATATAAAAATGAATCTCTTTTAGAGAAGAGACTGTCTCATGTTTGTATTTCTTTACCCAGATGCTAAGAGTGTCTGGCATAGAATAGAACTTAATTAATTCCTATTAAGGCTTTAGCTAGTTGGAAAAGTAGATAGAGTGCTGGACCTATATAGTTAGGAAGACTTGAGTTCAAATTCTCTTTCAGTCATTTACTAGCAATGACCTTGGGCAAGTCACATGCCTTCTGCTTGCCTCAGTTTCCTCATCTGTGATATTGGGATTATAATATCACCTACCTCCCAAGGACTGTTGTGAAGATAAAATGAGATTTTTGTAAAATGCTTTCCAATGCTTCCTCAAGATCTTTCTTTGAAAATTGAAACCCTGATTCCCTGGTCAAAGCCATTCCTTTGCATCTCATCCATCAAGACTTCAACCCTAGAGTCAGCTAGGTTTTTGGACTCCATTTTGGGAGTGATCTCTTAGTCTCCTTCTCCCATTACCCAACCTTGCTGAGAAACCCCCTTTCAGTCAAAACTTACAATTATAGAAAAGGATAGAAACAGAAGGAGAAAGGTGGGGGGTGGGGAGAAGCTTAGGAGTGGGAACCACTAAGGTTCCCACAACTAAGCTATGGACCCCACAGAAATAGAGAAGAGGGTACCCCAAACTCCCTCTGCCCTTCACCCCTTTCCCTAATCCCTGAATTGCAAATAATAAAAGCTATTCATTAGTCATATAGCATTCCAGAATGCCTGAGAGACAACAAGAGAAAGGGGAACCACAGCTTGGTTTGGCTGTCTCCATCTTGAAGCCAGACCACCTGCTGTGAAATTAACTGATCAGGTGGAGGTTTGTGTGAACCCTGTCCTTATTCAGAATCTGATTGGGGTACCATATACCTCATCTTATAGAGAAGCCTCGGCCCCAACTACTGTGGGGCGGCACGACCATCCAGATCACCCAGTTTTGAGTTGACACTCCCTTAAAGTCTCCCAGTGTATATTTGGCCCCAGGGGAGAGCTAGAAGAGGGATTCAACACATAGACTCTATCTCCCTTTCGATCAAACATCAGTTATTGGCTATCATTGTTATTACACAATTAATATTTTTACAATTATTTAGATCGTTTGGAAAGTGTTTTGTAGTTGTGTTCATATAATTTCTGTGTTTGTCTTGGCAGATAGATTCCTAAGTGTTTTATATTGTCTAGGATGATTTAAAATGGAATTTCTTTAACTCTTGTTGCTGAGATGTGTTGGAAATATATAGAAATGCTAATAATTTATATGGGTTTATTTTGTATCTTGCAACTTTGCTAAAGTTGTTGATTATTTCCACTAGCTTTTTAGTTGATTCTCTAGGATTCTTTAAGTAGCTATCATATCATCTGCAAAGTGTGATAGTTCTGTCTCCTCATTGCCTATTTTAAAACCTCCATTTCTTTTTCTTCTCTAATTGCTACTGCTAGTGTTTCTATTATAATAGTAAATAATAGAGGTGATAAAGGGTATTCTTGTTTCATTCCTGATCTTATTGAGAATGCTTCTAATTTATAAGCATTACAGATTATGCTTGTTGATAGTTTTAGATATATACTGTTTATTATTTTTAGGAAAGGCCCTTTTATTCCTATACTTCCTAGTGTTTTCTTTTTTTTTAATATTTTATTTTTTTAGAAAGATTTTCCATGGTTACATGATTCTTGTTTTTACTTTCCCCTTAACCCCCATTTAACACCCCCCACCCATATCCAACATGCATTTCCACTGGTTTTAACATGTGTGATCAATCAAGACTTATTTACATATTATTGAGAGTTGCATTTGTGTGGTTGTTTAGTGTCACATCCCCAACCATGCCCACATCAACCCATGTGTTCAAGCGGTTGTTTTTCTTCTGTGTTTCCACTCATGCAGTTCTTCCTCTGAATGTTGGTAGCATTCTTTTCCATAAATTCCACAGAATTGTCTTGGGTAATTGCATTGCTGCTAGTACAGAAGAACCTTCGATTTTACCACAGTGTATAAGCCTCTGTGTACAATGTTCTCCTTGTTCTGCTCTCTTCACTGCATCAATTCCTGGAGGTATTTCCAGTTCACATGGAATTCCTCCAGTTTATTATTCCTTTGAGCACAATAGTATTCCATCACCAACATATACCACAAATTGTTCAGCCATTCCCCAATTGAAGGACATCCCTTTGTTTTCCAGTTCTTTGCCACCACAAAAAGCACAGCTATAAATATTTTCGTACAGGTCTGTTTATCTATGATCTCTTTGGGGTACAACCCAGCAATGGCTGGATCGAAGGGCAGGCAGTCTTTTAGAGCTCTTTGGGCATAGTTCCAAATTGCCATCCAGAATACTTGGATCAGTTCACAACTCCACCAGCAATGCATTAATGTCCCACATCCCCTCCAACATTCATTACTCTCCCCTTCTATGATTTTAGCCAATCTGCTAGGTGTGAGGTGGTACCTCAGAGTTGTTTTCATTTGCATTTCTCTAATTATTAGAGATTTAGAACACTTTCTCATGTGTTTATTGATATTTTTGATTTCTTTATCTGAAAATTGTCTATTCATGTCCCTTGCCCATTTATCAATTGAGGAATAGCTTGATTTTTCATATAATTCATTTAGTGCTTTGTATATTTGAGTAATTTGACCTTTGTCAGAGTTTTTTTGTTATAAAGATTTTTTTCCCAATTTGTTGTTTCCCTTCTCATTTTGGTTGCATTGTTTTTGTTTGTACTAAAACTTTTTAATTTAATATAATCAAAATTTATTTATTTTACATTTTGTAATTTTTTCTAACTCTTGCTTGGTTTTAAAAATTTTCCTTTCCCATAGATCTGACAGGTATACTATTCTACGTTGCCCTAATTTTCTTATAGTTTCCTTCTTTATATGCAAGTCATTCACTCATTCTGAATTTATCTCAGTTTAGGGTGTGAGATGTATCTAAAGCTAATCTCTCCCATATTGTTTTCCAATTTTCCCAACAGTTTTTGTCAAATAGTGGATTTTTGTCCCAAAAGTTGGGCTCTTTGGGTTGATCATACACTGTCTTTCTGACATCACTTACCCCAACTCTATTCCACTGATCCTCTCTTCTGTCTCTTAGCCAGTACCATATTGTTTTTTTTTTAAACCCTTGTACTTTGGTGTATTGTCTCATAGGTGGAAGATTGGTAAGGGTGGGCAATGGGGGTCAAGTGACTTGCCCAGGGTCACGCAGCTGGGAAGTGGCTGAGGCCGGGTTTGAACCTAGGACCTCCTGTCTCTAGGCCTGACTCTCACTCCACTGAGCTACCCAGCTGCCCCAGTACCATATTGTTTTGATGACTGCTGCTTTGTAGTATAGTTTAATATCTGGTACTGCTAGGCCACCTTCCATCACAATTTTTTTCATTATTTCCCTTGATATTCTTGATCTTTTGTTCTTCCAAAAGAACTTTGTTATAGTTTTTCTAATTCAGTAAAAAAGTTTTTTGGTAGTTTGATAGGTATGGCACTAAATAGGTAAATTAATTTGGGTAGAATGGTCATTTTTATTATGTTAGCTTGTCCTACCCATGAGCAGTCAATATTTTCCCAATTGTTTAGATCTAGTTTTAATTGTTTGGAAAGTGTTTTGTAGTTGTGTTCGTATAGTTCCTGTGTTTGTTTTGGTAGATAGATTCCTAAGTGCTTTATATTGTCTAGGGTGATTTTAAATGGTGTTTCTCTTTCTACCTCTTGCTGTTGTGATGTGTTGGAAATATATAGAAATGTTGATGATTTATGTGCATTTATTTTGCATCTCGTAACTTTGCTAAAGTTGTTGATGATTTCTACTAGCTTTTTAGTTGATTCTCTAGGATTTTTTTAAGTCGATCATCATATCATCTGCCTTTGCCGTGGTAGTTTAGTCTCCTCATTGCCTGTTTTAATACCTTCAATTTCTTTTTCTTCTCTAATTGCTACTACTAGTGTTTCTAGTACAATGTTAAATAATAGAGGTGATAGTGGTCATCCTTGTTTCATGCCTCATCTTTTTGGGATTGCTTCTAATTTATTCGCATTGCATATGATGTTTGTTGATGGTTTTAGATATATACTATTTATTATTTTTAGGAAAGGTCCTTCTATTCCTGTGTTTTCTAGTGTTTTCAATAGGAATGAATCTTATATTTTGTCAAATGCTTTTTCAGCATCTATTGAGATAGTCATGTGGTTTTTGTTGGTTTGCTTGTTGATGTTGTCAATTACCTGAATGGTTTTCCTGATGTTGAACCATCCTTGCATTCCTGGTATAAATCCCACCTGATCATAATGAATAACCCTCTTGATCACTTGCTGGAGTCATGTTGCTAGTATTCTGTTTAAGATTTTTACATCTATGTTCCTTAAGGAGATTGGTCTGTAGTTTTCTTTCTCTGTTTTTGATCTACCTGGTTTTGGGATCAGTACCATATTTGTATCATAAAAGGAGTTTGGTAGAACTTCTTTACTTATTATGTCAAATAGTTTGTATAGTATTGGAATTAGTTGTTCATTGATGGTTTGATAGAATTCACTTGTGAATCCATCTGGTCCTGGGGGTTTTTTCTTAGGGAGTTCTTTGATGGCTTGTTCAATTTCTTTTTCTGATATGGGATTATTTAAGTATTCTATTTCTTCTGCTGTTAATCTAGGCAATTCATATTTTTTAAAATATTTATCCATCTCACCTAGATTGCTATAATTATTGCCATATAATTACTCAAAATAGTTTTTAATTATTGCCTTGATTTCCTCTTCATTAGAGGTGAGGTTTACCTTTTCATCTTTGATACTGATGATTTGGTTTTCTTCTTTCCTTTTTTTAATTAGATTGACCAGTACTTTGTCAATTGCATTTGTTTTTTTTCAAAATACCAGCTTCTAGTCTTATTTATTAATTTACTAGTTCTTTTACTTTCAACTTTATTGATTTCTACTTTAATTTTTATAATCTCTAATTTGGTCTTTAACTGAGGATTTTTAATTTGTTCCCTTTCTAGTTTTTTAAGTTGCATGCCTAGTTCATTGATCTTTGTCCTCTCTAATTTGTTAATACATGCACTCAAGGATATAAATTTCCCTCTGTGTACTGCCTTAGCTGCATCCCACAGAGTTTGTTAGAATGTCTCATCATTGTCATTCTCTTCAATGAAATTACTGATTGTTTCTATGATTTCTTCTTTAACTGGTTTTGGAGAATCATATTGTTTAGTTTCCAATTAATTTTTGATTTGCCTCTCCATGTGCCTTTACTAATTATTATTTTATTGCATTATGATCTGAGAAGGTTACATTTATTATTTCTGCTCTTTTGCATTTGTTTGCAATTTTTCTATGTGGTCAATCTTTGTGAATATACCATGTGCAGCTGAAAATAAAGTGTATTCCTTTTTGTCTCTATTCATTTTTCTGCATGTATCTACTAAATCTAATTTTTCTAGGATTTCCTTCACCTTTCTTATCTCCTTATTTTTTTGGTTTGATTTATCTAAATCTGAAAGGGGAATATTTAGATCTCTCACTAGTATTGTTTTACTATCTATTTCCTTCTTGAGCTTTGCCAGTTTCTATTTTAGGAATTTGGATGCTATACCATTTGGTGCATACATGCTGAGTATTGTTATTTCCTCATTGTCTATACTGCCTTTTATCAGGATGTTATTACCTTCCCTGTCTCTTTTAATCATATCTATTTTTACTTTGGTTTTGTCAGAAACCATGATTGCCACTCCTGCCTTCTTTTTCTCATTTGAAGCCCAAAAGATTTTGCTCCAGCCCTTGAACTTAAATCTCTGTACGTCCACTTGTCTCATATGTGTTTCTTGTAGACAACATATGGTAGGATTTTGGTTTCTAATCCATTCTGCTATTTGCTTCCATTTTATGGGCTAATTCATTCCATTCCCATTTCAGAGTTATAATTATCAGTTGTGTATTCCCCAACATTTTGGTATCCTCTCCTAGTTCTATCCTTTCTTCTTATGCTATTTCCTTTTAATCCAGTGGTTTGTTTTAGACCAGTCCCCCTTGTCCTCTTGATTTACTTCCCTTTCCATCCCCTCCTTTATTATTCCTCTCTTTTTATTTTTTAAGGCTTAATTAATTCCCTCCCCACCTCGCAACCCCTCTGTTTTTTGATCTCTCCACTCCCTTGCTCTCCTTGGTTAATCCCTTCTGACTTTCTCAGTATGGTTAGATAGAATTCTATATCCCAATGGATATAGGTACTCTTCCCTCTTAGGATTAATTCCGCTGAGTGTAATGTTTAAATATTACCTCTTATTGTTCTCTTCCTCTCCTTCTTATAATAGTATTCATCCCCTCCCCTTCCAATGCTCTCTTTGTGTGGTGTAGAATATCCTATTTTTCTTATTCATTCCAGTTTCTCTTGGTGCCACCTATTATTCACCCACCCCCCTCTTTTTTTCCCTGACCCATCTCATCTTAGACCATTTGGTGCTCAGATCTCTTCCTATGAATAATTCTTCTAATTACTATAATGGTGAATACAGTTTTTGAAAATTACACATAACATTTCTCTATATAGGAATACAAATAATTTGATCTTATTGAAGCCCTAGATGAAGAAAATTTAATGATAAGGGTTTTCTTTCTTTCCCTTCTCTTTCTTATTTACCTTTTCATGTTTGTCTTGGTTTTTGTGGTTGGATATCAAACTTTCCATTTAGTCCTGGTCTTTTCTGTGGAAATACTTGGAAATCTTCTATCTTGTTGAATGCCCATAATTTCTCCTGGAAGTATGTAGTCAGTTTTGATGGGTAGGTGATCCTTAGTTGTAGACCCAGTTCTCTTGGCTTTCTGAATATCGTATTCCAAGCCTTGTGGTCCTTTAGCGTGGAGGCTGCCAGATCCTGTGTGATCCTGATTGGTGCTCCTTGATATCTGAATTGTCCCTTTCTGGCTTCTTGTAATATTTTTTCTTTTACTTGAAAGCTCTTGAATTTGGCTATATTATATTCCTGGGTTGTTTTTTTTTTTTTTTTCAGGATCTAGTGTAGAGGGTGATCTATGGATCCTTTCAATGTCTATATTGCCCTCTTGTTGTAGAACTTCAGGGCAGTTTTGCTGAATAATTTCTTTTAGTATGAAGTCCACATTTCTATTATTTTTCTGCTTTTTCAGGAAGATCAATGATTCTCAAGTTGTCTCTTTTAGACCTGTTTTCTTGATCTGTCAATTTCTCAGTGAGATATTTTATGTTTCTTCTATTTTATCAGTCTTTTGACTTTGCTTTATTTGTTCTTGCTGTCTTGAGAGATCATTCGCTTCTACTTGCCCAATTCTTATCTTTAGAAATTGGTTTTCTCTTATGATTTTCCTTTTCAGTTTGATCTATCTTGTTTTCTACCTGTTTATTTTTGTTTTCCAATTGGGAGTTTCTGTCTTTTAATCTGTTAGTTTCCTTTTGTGCTGTTTCCCACTTCTCTCACCAAATCTCTCCCATCTTTCTCATGATCTCAGATTTGAACTCTTCAAGAGCTTGCGACCAATTTTCATTTTGGGGGGAAGGTTTGGATGTGAATACTTGTTGGTTCTCCTCTTCTGTTTGCTCTGTTTTCTGGATTTTTTTCTGTGTAAAAGTTGTCGAGTGTTAAAGATTTCCTCTTGCATTTTCTCTCTTGGGATTCTTGTGCCTGGCTTGCCATTATTATAATTATTTCTTTCTCAGTCAGAAGTCTGGCTGAGGCAGACAGGCTCTCTGCCTATGGAGCTGTGGAGAAGTTTTTGCCTGAGTAAATGAGCTGTGAGCCCTCTCAGCTTTTAGTCAGTCTTCACTCTCTAGGCTCCTGAGGTCTCAAGTCTAGTTGTTCTCAAGTTCTAGCCTCCTGGTCGTCCTCTTGCTTGCTCCTCTGTCCAGAGCTCCTTTAGCAGTCTTTGGTTTTCAGCCATAATGTTTTGATTTTTTTTTTTGGTCTAGTCTATCCTGCTTTTCATGACTTCTAGGATTTCATTTCTTGTCTTCAATTTGTTTATCATTTCATTTGATTTCTGGACCCTAATTTCCAAGTGGGAAATTTTTTCTTTTAAACTGTTATTTTCTTTTTGAACAATTTCCCACTTTTCTTGCCAAATCTCTTCCATCTTTCTCATGATCTTAGATTTGAACTCTTTAGAGCTTGTGACCAATTTCCATTTTTTTGGGGAAGGTTTGGATGTATTTACTTGTTTGTCCTCCTCTGCTGTCTCCTTTGTGGTCTGGATTTTTTCTTTTTAAAAATTATCCAGGTTCAGTGCCTTTCTCTTTTTCTTTTTTTATTTTTTGGGCATTGCTATCCGTCACTATGCTAGTTTTTCCTTCCCAGCCAGAAGTCTGAGTGAAGAGGGCAGGCTCTCTGTGTATGGAGCTACAGAGCATTTTTTTCCTGAGGCTACTTTTCAAGTCTCTGTGGCTTCTATTGTGTGCCGCCCCTCTCAATTCTATCTCTGAGCCCACAGTCTGCACTCTTCAGCCTCCTGGGGTTTCAGGTCTAGCTGTTCTGAGAGGTAAGTCCCTGGTGTTCTTAGTCAGCTTCCAAGAACCTAGAGATTGCCCCTCACTCACTCTGAGGCATGCTGGCTTCATAGGTGGGGTGGGGGAGGGTTGATCAGCTCACATTTTGGTTGGAACTATTTCACCCCCTTATAGGGTAGAAATGTCCAAATCCCAGGTACCTTCAATGCTGCACCCTATTGTGGAGTGTCTTCATTCATCTGAATTTGTTTTTTTGTCCTTTTGAGGTATTATATATCATTTGTGTAACATCCATGATCTTAAGTGGGTCAAAGCTACCTCACAGAATTCCATAGTGCCCCCCAGAACTCCAGGAGAGGGGGCAGTTGGTACAGTTAGAAATCTGAGTATAAAAGGCCAGGTCACCTTACTTGCAGGGAAACTTTTGATCACATTCCTTGTAGGTTCAAGGGCTGGGAGGAAGAGTTAAGATTACTCTTTGGTTAGCTCATCTCTGACCTCAAGGGCTGAGTGTTACTTTACTGGTTTACTGCTGGAAGAATATCTCAATTGCAGCACCTTAACTAATCTCTATACAGATCTTCAAGCAAGATTGCCTTTCCATCTTAAACCTAGTTACATTAGATTAGAAGAAAGATTACTTAGTGAGTGGGATAGAAGTTAAGTTGTTCAAAACACATTCTCCTTTGGGGAATGTGTAGCCAACAAGTTCATTGAAGATTTTAGATAGCTTACCTTCCTTTCATTCCTAAAACCATTTCCCTTCACCCTGTTTTCCTGAAAATAATAAACCCCTTTGCTTGTTAAGCTACTTGGCTTGTGTGAAGTTATACTACGATATACTTACCATCCATATACTTTACCAAAGAAAAGATCCATTCCTATAAGCATTGGTGCAGTTTTTTTCTTGAGAGCAAGTCATGTGTATTTGAAAACAATCTGGAACCTATTCAATCCTAGGGTTTAGGGAATAATTTAAGCAGTGAGACTTGTTAACCTCAGTGAGATTATTCCCTGTCAATTTACCAACTTCACCCTGAATTTACCAAGCTTGTACAGCCTCCATTGCTTGAACTAAAAGGGATTCAGTTAAACAGTTATTGCCTTCTGGTCCAACTGCTCCCAGGGGTGGGGTGGGGAGGCAGAGGAAGAATTCTACTCACTCCTACCCCTCCCCCCTTGTTAGGACAGCCAGCTTCATCCTAGTCTAGCTGGACTCCATTACTAACCATAGCTAATCTGAGTCAATTTAACAGTTGGTGATGAGGAGAGTAACAGTCCTGCTTCTACTCTGCAGCCATTTTAACCTGGACATGCCTAATCTGCTATTTAAATGCAAGGTATCATCATTATCATCATTGATTCATTGGTGTATGTGTATAAGTATGATGCAGTTGTTTAGCAGTGCCATCTGCTTTGAGAAGGGTCTATTGCAGTTTGTGTTAGAAGCAAATGCTTAGTACTATCTACACGTTTTAAATGATTTCTGTCTCATATCTCATGTAATTTGCCACTAAAGCCTTTCTCTGATTCTTCATTCTGGCATGTAGGTTTCAGAATTTTCAGAAACTATGCCAGTACATTATAAGTTCTAGCACGTCCTTCTAAGCTGGCTGGCAAGTTTAATGTATATATGAGCCTAGTAATGGACACTATCCATATTACTGATGCCCCTGCCAAGATAAGGTTAGAAAATCTTATTTGACTTGGATGCTGGTTAAGATTGTCTATAGAGTTATTGTAAGCCAGGTCAATGGAGAAGGCATCCACATTTATGTCTATATAACAGAGAAATCTTTAACGTGTTTCCTTTTTTTAACTGAAAACTCTCTGGATCAGTTCATTCTCTTTCCCCAATACTTTTATTTCAAGATACCAGGGCTTCACACTCCTCATGTCCAACCCTGCCTTATTCATTCCAGGAGACTGAATCAAATGAAAAAGGAGTCATTCTCTTAAAGCTTATATAAATGGTAGTCATTGTGTTATTTTTCTGTTAGGGACTTTTGGTTGGCAATACATTACCAAATCAATGAAATTATTCTCATATTAGATTTTGAAATCTTGGAGTTCTTCCTTGCTTTTAGCTTTCTTCTGGCATTCCACATTTAAATTTCCAATTGACTGTTGTATGTCTATTTGGATATCCTGATGGTATCTTACATTTTATATGCTTAAAACTCACTTTATCATTTTCCTTCCTAGAACCATGTTTTTTTCCTGACTTTCCAAATTCTTCACCATTCTCCTAATTGTCCTTGTTTGCTATGTCTACTTTGGCTTCATATCCCACATCCAGTCAGTAATCCAGTACTGTTAGCTCTCTGTCTTTGCAGTATTTCTGGCACTGATCTTCTTCCTTATCCCTATTTGTTGGCTTGATATTCAAGACCTTCCAGAATTTGGCTCTAAGCTCCATTTACCATTTTACTTCACGCCGATCCAACCCATTTATTCTCTTTTATGGTCAGATCAGACTATTCACCCTTGTACAATTGTGCCTCTGTTGCTTTTTATATCTGGACTTCTCTTTGTTCTCCACCTCCCCACCCAAAAACATTGTCTGCAGATTTAAATCATGAGGCTCAGATTAATACTCTCTCTACCATGAAATCTTGGTAAATCTCATAACCAGAATTATTTCTCCCCTATTTAAATTTACAGTGTTTCAGGTCTGCTTTCTTCATGTATATCATACTCTAATTTGGATCATAAGTGCAGTAGAGTACAACAAATATGAAACTCTCAAGTCAAAGGATCCATGTTCAAACCCTATATCTGATCCTTGTTACCTGTGTTGCATTATGGAATTACATGAACTCTAGGTTCTTTCTATTTTATGTCTATGATACTATTGTCACATATCATTAGTTAACCAGCATTTATTAAAAGCACCTTAATGTCAAGAACTGTGATAATTACTGAGGATTAAAAAAAGGAGTTCACATAGAGGAGATGACGTACAAAAACTATGTAAACCAAACTATATAACTAACTAACAATGGAAAGGCACTAGAATTTTTATTTGAAATTTTTATTTAATTAATTAATTTAGAATATTTTCCATGGTTATATGATTCATGTTCTTTCCCTCTCCTCCTCTCACCTACCTCCTGTAGCCAACAAGCAATTCCACTGAGTTTTACATGTTGTGTCATTGATCAAGACCTATTTCCATATTATTAATATTTGCATTAGGGTGATTGCTTAGAGTCTACATCCTCAATCATATCTCCATTGACCCATGTGATCAAGCAGTTGTTTTTCTTCTGTGTTTTTACTCCCACAGTTCTTTCTCTGGGTGTGGATAGCATTCTTTTTCATAAGTTCCTCAGAATTGTCCTGGATCATTGCAATGCTGCTAGTAGGGAAGTCCATTACATTTGATTGAAAGGCACTAGAATTAAGAGGGGATAAAAGACTTTCTGTAAAAGGTGGGATTTTAGTTGGGACTTGAAGGAAGCCAGGGAAGCCAGAAGGCAGAGATAAGGAGGAAGAACATTTCAGGCATGGAGGATAGTCCAAGGAGAAGCCCTGGAGCTGGGAAATTGAGTGTCTTACTTGAGGATTAGCAAGGAGGCCATTGTCACTGTGTGAAAGGCAATTCATTTTAACACTTACAACTGGACTAAAGTTTCTGATGAGGATGTTAGAAGACTGAAGAGTTGGGGTTGGAGAGTGTAGAGTAGGTTATGAAAGATGTTGAATACTAAACAGGGGATAGAGTTTACTATATTATAAGCTCTTTCAAGGCAGAGATAGATGCTATCTTATCTTCATCTCTCCAAAAACTATACACTGCATATATTAGGGAATGAACTTTCAGAAGCTGAACTTCTCTTTTCCTTTTCTCATTCTCCTGTTGTGGTAGTGCCTTCTCCTGTCCAACTACTTTATATTTAACTATTTATCATATATTTGTGGTCTGTACATTAACTTGTTTCTTGTCCCTCCTAATATGAGGTCTTTGTGAATTGGGATTGTTTCAAACCTTTTACTCTCAAAGGACAGTGCCCAGCAAATAAAAATAATACTTAACAAATGCTTGGTTGATCAAAACAACAAAAATAGTAGCAAAGCTGGAAAAATCGCCCTATGAACTATATGTAGACTACATGCTTTTTTACTTGTAAATAATATATTTTCCTTAATATTTATGTTTTGTATATTTCCCTTCCTGCTTATCTTGAGACCTAGAAGATGGAATGATTATTCTGGAGAATGCTAAAGATTTCCAATACTATTTAGCATGATTTTATCAAAAGGAGAGGGATGGAGACAATCATAAAAGCTAAAGTTTGGGTCTGACTAGTATAAGGACAGAATTGCAAGATGGGAGCCTCTCAGAATGTTCAGGAACAGAGAGGAGTAATAGTGCAACAGTTGATTCTGGGGGAGCAAAGGATTGTGGGAGAGAACCCTGAGAGATCTTCGTGCTGGAATCTCTGAGGGAGAGGGAGGACTCTGAGTACCTTGAGATCCAGAGAAGACCTAAAAGGGATTTCCTTGAGACAGTTGGACACCCTGAAACCAGTGTTGTTCCTGATTTAACTTGAGACCATCAAGGAAGAGTTCCAGGACACACTAGGGCCTCAGAGGGTCAATGCCAACCCCCACACTCCCCTAAGCCTCAGGCCAACTGAGAAGAGACATAGACTGTCTGCCTTACAACCAGAGACCCCTGATTTCGATACAAGATATAGGGAAGGGAAGGAATTCTGGGTCTTGCCATTTGGCGTAAGGAAGAAGGACCTTAATTGGGATTAGATCAGAGACCCCCTTAATACCACTGTCCTTCCCCCTATCCTAGAATATTGATACCAACAATAATAAACTTTGAAAAGTAGTCAGATAAAGAGCTTCTTGAGAAAGGGATACAGAGGGAACAGAAGGAGTGGGAAGAGCCAGCAACTTGGAGCTTGGCTCTATCAGTCAAGCCCTACTGCTGTGCTGCCTTGACCTGGCTAGGTGGTCTGACTAAAGAGGGGATTCTTTAGGCTGCTAAACCTGGGGACCCAATATCTTTATCCCTGAGAAGAAACCCCTATCAGGCTCTTGTCACTTGCTCAATCTCCGTAGACACACCCTAATGCAGATCCCTCACACCTGCTCAGTAAGAGGGATAGGAGAGTGGCCCAGACAGACTTCATCTTTCAAGTCTGTCATCCAACTAACATTCTTGGATAAATATATCCTTCTTACAGTGGACCATTTAAAAATATATTGTTTTTCTCTAATGTATTTTAAATGTGATTTTTTTTTGTTTTACTCTGTGCATTTTCCTTAGATGATATATCTGAATGGCAGAAAGGAAGAATGATCTGAATGGTTCTTTCTTTCTTTCTTTCTTTCTTTCTTTCTTTCTTTCTTTCTTTCTTTCTTTCTTTCTTTCTTTCTTTCTTTCTTGTTACTAATCTATTAGGCTTTTAAAACATGCCTTTTTGGATTTTTTCTTTTTTCTTTTTTTTTTTAATTTCTTAAAGCCCTCATGCCCCCTTCTCATCTCTAAAGAGCTACTATAGAAATCTACATTAAGACAAATGTGGGCCCATCTCCTCCTCTACAGAGCAGGCCGACACTGGCAGATCTCTTGAGCTTCATTCAGAGTTCTGAGTTTCATTGAGCTAAGTGAACTGAAGGTCTACACTAAGTTTGGCATTAATATGGTGAGCCCGCTGGGAATCGGGGGCCATTAGATTGCCAAAGGAGAGACAAACAAGTACAAGTCAAAAATAAACAGATCAGAACTTTCATGATTAATCATGAAACCAGACTCTTGAATTGCTACTGCACTTTTCAGGCTGGATGAAATAGGGAGGTGGTATCATAAAAAAAATAAAAATCCATATTAAGAAACCCTTGTTATTATACTGGACCTCTTTTGGATTTGTCATTTAAGTAAGGGACAGAAATTTAGAGACAGGTTCTAAAATGAATGATTATCTTTTGCATCCTCCAATATCATGTATCCAAGACAAACATATTGTGGTAAATTCTTTGGAATGTGTTCTGTGGAATCTGTGGAAAGTTATTGGATTGTGTGAAATCATGAGCTTTGGGATTATCACTGGGCATACCTAAAAGATTTCTTCAGTTCTCCCAATCTCTTTTCATTAGTCAGAATTTCAGGACTTTTAATCATTTTAGCTTTTTATGACTTGTAATGCAAAGATGCAATAAAAGGCTTTTGCCCTTGCAAAAGTTAACTGAAAACTTCTGGCTGTTAAACCTTAGAATCCTGACAAACAGTCAGTTGGTTTCTGAGGCTTGAGGAGAGCGGAAGGACCAACTGGAGCTCTGCCTTTGGCTTTTGGCTTTGCTTTTGGCCTGTGCCTTGTCTCTGGACAATTTGAACTTAGCTAATTTCTCTGGACCTCTTCCTGACCTTCTCCATACCATTCCCCTGTTACTTTTCCTGTTTTCCCTGTGGGTTCTGGGAGGAAGGGTGGCTTTGGTTTTTCAGTGTATAGACTTTGTGAGATTAGTTCCCTATAGACAAGTAGGACATCCTTGAATCAAACTATCCCTTACTTTATTGATTTAGTATTCCCTCTATTTTTAAAGCAGCCAAATCTTCCCTGGCTGAGAGAGCTGGTTCTCTCTCAGTCTAACCCATTCCTGTGACCCTCCCCCATCTTGAGTTTCTCCCTAGTGGCTGTCAGAAACCCTAACCCCTCTGTCCTGCAGACAAACCCTGAATTTCAATAAATCCCCTTGTTACCTAATTAATCCCTCTGGTGAATCATTGTGTTGAAAAATTAGGCAAGGGTTGAGAGGGAAGGAATTATTTTCCTTTATTTTCTGAGGAAACTGGAGGTATCCATCTTGGGAGGAAGTAGTTGCCCGATACTTCCTACTGAAGCCCTTCAGTTTCACTGACAGGGAGGAGCCTTGAGACTCCTCCTCTGAGGACTTGAGAAACTGTCAAGAAAGCCCTCAAGTCAGATTCAAATCATTTCTGACTGGCTCTATTCCTTGTGTCTGTAGAAGTACCTTTCCTGCCTGGAAGGGTTCAACCTATTTCCCCCCCCGAGTATCCTCTGTCTCTAGCCTGCGTGTCTAGTTAGCTGCCTCTCCTGAATATCTCACCTATTCCCTTGCCATCCAATTTACCACCTTGTCCATTCCTCCCTAAACTCAGCCATCCCTTTCATTCCTCTCCTACTACCTCAATCACCTTGATTCCTTCTTTTAACCATAAAGAGTCAAAGATCACCTAACACTTTCTTGATAACAGACTTGAATTCAATCTTGATTTAATTCCTAAATTGTTCTTCCCATAAGAAAAATATATCCATGGAGCTATTTGTATTGAGTGCTTTCTACAATATAAGATGTTTTAAATTTATTTTACAAAACTGAAGTCACTAAGCAAGATTTTAAAACAAACATTTAATTTAATTTAATTTAAAATGTAATTTAAATTTAATTTAAAACATTAAACATTTAAACATAAAAATTTAAAACATTAAAATATTAAAGAAAAATTGTAAAACGTTGTTTTACAAAGAAGACTTATGGACTTTTAAAAATTGGAGTTAGGCATACCTGGGTTCAAATCTTGCCTCTGACACTACCAGCTCTGTGACCCAGGTAAGTTACTCAAGCTCAGTGAGCCCCATGTGCTCATCTATAAAATAGGGATAATTATACCTATGTAAAATGTTCTACAAACTATAAAAAGCCCTATATTAGTAAATTTTAATTGTAATTAGCATATCAGAATAAAAAACACATTTATTCATTTCAAAGATGTGGTCTACATTCTGTAGGCTTGCTGGTCTTGAATATGACCTTTGTTTCTCAGCTAACTCCTGTGGCATTGCTCTAGGGCAGTGATGGTGAACCTTTTAGAATCTTTTAGACACTGCATGCTGTGTCCTGCCTCAGACTGCATACTGTGCCTCACCCTACCCAAGACTGAGTCCCCCCACCCCCCCCTTATCCCAGATAGGGGAGGAAGAAAGGGAGGGGAGTGGCCTAAGCACTCCACTCCAAGGAGGGAGTGTATGCTTCCAATGGGCTGTTGGGCAGAGGGGTAGGAAGGCAAAGTGGAGAGGAGAAATGGAGCAGCTCTGGAGGGCAACAGCTCAGTTGCCTATAGATAGTTACCTGCATGCCTTCTTTGGCATGCTTGCCATAGATTCACTATCACGGCTCTAGTGTTTCAGGTGCCTGGCTAGCGGAATCTGTTTCTATAGGATGTGCTATGATCAAAAGGCTAAAATAAATGGTCTGTTCTTAGAGGCTTTATTTTTTTGACATTACAGTCATTTGCCTAGTCAATTGTTTTAATCCAAGTAAACTTGAACTATTTGTTCAAAAATTTGAACATAAATTTATGAACATAAATTTTATCTCCAAATGCACTACTTTATCATATTGTACTTTTTTATTTCCTTCATATGACATTATTACTATTGCATATTCACAACTGTAGACTTAAATTTGTGAATGTTTGAATCTCTCAAAAGTCAGAGTTTTATCTGTCCATCTGAAGATCCCTATGAAAAACTAAACCAAAGTAGAAAAGGGAGACAAGGCAGAATTTTTTGTTTGTTTGTTCATTCATTTGTTCTTCCTTCGCTCCCTTCTCTCTCTCTCTCTCTCTCTCTCTCTCTCTCTCTCTCTCTCTCTCTCTCTCTCTCTCTCTCTCTCTCTCTCTCTTCCTTTCTTCTCTCCTCTCCCCTCTTTCTTCCTATTTTTCTCTACACCCTTTCTCTTTAGGCTGTGGGAAAGTTGACCATGACTATTTTAATAAGTACTGTAAGCATTTTCTCCCTTGTTTATTCAGTAGAGTATTATTGTGATTAAAAAACCAAAACAGTATAAAAACCAAATGTTAGTCAGTGACATATTGCTGAGAAGTTGTTGATGTGTTACTTACAGAATATGCGTATGTATTTACTTATTAATCACATGGGAATGTATTAGAATTTTGTTTTATGATGATTTAAGTTGGAGCTGGGAAATAAAATATTGGAATATTCTATCATATTCATGGAAGCGTGGGAAATTTATTTAGGGTTGCCCTTCCCCTTTGTCATTTCTTTGCTAAACCCCCACTACTCCTAGATACCTCTTAACCTATAGAATATGTGTATCTACAAACCTTAATAGCTTAAATGTCTAGTGGAAATTAATATACCACACATTCAAACCACTTCCTAAATTCCAAGTCTTTGCTTCAAGTTAGGCATAATCTCAGAGTGGTTTCTTTTTTCTTTTTTTAATTTTTTAATCATTTATTAATATTCATTTTTAACATGGTTACATGATTCATGCTCCTACTTTCCCCTTCACCCCCCCCTCACCCC